>NW_011889007.1:1339233-1384187 GCF_000151845.1 Pteropus vampyrus
GGGGGGGACCAGAGGAGAGGTAAGGACTTCTCAGAGGAGAGGGGGTTCAGAGAGGCGAGGGTTCTCAAGTGGGTTCAGGGGCAAGGGGGACTTGGCGAGCGAGGGAGCCTAGAGAGGGGATCCAAGGGGTGAGGGGCCAAGGTCTCAAAGAGGGGAGAGCAGGAGGCCCGAGAGGAGGGGTAGGACCTTGAGAGGGGGTGCGGTCTCAGGGGAGGAGAGAGCTCAGAGAGGGGCTCAGAGGGGCTTTTCCGGAAGGGGCGGGGGACGCACCCTTCTCGATGAGCTGCAGGGCCTCCTGCCGCTTCCCGAGGCCGAACTTGCCCCACTGCTCCGTCTGGTCCAGATAGTGCACCGCGATGACCGTGGGGGTCATGCCGATCATGTTCTGCTCCCCGCAGCCCGAGGGCGTCACAATGAGGTGCTTCAGCCGCTCGCCATCGATGGCGTCCTCTGTCATCTGGGCCACTGGGGTCCCTGCAGCCAAGGGAAAGGACGGTGCTCAAGCAAGGAGACCCGCCACGGGGTGAGGAGGGTCGGAGCTGCCCACAGTGTTCCCAGGCTCTCACCAGCCAGGGCCAAAGAGTCAGGGACAGCTGGGCCCTCTTGTTTTACCAGTGGTAAAATAATTCCAGGAACAATGTCATGAATACTTATATAATGCTTGAAGCTATCTGCCAAGCTCTGTTCCGAGAGAACACTGTATGGCACCTCATCTGATCCTCCCAACAGTCTTTAGATACAGATCCCACGGATTCACCTTCGTCACAGATGAGGAAACCAAGTGTCTCCCCCAAACCTTACAGCTCACAGGTGAAAGGCGCCTTTCCAGCTCCTTCCTGCCCTGTCTACCCCAGCCCTCCGTCCTGGGCAATTAGTTCCAGAATTTCTGCTCTTGAACTCTATTGCTTCTCATTTAAGTTTCCTTATCAGTAAAGCTATTTGCTGAACTGAATACTACCTGGAGCCGTGTACCAACAGATCAAGGAGAGACTATTCTAGCTGAAGCGAAGGAGAGAGGCACCATGGTTAAGTATTCCCAGAATTAGATGGAACTGGCCTCCTTCTTGGGGGGTCTCCTGACACCTTCCCAGGCCCCGTGGGGCTGGCCCAAGGGCATCTCACCCTGAATGAGGATCTTGGTCTCCGACTCCGTGTCTGGGACTTGGTCGCTGAGGTCTGCAGCATGGACCTCCTCTCGCTGCACGCCATCTGTCGGTCGAATGGGAGACACCCATGGCACCGGCCCCCTCCTGCCACCCCCTCCCCCATCGCCACCCGGCCTCGCGCCTCTCCTGCGGCTGACTCACTCTGGCCCAGGTTTTGTGGGTCCAGTGTGTGAACGGCCACAGTTTTGTTGATTCTGATTCCTTCTGGCTGGACGGCGTTGAGAAAAGAAGAAGATGAGTGAATAAAAGGACAGACGGACAGACAGCTGGTCAGCAGGGCACTGCTCTGGGGATTACTGTAGTGTAGACCTGATGGCATCTGCCCAGTCTTAGCTGTGTGACTGGGAGCCAGGTACTTAACCTCTCTGTGCCTCAGCTTCCTTCCTTATAAGGAGGCAATACAAACATCTACCGCATATCACTGTGCAAATCAATGACAAAATTATAGATTAATAATAATGAAGTAACGAAGCCTTTAGAAATCTTCTCATGTCCCTAGAAGTTTTCTTTACTCAGGTTAACTCATTTAATACTCACAACAACCCAGCGAGGTAGGTATCACTATTATCGCTCTCATTTTCAGGTTGAGGAAACTGGAGAACAGAGAGGGAAAGTAACTTGCCCAGAGTCACACAGCCAGTAGTACAGAACTGGGCTTTGAACCTGGTAGTCTGGGTCCAGAGTCTGTTTTCAATTCTGTGCCTCTCAGTAGGTTAAACAGAATAAAATGAAATAGATTTTAGAAAATTAAATTATAAAGTAAAATTTAAAAATAGAAATAACAAATGAAGTAAAATAACAAAATAAATAGGAAAGAAAAAGAAAATACGTAAAAAAATGAAATTACATTTTAAAAGTCGATTTTTAAAATAAATGATTAAAATAATAAATCCACAAAGTAAAATAATAAAAAAGTAAATGATAGAGTAAAATAAAACATTGTGCACGAGTACTTGGCACAGTGTCCAGCACACAGTAAGTGCTCCATTAAATCAGGAGCTATCGTAATACCAAAGGCCCAACTCCAGCTCTCCCATGTCTTCAGGTAAATCTTTCTCGTGGACAGGGGCTGTTTTTGCCTTCCCAGAATCCACTCTCCTTTCACCTGGTAACAATGCCCAGATTTTCCTTTGCAGACTGGGTTTCCTCCCATGGTGTGCTCGTAAATATCTAGCATCCAGCTCCCCAGGGAAGAAAACAACCCTGACTTAGAGCGCTGCCAATTTCCTCGACGTAAATGTCCTCACCTTGACGGGTTTCAGGCTGCCGGTGTCAGTAAGTGCGGGATTGGGAAGACACGGGCGCAGCTGGCCACGAAGGCTCTGGCACCCCACTGCATTTTCTTCCCACCCGAGGTGAAAGAAAATATGTGTGCCCTATATCGATATTTCAATTTATTTTTCATGGCGATGTTATTCTCGAACATTAAGTAGTTGAAAAAAATATGGGTGTGTTTTCATTAAAGCCAGGAGTGAAACTTTTTAATAAATTCTGGTGTGGGTATAAATGAAACATTTCAACATAAAACCACACTGGCAGTTTTAACACATTTCCTTATAGTGTTTCAAGATTTTTTTCAACCGCTTTATCAATTTGGAGGGAAATTAACCATAAAAAATACAGAGGCAGGTCTGCGGGGCACTCATTTTTCCTTTTGTTTCAGGCTCCAATATTGCCTGGCTGGACACTCTTAGATCCCATCTCTATTTAAAATTTTGATGTCTTGTTCATCGCAGATTTTTTTAAGCATTAATTTTGATTTCTTAAACTATTACATTCAAATATTAGTGGTCTTGTTTATGATTTCGCATTTTGCTTTAAAATACTAATAAAAGATAATAAAAGCCTTTTTATTGATGATTCTATTATATTTGAAAGTTCTCCACACTGTGAGAAAGAGTAGAAATATCACTGTTAACATATATTTTAAGGGTAAAAATAGAACTTTTCCATGTTCTCACATCATATGTTATTACTTTATAAAATCTGGTCTTTGAAACTTGTTTTCCCAAGATTTTTAAAGTCAAAAGAAAACTCCTATACTGAAATATCTTACAAAATATTATATTTGATGTTAAAATATATTTAAATAAATATATATTATTGACTTTTATTCCCGAGGTCTGGGGCACCCCCTTAAAATTTCATGCCCAAGGAGAATGTCTCACTTGACTCACACTAACTGTGGCCCTGCTTTTGAACTTTGAGGGCCCTTAAGCTGCCTGAGCTGGACATTGGACATTCCTAGTGTCTCAGAGCCTGGGTCGTCAAGCCGGGAAGACAGCATGAGGGGAAGAGCAGTCTTTCCTGAAGGACGACAGGAAGCAGGTACCCTAAAGACTCACCACGACCCTCAGAGTCTTCTTGACACCATCGGTGAGGAGGAAGTCAAAGACGGTGGCCTTGACCTCCACCTCCTGCAGGCCGATCTTCAGGGGCACGAGGACGAAAGGCACGGCCAAGGAGGATGTGGGATTGATGGTCAAAACCTGCTGGTGACGCTTCTTGGCAGTGGCCAGGCTGCAGAAGGCTGGGTTGTAGAGGAGTTCCACCCTCACCTGATGGGGAGAGAGTCTCAGGTCAGGGCAGGTGCCATGGCGCCCCCTCCAAGCCCCTCTCCACGTCTGTGCTGCCCCCAGGACCCACCCTGAGCTTTTTCGTCTCATGGTAGTTGTAGAGGACAGCTCGGATCTCCACCTGCTCGTTGCGCACGACAGAGTAGGGCAGTCGCAGGTCGATGAAGAAATCTTGTACCACTGTGACTTCATAGGGGTCGGCCACACAGATCCCTGCCCGGTGGGGGGGAAACAACGGGAGTGTTGAGGGTAGGGGGTGGGCAGGTTGGATAGGGTCCAAGTTCGGCTCCAAGTTCCTGCCCCTTCCAGGGTCTCAGGGCTTAACCCTGACCACGGGAGCTGTCCAGACCTCAGCCTGTCTTTGCAGAAGCCCGTAGATTAAGCCATGTTACTGGTGGTAAATTACAGGTGGTGGTTGCCACGGTTCGGTGGTTTCCATTTTCTTTGTAATTTTACTCATAGATGGACGTGAAGGAGGAAAGCAGGCCAGCTGCTGACTGAAAGGTTCATATCTGCACTCCCTAAAATGGTAGCCCCAAGCCCCATGTGGGCTTGGGCACTTGAAATGTGGCTAGCTGGAGTGGGAACTGGATTTTGACTTTTATTTCATTTTAGTTAACTCGGATTTAAACTTCAAAACTGACGCCTGTGAATATACTTAAAAAAAAAAAACCCACTGAAATCGTACTTATACAGGATGTAAATTATATCTCGATTTTAAAAACAATGCTTAATTCGGTAATTGGAAAACTTTTTAAAGTATGCTTGGAATAATGTGAGTGTGCCAATCGACTTTTTTCAGCTGTAAATTCAATGAATCCTGAAATCTAGATCGATGTATTTCTAACGAAAAGCTCACATCTTAATCAAGATACCCTATAAGCATAAAATACATGCTAGATTTCGAAGGCTTAGCACATATAGAAGTAAAAGAAATCATTACAAATGTTGAGACCCTAATAGATTATTCTTAAATGTTAACGGATTCATTACTATTGGTGTGATAGTGGTCTTGCAGATTTTTACAAAATGTGAAAACAATACTATTTTGAATAAATTTGGGTGAAATAAAATATGTTCTCGAAATCAATTTCACCCACTCCTCTTTCGTGAGGCTACCAGGAAATTTGAAATGACGCGTATGGCTCACACTCTATTTCTGCTGGACAGCCTTGACCCACGCTGAGTGAAAATGATGTCAAACGCAGTAGTTACCACGATACAACAGCTACAGCTATCAGATCAAATTTTAGCAAAGTGCTCATGCAAGCGAAATTTGTAAAACACTATCATATTAAAAATAATCTTACACTAATAAATCCACTAAGAATTTTTTTTTTTTGCTCAATCTTCAATGGCAAAAGAAAAATTATATTCAGAAGCTTGAACGAAATCCTTATTTTCCAACCTACATTTACTCGTTGCTCTCGGGGTGTCTGCTATAGTCACTGGAACTATTTCTTACCTATTATTTGTTTTCACTTTTTTTTTTTTAAACTCAGAATTAATTTGATATCGCTGCTGTACGTGAGAAAGCAGCTTCTTGAGACATAAGTAGGAGTTGACCTCGAGGACAGCAAAACGGGTTTGTTAAACCACCAGCTCGTCCGCATCGCCTGCAGGAAGCTAGAGCATTTGCTCTCTATTGGTTAAAACAAAAACGAAACAAAACAAAAAAAAAGGCGAAACAAGAATTGGAGAGGAGGTAAAGGCGTCCTTGCACTGGACTTAGCTTTCTCTTTGAATGAGATGGGAAAAGAACGGAAAAAGGAATGACTTTCAACTCTGATACCGGCTCAGACTCAATGAGCATTTGTAACGTGCCAGGCACTATTATAAGGGCTTTACGCATATAAACTCATAACAACCCTGCCAACGCTTTGAGTAGGTACTATATCTATCACGCCCGATTTATGGACAAGCACAGAGAGGTTGAGTGACTTGCTTAAGGTCACACAGTTGCCCAGGGAGGACCTGGGAGAAGCCAGGCACTTAGAATCAGGAAGCTCCCTGCTTTTAACTGACTCTTCAGTTCCTATAGCTCAGGAGTCTAAGATTTCCAAGTTCCTCTGGTTACGACACTGAATATTTATTCTACGACACTGAATATTTATTCTGAAGCTCTGCGATGGGATTTCTGAAAGGGTGACTGGGGGCAAGTCACCTCCCTTCTCCGGCTTCAGTGTCCTCATTTGTAGGAGGAAACAGTAGCAGCCTCATAAGGTTGTCGTAAGCATTAAACGTGATAATATGCAGAGAGCTGAAACAGTGCCTGGCAAGACAGTGACGGTGGGAACATGTTAGAAAGACACAGAGAGCAGAATCTAAAGCCAAAGGCTGCTTGGGATTCTGTCCTCCAGGGGATGTTTGGCAAGGTCTGGGGACATTTTTGGACGTCGCAACTGGGGACGGCAGGTGCTCCTGGCATCTAGCGGGTAGAGGCCATGAGGGCTGCTCAGTACCCTGCACTGCACGGGGAAGCGCCCTACCGCCGAGGCCGGAGACGCTGGTGCGGGACAGACGCCCGCAAATTACATGGTCCCTCGGGGAACGTGGAAACCTTCTGGGGGTCGCGTTAAAGGGCAGGCTGTGATTCAGTGGGTCAGGAGGGGGTGTCCTCGGTTCTGAATTTCTAACGAACTCGCAGGTAAAGCTACTTTAACAGACTGCTACTGGTCAAGGGAACAGGCTTTGAGAGGCAAGATCTAACCAGAGGCTTTCAACTCTTTTTCTCCAAGCTGCAAGAATTTTTTTGCTAATGAAAATTTACAACAGGTAAATAGGAAGAGGCTCTGCCTTGGAATGGGGATAAGGGCCACCCACTAAAACCGTGCCGAGCTGTGCTGCGTCTCAGACCAAAGGAAAACTATGTGCCCCTGTGTATGTGACGTCACTCGAGATCATCCCTTGCTCAATGAAACTGCCAATTTCGATTCCTTCCACTAAAAACAAGATAAGCAAATCTTGGAAATCTCAAAGCCGGGAAAGTAAAATGATAATAAAATATAATTTATCATAAATAATAATAAAACAAAATGTTGATAGAGTATAATACATTCTGGCTTGGGTATGAATAAATTATTTACACTTAAAGTTGTGAGTTTTGATACACCAGCTCTTTGACAAATGTAATGCTCTGGGACAAAATTAACCTTTAAAATGTATATAAAACCTGCGTATGGGGCACACAGCTTTCCTCTTGCCTCGAATTCCAGTATGGGTCGGCATGGCTCTGGTCTCTATTTAAAATTTGGATATTTTTTTTTTTTTGCATTCGCTTTGATTTTTTAAAAACTATTGCCCTAAAATATTATTTACCTTGATGACTGACATTTTCGGCACCCACTTCAATGTGCACTCCAAGTCAGTGCCTCCCCTTCCTCATCCAACTCCCAGCCCTCCCTAAAAGCCACCCACATTTAGCTTGTCCTCCTCGGGTCTGGTCGGAGGCGAGGGGACACATACACCTTCTTGCCACGTTTCACAATCTGACCACCCGTGTTTCAATCCCCCGTTTCATCTTGCTTCCTCTTTTATCTTTTCTTAATTGCTTTACTCACTATTGTGTCGACATCAGCTCTTTAAAGGTTTTATACGGTTGCAAATTATTCTGTATGATACTACAATGGTGAACATGTCATGGTGCGTTTGTCCGAATCCACAGAATGTACAACATCGAGAGTGAGTCCTGATGTCAGCTATGAACTTGGGGCGATGGTGATGTGTCGGTGTAAGTTCACTGACTGTAACAAATGCACACTCTTGTGGGGGATGTTGACAGTGGGGGAGGCTGTGTGCGGGGAGGCAGGGGGTACACAGGAAACCTCTGTATTTTCTGCTCGATTTTTCTGTGAAACTAAAACTACTCTAAAAATAAAATCAATTTAAAGAGTAAAAAGCACTGACTATATCACCCAGTAACCAGGGGACAGAATGTCAGTCACCAGAGAAACAGAGGGTCTGTTTGGGCAGGGAAAATGCCCAGGGGCTCTGGGATCCTGCCTCCTGTGGGCGGGGCCACCACGTCTCACCTTTCTTGTTGGACAAGCTCACCGCCAGAATCTCCCAGGTGGTGATGGAGTCCTTCAAAAACACGTTCATGGTCTTCGAGGAGATTCTGGATGGAGTAGACGTGGGGGTGCGGGACAACAGGTTTGAGGGGGCCCAAGAGACAGACTTGGGGGGAGAAGGGTGGGCACGTGGAGGAGCCCAACTCTGGGTTATGGGGTTCCACGGTATTCCGAAAAGAGGGATGGGTGCATGCAAATTACATGGTCTTGTCTGGGTGTCAGTAGGAACTGGCTCGGGGGTGGCTTGAATGGGGGGGGTGTCATCCCAGCCTCACCCATTTTTCTCTGGGTCTTTTAACTCCTCAATGGTCCACAGCCAGCTCTCAGGGAACTGGCTTCGGGAAATGATGTCTTCTTCTGGAATGACGTCCTCATCCAGGTCACCTGGGAAGGTGGGAAGCGATCTGGGTCTAGAACAGACCTTCTTCCCCTGCAGTTCCCTTAGACACTCACCTCGACAGACCTGGAGGGGCTCCTAGCAGTTAAACATGCCCATGACCATGTGATGACTTTTGGGGGGCCCAGGCATGTTTGTCTTTCAGGGCTCTTGCCTCCACAAAAACATTCAAAGCCCTATTTTACAACTGTGCCGGTATAAAGGAAAAAATAATCCAGGCTGGGTAACATCCATTTCCCCCGCTCTGGTTTTCAAAGAAATGAAAGCATTTTGTGAGCCTGTAAAGGCATCTCGGCCTCGTGGCCCTGTGCCTGCTGTGTCTGAGGTTACGGGGGTCCTAAGAGCAGCCGGGTAAGCAGAGAGGTTCCCAACTCGTTAGAGACCCTGAGGAGGTGGTGGCCTTGACGGCCAGCTAGACACCATCAGCAGCTGAACAAGCCTGGGCTTGAAGAGGGTTCAGCCGGGCTGTGCTCTCCACACAAACGATGGCAGATTCTAACCTGGCTTTGGGTCTGACATCTAAGTGGGTGGGATGCCCGAACCTACTCGTGCTCCGGAGTAACCCATCAAAGCACCTTCGGGGTGCCGACGTCACGGCAACCCTCTGTCTCACCGCCAACTGGTGGGACAAAATACACAGTACTGAAAACCGTGTCCCAGCAGCCCACTGTCTTGTCTGACTTCCTCAGTAGCCCTGTCTCCTCTTTGTAATGGTCTCTATGTCACTGGAGTAGAAAGCAACATGCCTAGTCATTATCATTTGCAAAGCGATTAAAGTCCTTTGCTCAGGTGTGTTGGGAATCTTTGCATCTTTTGAGGCTGGGTGGGGGTGAAGGGGATGCTGCTAGCTTTCCAGCTGGAAGGACCGAGAAATATTTGTCCACTTTGGCAACAGCTATCCTTGAGAGGTGGCTACTTATTTCTAAGTCTGCCTCCGCTCCTCCAAAAAGCACACTTGTGTGTTACCATATAAGGCGTCCATCCATAACTTATGTTACAGGCTAAGTGAAAATTGATCTTTGGGGAAATCATCTTGACTTAAATTTTAAAAGAAGTTTAAAAAAGGAACTCTACAATGGGTGGCAGACACCAGCTTAATCAAGGGACCAAGCCTCCCATCCCTGATAATGGGACAAAACAGTGTCACGTGCCTCCTGATGTGAAGCACCAAGGAGGACACAACCTGTCTACTGCGACAATCCTGCCAAAACGCAAAACCTAAATGCGATCATGAAGAACCGTCAGACCCGAGTTGCCAGACAACCCTCAAAACGCCCGGCCTGTATGTTCTTATATGTCAAGAACGCGAAAGTCATAGGAAGACTGAGGAGCTACCAGGGGTCGGACAGATGCAGGGAGGACACAGGACACACAAATGCCATGTGTGATTCTGAGCTGGATCCTTTTCCTATCAAGTACTAAAACCTGAAACAAACGAACAAAAAACCAAAGAAACAACAACAACAAAAAAAGTGGGAAAACTTGAGCGAGGGCTGTGGATTAGACAGCGAGAATGACTCAACGCTGACATCCTAATTCCGATGACTGCACTGTGGTTTTTAGGAGAATATCTCTGTTTCCAGAAAATCCACACTAAGCTGTTTAGGAGTCAGGGCACCAAACAGTTCAAGGGGAAAACGGTTCTCAATCTGCACGACAGTTTTTCTGTAAGTGGAGAATGTTTAAAGAGAAATAAAGATGATTTGTGTGTGTGTGTGTGTGTGTGTGTATGTGTGTGTGTGTGTTGTTTTGCCACTGTGAAAGTTTCCTTAGTTTTTAAGCAAAAGCATTCTTTTCTGTGACTTTTCATCCTGCGACTGATGACATAGTTTCTCTCAATTTCCAGTCCCCAATGACAGGGAGCCCCGCCCCCACCCCGCCACACACAGACTCGGGGGTCCCGCGCCCCCGCCGCCGGGGACTTACTCCTGGCCAGATCCAGGGTGTCGTCGCGGCTGAGCTGGAGCCGCAGGCGGGTGATGTGCTCGCAGCAGTCGAGGAAGGCGGCCACGCAGGCCTGGCCTTGCAGGATGAACTGCGCCCGGCGCTGGCACGGGAACTTCATGGGGTTGTCCCGCATGCCGTCCTCACAGCACCTGCGCAGCTCCTTGTCCTTGTACTCGCCCGCTGTGGGGGCGCAGAGCCGGTCACGCCCTCGGCGGGGCGCGGGGGGCCGAAGCAGCACACATCCGCAGGGAGAGCCCCCCCAAACCCAGCCCTTCCCCTCCCGCTGCTTTGGCTGGGGTCCGGGACGGACGAGGTTCGAGGGCGGGGGCGCCCACCTTTGTCCTTCCGCTTCTCCATGAGCTGCACCGAGCGGCGTCGCCGGACGGCGGGCTTCGGGCACTCGGCATCTGAGGGGCAGGTGGACCGGGAATGAGACGGATTAAGCACCTACTGCATGCCCTTCGTTCACTGCCCGCAGCGGCCGCTGGGCCGGTGTTAGCCCTCCGATTTAACAGGGGAAACTGAGGCTCGGAGAGGAGAGTGATTTGCTCGATAGTGGTGGGGGCAGGACTTGAACCCAGGGCGCCCTGATGCCATCTGGGAGGTGGAAGCGCAGCCCCACCCCGGACGTCTGCTGGCCCCCTCCTCACCTGCCCTCGGGTCAGTCTTCAGGCCTTTGTTCGTCTGGAAGTCCAGCCCCGCGTCCTTGAAGACACCCGCATAGTCCTTCCCGCTGCCTGGCGTGCAGCCTATGTCCGCCTTCTCCACCATGTCCCAGATCTGCAGGGCGCGGGGTGGTCAAGGCCGGCTGACGCCAGTCCCGCGGCGCCTGCGGCAACTCGCCAGCGCACCCCAGGCTGTCCACGGTGGGCCATCCGGAGTGCACAGTTGCTGGACCCAAGCCCGTGCCCATTGCCACGACCACCTCCAGCCTGGACCCTGTCCGTCCACGTTTCCATCTGTAGCCTGAACTTCAACCCATGCCCACGCCTGTGTCCTCTGCGCTCCACTCCCACCCGACCCCACGTGGTCGATGCTCCCCAGTGCCATCCCTGCACCCGCCGCCACCCCGTTGCCTCCGCCACTTCTCACCACCTCAGCGACATGGGGGCGCACCTTACTCTGAGTCAACTTGTTCTTCTTATTCAGCACGAACACGCCTTTGTCCACGGCCACCAGCCCCACCCGGGCCCCCTGGTTGCCCTCGATCCTGAGGGCCATCTGCTGTCCAGGTACATGGGGCTTTCCTTCCTTCCTGCCACTTTTTACCACCAACTGTGGGGAGGGGGGAGGGGGGAGAGGGAGAAGTCAGCCCCGGGAGACCCCAGCCTTGGTCAGCCAAGGACAGAGGGCGTCCTGGGCTGGTCTGGAAGGAGAGAAAGGCGGCGGCAGGGAGGGAAGAAGGGAGAAGCGTGGAAACAGCATCGAGCAGAAAGTCAAGGGCGGGGAGAGGCCTGGGAGCGAGGGAGGTACTGAGACCAAAACGGAGAGAGAAGACGGGAAGGAGAAGGGGAAGACACAGGAGCTCTGCGAGCGACGGAGAGAAACGGCTTCGAAAGCTTGGAGAGAGGCGGAGACAGAGAAAGAGTCCCGAGATGGACACAGCGAGACCCAGGGACGCTCACCGTGCCCACACACATGTCCTTGACGTCCACCCACACGGAATCGGCCACCACCTCCCTCTGGCCGTTGGTGCCCATCATTGTGTAATAGGCCACCAGGCGGAAGGAAGGAATGAAGTCCGTGGTGATGGTCAGAGGCAGCACCACCAGGGTCTGGCCAGCATCTCGCTTCTGGCGTCCCACCTTCAACACCTTCCCCTTGTTCATGATCTGGGGGGGGGGGCAGGCTGGCATCAGGATCGGGGGGGCAGGAGGGAGGGGTGGGGGATGCAGGATGGGGGAGGGCTCTGGGGGTGCTGGGGAAGCGAGGAGGGGGGGGCCTGGGGGTTCCAGGAAGCCACAGACCAGGTAGGTGTAGTAGCCAATCTTGGCATCCAGGCCGGGGTCCGTTCGCAGGTGGAAGTTGACATTGAGCGTGTCCCCTGGCTTCAGCTCCACGCGGGGCACGGACAGATGCAGGAAGTTGTTGGAGTTGCCCATGGTGCCGTAGGGCAGGGCCTGCATGGTGTTGGTGGCCTGTCGTGCCTCCGGAATGCCCTCCTTCATGGTGCGTACCTGGGCGGGGAGAGAGGGATGCATGTTGCCCGCCACGGCCCCCCCCCCACAAGATGTCCCCATCCTAATCCCTGGGACCTGGGAATATGGGACCTTACGTGACAAGAGGGACTTTGCAGATGGGATTGAGTTAAGGATCTGGAGACGGGGAGACTATTTTGGATTATTCAGGTGGGTCCAATGTCATCACAGGATCCTTATAAGACATATATGCAGATGGCAGTACCCCCTCGTGTGGACAAGAACCCCTCTATGCAAATGAAACACCTCTATGTGAATGGCGAGGCCCCTGTATGAGAATGAAGGACCCCACTATGCACAGGACAGGATCCCTTTGTAGAAAGGTCAGGACCTCACCGTACAAATAAAGTCCCCCGGTTCCCCGGTGTGAGGTCCCATGGCAGGTGCAGACTCACGGTGATGTCCAGCGGCTTCCGGTCTTTGTGTGTGTTGATGATTAACTTGGCCACACCGTCATCCTGGGTCAGGGACTGCACGTCCAGGGAGTCCTGAGTTGCCACGGGGACGCGGCTGGCCGGGGAGCCGTCCGGGTTCGTGACGAACACCTGTGGGTGCAGGGGCAGGTGAAGGGGGTTCAGTAGACCCAGAGGGTGGCCAGAGCTCAGGAGCAGAGTAAGGGGTGTCTCACCATGAGGTCGAAGGGCATGGCAGGCTTGAAGAACCTGGAGGTCTTGGTGAAGTGGATCTGGTAGGGGGAAGTCACGATGGGGATCCCAGAGCGTTCCGCCTCCACCATGTCGCTGCCTTCGGGGGGCAGGGGGCAGCCGTGAGGGCAGGCTCTAGGGCCGCCCCTCAGGCTGGACCCTGCCTTCATGCTGGGCCTCCCTCCTCAGACTGGGTCTCCCCCTTCGTCTGGGCCTTTCCCGTCAGACCGAACCCCACCTTCATTCTGGGCCCCCTCCTTTAGACTGGTTGTTCCCCCACAGACTGGACCATGTGGTGGCACTGGGCCTCTGCCCTCAGGGCAGGCCTCACCTGAGTGTAGGATGACGGTGACGGACACGTACAAGGACTTGCCCACCAGGTCATTGTCTCTGGAGAGCTGCACCCCGTCCAGAAGCACCTCTCGGCTCAGCGTGGCCTCCCCCGTGCCATCCTCTAACTGGGGGAGGAAACGAGAGTCTCAGCCAGGGGGAGGGGTTCCGGTGGGGAGGGGACTCAGAGAGGGAGAAGGAGGCCTTCAGAGTGGAGGAGGCTCAGGGAGGCCTCTGGCAAGTACCACAACGCGGGTGAGGGACTGGGGCAGCGAAATCCTCTGGTCACCGTCCTGGATCCCAAAGATGACAAAGGCCGTTCCATCCACATTCTTCCCATACAAGAACCTGTGCGGTGAGGAGAGGCTCAGATTCTCCCCCGTGGAAAATCTGAGTGTATCCCCAAACTTCCACTGGCCATGTGAGGACCCGGAGCCCCCGGCCCCTCGTCTCACCCTGACCTAGTGCTCACCTGGTCCTTCACCTGGCCTAGCCCCTCACCTGGTCCCCATCTGACCCCTCCCTTGGTCCCTCGCCTAGCCCCTCACCTGGCCCTCAACTGACCTCTCATCTCGCCCCACCCTTCTCCCCTCACCTGGCCGTGATGGTGACCTCCAGGCCCTTTGGGTCATCGATGTAGTAGAATTTCTCTTCAGGCTCCACTTGGACCTCAAAACTGGGCAGCACTGAAGGAGAGATGGCGCTGGTTGGGGGCCGGCGTGGGGTCCAGTGTGGGGGGCCCCCCCGCCCTGGCTCCCCACTCCTCTTACCATACTCCTTCACCTCAAACTCCGCGGAGAAGACCTGCTGTGGCGAATCTTCATAGTAGGCTCGGATCTTCCACTGCCCCATGCTGTGGGGAATGCAGGTGGGTGAGCAGGCTAGCCGGGCAGCGCCCCTGTCCTCCCGGAATAGGGGAGCCCTGCACCCCTCCTGACATACTTGACCAGCTCCGGAATATTCCAAGACAAGGGCAAGATGCCAATCTGGTTTTGAGAAGACAGGGGTTCCCGCTTGATGGGAACGCCTTCGGGCGTCTGTGGGGAGACAGGGAGAGGTGTGGCTCTTCAGAGACCAGGCCGCTAAATTTCTCTCTGCGTCTGGACACTCTTTGCGTCATCTTGACAGAGGCAGTGGTTAAAAACATGGACCCGAATCAGTCAGCCTCGGTTCAAATCTCAACTTTGCTACCTATAAGCTGTGTGACCTTGGGCAAGTTACTTAACCTCTCTGTGCTCAACGTGCACCTCTAAAAACAGGAGAAAAACATAGCCCCTACTTTACTGGCTTGAGACATGGTTCCTATAGGCAGGCGCTCATTGGTATTGGTGCCCCCCGAATATTAATAATAACTAGTACTCACTACCTACTTTTGCACCGCACCCCGAGCGAGCATTTGATTTGTGCTAAGCCACACGTAAGTGCCTGCATTTGACATTTTGACTTACACAAATAGCAATTTCATGTACCCATATTATTGCCAGTGTTGCCAACGGACATCAGGAGACATCTCATGCAAATATGGGTTTCCGGCTTCTCCTGGAAATCGGGGTAACTGGATACTGCTCTCCTGGTGACATTCCACTCCCTTCCTTCCTTTCTCCCTCCCCCCATCCCTTCTTCCAGTAAGTTTTTGTTAAGCCCTACTATATGCCAAGCACTTTGTTGGGTTCAGGAGATAAGGTCCCTGAACAAAAACATAAAACCCTTCCCGTAGGGAATTTAGGTCCCGTGGAGGTTGGCGCAGAGGGCGATTAACAAACAAATTAATCCAATTTACAGGATGGCAAAAGAAGATGGTAGAAGGCGAGGGGGGGTGTGCTCTGGGAGGCCTCGCTGTAAAATTGGGGCATTAACAACATTTGAGCAAAGCCTTGAAGATGGGAACGGGGCAAGCGGGGAGGATATTTGGAGGAGGAGGGTTTTCTGGGCAGAGGGAGCAGCCACTGCGAAGGCCCCCGTGCCTGGCCTGGTGGAGGAATAGCCAAGAGACCCCTGTGGCGGGAGCAGAGTGAGTGAGGGGGAGGGGGCGGAGGGAACGGGGCAGGTCGTGCAGGGCCTTGTGGGCAGCGGAGAGGATGTGGGCTTTCACCTCGGGCAGGTGGGAGCCTTGAGTCAGGTGCTCACAGGCGCCCCTTGGCTGCAGCAGGCGGAACACACTACTACGTGGAATTACGTCATTATCCCAGGCTTCAGATGAGAAAACTGAGGCTCTGGAAGATGAGAGACCTGTCCAGAGTCACAGTAGCCAGGGGTTTATCTGGAGCGGGAATGAATCCCTGGGCGCAAGCATCCCTCCACGCTGTCTCCCTGGGTCCTCCCGCATCTCCAGAACTCTCTGTGCCTCTATGTATTTCTTTGCTTTTGGGTCTCTGCCGCTTTGCCTTTCTGGTGTCTCTTTCCCTGTCTCTCTATCTTTGTCTCTTCCCAAGTCTCTGACCCGGGCATGTCTGGGCCCCCGCCTGGCTGGTACCTCAATGCTGACGATAACGGTCCGGCCCACGGGCAGCAGCTTGTGGTCAACAGTGAAGATACGGTAGAGGACTGGACGTGGCGGGAGAGAAAGGGACAGCTCAGTGAGGCCCTGTCCCTCCCGGTGTCCCCTGCCCTTGCCCTTGTCCTCTCCAGCCACTCCCCAGCCCCCTTACCTGTGGAGCCCGGGGTATAGATGGTCTTGTCCGTCTGGATGAAGAGGTAACCGCTTTGAAGGCTGACCAGCACCAATTTCTCCACCGGGGTGTTCCCGAAGGTTGCCAGGACAGTCACGAGCTTGTTCCCCTTCTCTGATCTTAATTCCTTGCTGGCCGGGATCTAGGCATGGACCAGGACATAAGTAGGGGTCTGCTCCAGGGCCCCTTGCCCGCGGCCCAACCTCTCGGCCTTCACCTGGGCCCACACCTGCCCATCACTCCTGGGCTACCCAGTTTGCTCGAGGTTGGGGAGAGGGGAGTACTCGGAGAGGGGGCAAAGGCAAGAGAGAGGGTAGTGGTCAGAGAGGGCAAGGGAAGGCGGAATTAGAGAGGGGTCTCAGAGGACGGGATGGGGGGCTCGGGAAAGAGCAGAGACTCAGAGAAGGGAGGGACTCTGAAGGAAGAAAGGGCTTAGAGGGGAAGGGGCTCAGAAGGGGGAGGAGCTTGGGGTCAGAAGGCGTGGCTCTTCACGAGGGGAGGGGCCTCGAAAGGGGAGGGGCTTAGAGACGCCGGGACTGGAAGGGGAGGGGCTCGAGGGGGAGAAGCTCAGAGAGGAGAGGCTCTCAGAAGGGGCGGGGTGCCCGCAGGGCCCGGCTCCAGAATGCGCCCACCTTGACGGTGACCGTATCCATGAAGCCGTTGGCTTTGGTCAGCAACGTGTTCTCGCTGGACAGCACTTGCTTTTTGGCCGGGAAGTCTTGGATGGTGACCGTGACGGGGACGTTCTCTTGCACGTCGTGGGCCTCCAACAGCACGGTCTCGTCATTCTCCAGCCGCAGGACGTTGGGCATGATCATCGAGAACCTGCGGGAGAGGGGCCCGGGGTCGTCCCGGGGGACCCCACATTCCAGCCCTCGCCGGGGTCAGCGCTCTGCCCCAGCCCTTGGTCCCGGAGGAGATCCAGTGACCGGCCGACGGCTCAGGAGCTGAGTCCCATCAACCTCTGAACCTCAAAACCAGAACCGTCAGCTCTCCCAAGTCTCTAGACTTCCAAACCCACAATCGGAGAACCCACATATGTACTCCTGAAGCCCTCTTAATCTCTAAAGTTTTAGACACCCCAAGCTCAGACTCCCAAACTATACGCCCCCAAACGCATGCCCCAAACCTTTAAACCCCAAATCCTTGAATACCCCAAGCCTCTACCTAAACCTCTAGCGCCCCAGGCCTATAAATATAACCAAATCCACCCCCCGCAAGCCGACGTAAACCCACACCACATCTCCACAAATGCTGAAACCATGTCTTCAAACCGCAAACTCCTCCCAAATCTTGTAAAGTCCAAACCCACCCCCCTACAGAACCACTGAGTGCCACTCACACCCTGAGCTGACAGACTCCCAGCTTCACAAACAGCCAGCCCCCCATCACACAGTGCCTGAGTCTCCCCCTCGCACGATGCCTGAGGAGTCCCTCATACACCCAGCCTGCAAACTCCCAGAGTCACAGGCAGCCCAAACTGCTAACCCCTCCCTCACAGACACCCAAACGCACCCTGAATTCCACAGGGACCTGAACCCACAAATGCCCACTTCCACCTCAGAAGTCACCTTGTATGGGGTGGAGTCGTGACTACTCACATGGGATCCCCCAGGGCCAGGGGGAGGCTGGTCAGCAGCAGCAGCAGCAGGCTGGGACCTAAGGCAGGCCCCATGGTGCAGGGACAGGGGACAGAGGGACGGAGGGACGGAGGGAGAGGACAGGGAGGAGTGAGCAGAGCCCGCTAGAGGCTGCCTTTTATCTGGCTGCTGGTTCTCCTCCTCAGCCCAGCCCTCGGCTCCCCGCGGCTGCTCCCCACCCTGGGGCTGCCCCAGATTTCACAATAGTACGTTTTTTTCCCAATCCCTGGGGCCAGCACGTCCTGGGGTAAGTAACCTGAGGACATGCCCTCCTCCCACATGAGCATAATTGCCCCCAGCCCTGGCCTCCCTCAGGGTCAGGGCCCGCTGATAAACACGGACCTTTCCTCCTTACACTCACTTTGTAGTGGAGGGACACTGAGGGCCAGGAAGCCCCCCACCCCAGATATCTGGGCCTGGCCCCCAGTCCAGCTTTGTTCATGAATCCCACTTCTAGAATCTTTCATGCTGGGGTAGGAAACGGGGACAGTGTCCAGCAAAGACACCCCTAGCCCTGTGGAGTGTCTTCCCCAGTGGAGAAAAAGCACTCTGCTTCTCGTAGAGTCACGGAAGCCTTTTGGAGGAGGAGACATTTGGCTGGGCTTTCAAGTATGAGTAGGAGTTCACTCCAGGTGAACATGTTTTCTCCAAGGGAGGCTTCGGCTCCCTTAAGGATGCCTGAATGATTATAATGGTGAAAAAATGTCATCACTAAGGAAAGTCCCCAACGCTAGCTTTTCTGTCTTATATAAACATTCTCTTAGGATATTATTATTACTATTAAAATTATAGCACATTCATATGGTTTAACACCTAAAAAGTACAAGTAACATACAGAGAAGAAGTGATTTTCCTCCTGTGGCTGTTGCCACCCATTCAGGTCCCAGACGTGACCGTGCAAACAAATCTCGTGTTTTTTCCCAAAGAAATCTTATGCATTTACAAATTTTCGAAAGCTATTAAAACAAATATTAGTGTGCTCCACATGATATTCTTCCTGGTCTCCCTAAGTTACACCTTGCTTTTTCATAAATAATGTGCCTTAGAGATCGTGGGTTATCAGTGCACAAAGAACTTCTTTGTGCTTAAAAGGAACTGCCTCCTATTACACTGAGTGAAAGTCACCCCCCTCCAACCTGGGGAACAGACTGCCGCGGTTGCAAACCGTCCTCTCGCCAGCCAGGTGTCCTGAGCCTGTGTCACTGTCCAGATCTGACACGTATTAGTGGTATCAAGCTCCTGGGAACCACTCTGAGCCTCAGTTCACCCATTAAAATGGGGTCATCACAGCATCGGCTTCATAGGGTTGTTATTCTAAGGAAAGGCGATAACCCAGATCAAAGTCTGTGTGCATTACTAATCTCACTAGATAGCGCCGAATTCCCCTCCTAATTGCACTAATTTACATACAGCCGGCCCTGCAGGAAACTGTCCATTTCTCCCCCACCTCCCCGCACCCCGCCATGAGGGAGTGCTGGCGAAGCTTTGAATTTTGCCTCAGAGTCATTTTAACTTGCATCTCTCTGACTCGAGCACGGTTGACCATGTAGGGTGAGGCACAGGGGGTGGGGATCCTGATTCCTGGAGGGCTGGCTGAAGGGGTTAATGGGGTATGGGCTCGGAGTTCCCGTAAACCACGCTCTGTTCCAGGCCCTGCCCATGCCCGGAGTCGCGGAGGTGTGGGGAAACACAACAAACCTGGCCTCTGCTCCGATTGCGACATCCTTTCTTTGGAAAGGGAGATGGAGTGCAAACACCCTTCAGAACTGGGATTCAACTTCTGAAACTGGGGGTGGGAGGGGTCGTGCCTGTGAGGATCCCCCTGCTGCCCAATACTTCCTCTCTTTTCCTCCTCTGAGACCCCTAAACCCCCGCCCCATTTCCTGGTTTCATTATAGCCCTAGGCGGTCAGGCTCTGTGCTTTGACAACCTTGAGAAGAAATTCCCGGCCTGGCCTCTGTCCCCTTGCAAGGCTTGGTGCCTCTTTTCTCAGAGCCTCAGTTAATCCATCTCGACAATGGGGCTGATGATAGTTCCTGCCGTTTTGACAATTCAGGGAGCCCTAGGCAGAAGAGGGAGCCCCAGGGGAAGAGGCAGCAAGGTGCTGCTGGGAGAGAGAGCGGTGACAGGAGGGATTCTTCCCGCTTTTGCCCGGGATGTGCCTTTGTGTCTGAGGTTTGGGAGGGGGATGGCGGGCAAGATAAACCGGAAGAAAGGGGGCCGGGAAGGCTGCTTGTGGGGGACTTCCAGTTAGTGGCCCACCTAGCCCAGCATTTGGGCGTGAAGGGCGGGAGAGCGAGGCTGCCTGGGCTGACGCTAAGTGGGTGGTCTGCAACACACTTATTCAAACGAAGTGCCTGTTATTTATCTGAAATTCAAATGTAACTGTGAGCCCTATGTTTTGTCTGGCAAACCCTAACTGGGCTGCAAGCAGAGAAGAAGAGGAAGTGGAGAGGACTTCTGGGTGGGGGGCCTGGGTGCCCCTCCCCCACCCCATGCCTGTCTGGGTGCACTTATCTCTCTGCCACACACCACCCTTTTCCCACAGAGGCGCTGCCAGGCTTGGGCACAGCAAGAAGCCCCATACTTCCAGGTTAGGATCCTTCTTTGCCACACTGCTTTCTGAGAATTTCCCTCCAGGACCCACAGCGAAGTCCCTTTCCTTCCACCACACAGCCTGGGCTCCCTCCCCAACGCCCCCATTACTCATTAACTGGTAGGTAACCTTGACCCGGTTGAATCAATCCATCTACCCTATGCACACTCAGCAGAAGACTTGGCACCAGGTACCTGCATCCTGAGAGGATGCAGCAGGCAGAAGTCTTGATTCTAACTTTGACTTCTCAGTTCCCGATCTATGCACTGGACATGCAGTCATGGGACCTTCCTCTGAGTCTTGGGTGACAAGCCAGTGACATCCATCAGGCAAACAGCATGCTCAGCCTGGCACCTTACATGTAGTGAGCGCTGGATGTGCTTGACGGTGTTTTTTTTTTTTTTTTTTACTAACCTCTGCTCCTCCTCCCTCTTGTCTGATTTTAGTGACAGCCCCAGTAGGCCTCCCAGCCAGAGCGCCCCCTCCCCCGCCCCTCCCCTTCTGTCTATTCCTCACCAGCCCCTGGATTCTCTCCCAGCCTGTCCCTTCTCTCTACGCCTGTGACCCATGTCTTTCCTACTGTAGACTCACCTCTGCCAGTTCGTCTACTCGACAGCGCCCGGGGATTTTTTCTAAAACACACCTTTGTATTTCTTTGATGAAGTTATATGATGCATGAATATGTGTGACTGACACGCATGTCTCCCCGAGGCTCAGCTTACAGCACCCTATTTCATGTGTCTGAGCTGGTTTATTCTTCATGCCATAGGTGCTATTTCTACCCCATTTTACAGATGAAGAAAATGAGGGCTTTGACCACTCAACCAAGACCCCCTAGCTGGTAAGAGCTGGGATTTGAACCCAGGCAGCTGGACTCCAGAATTCATGCTCCTCAATTATGTGAAGGTCTGACTACTGCTGTAACAAATGACCGGAAGCATGGTGGCTTACGACAACACCTATTTATTATCTCATGGTTCCGGAGGGCAGAAGTCTGAAATGGAGTTGTCGGCAGGGCTGGGTGGTTCCTTCTGGAGGCCCTAGCGGAGAGTCTGTTCCTTGCCTCTTGAAGCTTCTAGAAGCTGCCTGCATTCTTTGGCTTGTGGATCCTTCTTGCATCTTCCGAGTGCATCGCCCCAGCCTGTTTCCATCATCACATCTCATTCTCTGGCCCTGACCCTTCTACCTCCCTCCTATAAGGACGCTTGTGGTGACACTGGACCCACCTGAATAATCAAAACAATTCCCCATTCTAAGATCCTCAACTTAAATTATATCTGCAAAGTGCCTTTTATTATGTGATGTGACATATTCACAGGTTCTGGGGATTAGGATATGGGCATCTTTGGGGAGCCACAACTCTCCCTACCCAGCATGCGCGTGGATAAAACATCGACCCTGTATGGCTGTGTCCCTTTAAATTCTTCCTTGGTGTCTGTGGGCCCCAGCATAAAGTCCAAGTATGTCTGCCTGTCTTTAGGCTTCTGCCAGATGCTCTTGCCCTCCTACTGGCCCCAGCCAGCCCTGTAGTAGAACTTGCAAGCTATTCTGGGCTTCTCCACCTTGCTCACACAACTTCCTCAGTCTGCAATGCTTTCCCACTTCCTTCTTTGTCTGGCCAGGCAATTTATTCATCTGGGCCCCAGCTACCCTTGTTTCCGCCTGCAGGAAACCTTGACTCCAGCCTGGCTCCCTACCCCTGTCCCATGCCTGTGGCCCCCATTGAGGAATATTTTTCAAAGCCTCAAAAGTGGTTCTGGGTGCTCTAGTTAAAGGATGAGGTAAGGAGTGTGGGGGGACACAATGCATTTTGGGGGTCTGCCTACAGCTGTGTGAACAGTTGCGTCTCCAACTGGGGTCGTTGAAGGTTCAGGGCAGTTCATGAAAGTGTCAGGCTATGTTGCTGGGCATCACAGAGCCGGATGCTCAGCGCCACAGGTGATACTCGGCACCCCACATTTTACATGTGAGGAAATAAGAGGTTAAACCACTTATCCAGGGCCACGCAGCAAATAACGGCAAGGTGGCCAGCGTTTTGAGTCCTGAGTCTCCCACCAACTCCTTAGCTGTGTGACCTTGGGCAAGTTACTTAGTCTCTCTGTGCCTCAAAGTCTTTTGAATGAGTTATGGTCCACGGAAGCCTTAGAATAGGGTGTGGCCTACAGCAGTGGCAATATGTTGGTTACAGTTACTTATACTTTTTCTTCAGCCTGAGCCACTTGTGGGTTTTTCAAACATTTTTTCTAGCCTCCGGCCTTTGCCCATGCTGTCTCGTCCGGGCCTGCAAAATCCACACTTCTCTATTCACCTTTCCTGACTCGCAGGCTGAGTCAGGGCTCTGTGACAGAACTGTCTGGTGACATGCCCCTGTCCCTGTCCCTCTGCCAATCCCCCGTTCCACCCGCAGGGCTGTGAGCCCCTTGAGTGTTGGGACTGGCTAGGTCTTGCTTACTGCTGGCCTCAGCACCCGGCATAGAGCCCACGCACGGCAGTTGCTCAATTGATATTTATTGTGTGTATAAAGCAATGGATACCACGGCCTCCCCCCACCCAGTGAAAACAGATTTCTAAATTGTAAACACCACCTCTGTGTTAGAACTCAACCCTCAGAAAGGCAAGAAACCGAGCAAAACAGCTCGGTTCTTACTGTACATTCGCAAGTGGGGGGCGGTCTCGGGTGGGGACAGGGCTGCCCCATACTTGGGAAGGGGAGGCCGTCTGTCTTCTTATGAATGGGCTCTCGGAACACAGCTCCCAGGGAGCTGGGCGCCTCCTGCGCACCGGCCCCCTCCCCCCCCCACGCTTGGGGACAGAAGCTACAGTGGGAACATGTGACCGGAGAAGGACGAAGGGGGCTGAAGCAGCCTGGTCGGAGGTGGCGGCATGATCACAACAGTTCCCGCCTGCTGGCTGTTTTGTTGACTTTGGACAGGCCTTCTCTGAACCCAGCATCAGTCATTCTAAAGGTAGACAGCAAGGAGGCGGTCCAGGAGCTGAAGGGCGCCAGGCCCCGCCCTCCTGGCCCCACCGATCCACGCACTGAGCCTCCGACCCAGCCCCGAGCTGCTCAGGTCCCACCCATTGCACGCCTCCAGTCTCTGCCCCTACAGATGCCCAAGCCCCGCCACACTATACCCCAGAACGGCCAGGCCCACCCGTGTCGCCAGGGTTCGCCCGCTGGGTCCACCCCTGAGCCTCCGGCCCCGCCCCTGCCGCCCAGGCCCTGCTCACATCACCCAGAACCCCAGCCGGGTCCACCAGAGCCCCGCCCACTCCGACCGGGCTCACACTTGCTCCATCTGCACGTCCTCCTCGTCCTCCAGGGGCAGCTGCAAGTACGGGTTGTCACCTGCCGGCTGGAACTTGTAGCCCGTGAGCACGAAGAAGGTGAGGGTGGAACCTTCCACCAAGAGCTGGGGAGCGAGGGGTCCGAGCACCAGCGTCAGGCGCACGCCCCGTCCCCGCCACCTGCACAGTCTGGCCCGCCCTCCCCGCTCCGTTCACCTGGCACAGCCACTGCCACTGGAAGGGCACGGCCACCCGCAGCAGGATGGCGATGATCCGCGTGAAGTAGACGTAACAGATGATCTGCAGGGACAGGGGTGGGCGTGGGGCCCAGGGACCACCGGGGCAGCGAGACCACCGGGACCACTGGGGACGCCTGGGGCGGGGTCCGCGGATCGCAAGCAGAGGGGCTGAGCTGCCGGACTCAGAGGGACAGCAGGAGGGACCAGGGAGGGTGTACCGAGCGGCTGGTTGTCCCCTCTTCCCTCAACACTCGGGTCATGAGTGAGCACAGGGTTCCTACCATGACATAGTAATGACGAAACAGCTTCAGCTTGGACAGGTTCACTGCCGCTGAGGAGCGGGCACAGAGAGGGGGGTCAGGGGATGGAGACTGGGGGCAGAACCAAGGGGAGAAGGGTGGAGGTGGGCTGGGGACAGGGAGAACATTTAGGGGAGTGTCCACAGGGCAGTTAATCTGGAGGGGGCTGTCCAGGGGATGGAGAAGGGGGTGGAGCAGGGGGGGCAGTCAGAGGGGAGGGAAGGGCCATCCAGGGGTCAGCATGAAGGGCCTGGAGCAGGATGTGGGCTGGGAAGACAGCAGGTCCTGGGGGAGCAGGGCCTCACCTTTCCCGTCGGTGCCAGATGCGTCCTGGAGATGCCGGATGGACCTGGGAATGGGGGTGGACCCCAGGGAGCGGTCAGCACTGACTCTGCTTGTGTCCGCCAGGAATGTGGGGCGGAGTCTGCGCTGGGTACTGGTGGTGGTGGGGGGGTGATAGGGGGGGTGGTGGTGGCAGGACAGGGTCCTCACCAGACCACAGGAAAGAGGATGGCGCCACAGCAGATAAGGTCCACCAGGAAGAGGATCTCCTTCCAGATTCCATAGTCACTGGCGCCCTCCTCGCGGGACTCGATGACGATGTAGGCCACATTGGCCAGGACCTGCAGGGCAGGGGGCGGGTGGGTAGGCAGCCCTAGGTGCGACGAGTGCCCACCAGCCACCCGCCTGGGGCCCCGGAGGCACCTGCAGCGGGATCACGATTCCAAAGATGTTCTTCTCCTTGTCAGACAGGACGTACTTGATGAAGGCCCATCCGGAGCCGATCAAAGCGATGGTGATGAAGAGGAGGGCACCCTTCAGCCTAGAGGAGGGGGAGGCGGTGTGGTGAGGTGGCAGCACGCAGCCCTCCCCCGCCGCCCGCTGCCCGCCACCTGCCCCGCAGAGATCACTCACAGGTGTGTGATGTAGTGCATGACAGCAAGGCCTTCGATGGGGTGGCCCTGGCTGTTGATGAAGTAGTAGTTGATCTGGAGGTGGATGGATGGATGGACAGATGGACAGTGATTACAAGTAGGTGGATGGTGGTGGTTTAGGAACGGGGACAATCACTGTCGAATGAGGCGCCAGAAAGTTGACTGAACTGACTGTTAGTCAGGATGGTGAGAGGACTTAAGAGATGGACAGTCACTGCCCAACGGATGGCTGGACTGAGGGATGGGCAGTCACGGCCACAACAATGTGGGGGAAAGTCATAGTAGACGGGTGGACAATGAGAGCTGGTCAGGTGGACAGTCATAGCGAGACAGAAGGACAGGCAGACCGATGTAGTGGATGGACAGCTGGCCACAACAGTAAAACAGATGGACACATAGGTAGACACATGGAGCGGCCAGGGCTAACGTCTGCAGAGATGTGGGGGGTGGACTGCTCGGCTGAGCTTCCTCGACCCCGGACCCCAGCCTGACCTCCCTGCTCCAGACCCAGGCTCTCACGCTGTGGAGAAGGAGCGAGATGCTCTTGGTGAAAGCCAGGGCCGCCATGAGCCAGTGGATCTTGAAGACATTGTACCTGGCAGGGGGGTTAGGAACAGAAGGGGGTGTAGGGGCATCCATGAGGGGCAGGGACGGGAGGGCGTGAGGAGGGGAGGAGGCACCCCCAACGGTGAGGGCATTACGTGTTCTTGCAGAGGATGGACACCCAGATGATGCCAGCGGCCAGGAAGCAGGCAGACATGACCATGTAGAGCTTGAAAAGGGGAATTTCCGCTGCGGACAGGAAGCCCTCGGGGTTCTTTTCCCGGATCATTACCTGGGAGGGGGTGGTGGGGGCAGTGGGGTTGCGCGCAAGCTCTGGACTTGCAGCCTCCAGCTCTCCCACTCTAGCTGGCCGACCCCCCTCTCTGAGCCTCAGGCTTTCAGTTCACAGCACGGCCGCTGGGGGGACCTGGTGAGGCCAAGCTCGGTGTGGCGCGCCTGGCCACAGCCAGGGCCTCGCCATCCTGTCTGCTCACCGTGATGTCAAATGGCCGCTCCTGTCCCCGCAACAGGTTGTAGCAGTTGTGGAAACTGAGGCTGTACTGGCCTTCCTCTGCCCTCGAGCCGATCACCACGTGGAACTGGGTGGTGGGGGCGCAAAGAGGAGAGGGGGCCTCAGCTTGGGGGTCCCCCTGCTCTGGGGCGCGGCGGGGGTGGGGGGGGTGTGCCGCAGGTGCTCAGACACTCACGCTGAAGTTGTAGGAATTGTTGCGATGGCCCAGGCCCAGCACCAGCTCCTGGTCCTTCCCCTGAGGGGACAGAGCGCCCCCAATCAAGCATCAGCAGCCCCGGGTCCCCATCCCCTCACCAAAGCCTGCCTTCCAACCTGCTGGTCTCCTTGTGATCCTGCAGGTTTTGACTTGGCCTTGTTTGGCACAGTGGTGGTCCCTGGAGGGCAGGAGTGGATGAGTTTAAAGATGGATGGACAGAAGGACAGCAGAATGACAGGGGGATGCGCAGAGCAGCCCTGCCATCCCCTCCCCTTGACAGAGCCAGCCTGCCTCACCGTTGTCCTTCTTGGGGGTGACCATGTGCTCTGGCTTCGGGAGTCCTGGTTCCGAGGGTGTTTCAGGGAGAAGCCCAGAGGAGATGAACAGCTTTTCCTGCTCCCCATACTTCCGCACCTGGACCCTGGGGCGAGGGGGAGGGTGAGGCGTAGATGAGGCTGGGAGGCTGACGGCTCCCGTCAGGCATGCCACCTGTGTCAAGTGACTCGATGGGCCCCTGGGCCCACTGGGTCTCCCCTCTGGGGGTTGACATTGGACTGAATCACAGTGGTCACAAAGTTCTAGCATCTGGCTACCACCTATCAGGGTGGCTGCCACATCCACACACTGCCTGCACCAGCAAGGATTTGTCACTTCCTGTGACAAGGACTCGCTCATTCTACCTTATATGGCACCTTATTTAAAAACCACCGTACATATACACAGGCAACATCTCTGTATATACAGAGGAACCATTGGATCCTGGGTCCAAATCCCAGTTCTTGGGCCTGTTTTCTCATCTTTACAGTGGAGTTAGTAACAGCTTAAGGAGGCGGTGAGTAAAGCAGACCCAACTGTCCCGTGCATAGAAAGCCTTCGACAAGTACGAATGGTTGTTATGGATCCTCACAACACCCTTCTGTGGCCAGACCTTCTGTCCTGAGACCGCGACACTCCCCGGGGACCCCTGTGCTCCCTCTCTCCCTGTCATAATCAGAAGGCTTGGAGGGGACATTAAAGAGCCAGTGGCTTTCCTTCTCAGAGCGGCAAAGTTCTTTTTAGCTGGTGCCTCATCCCACCCGATCGGCTCTTGTGGGTATCGCACCCAGGAAAATACAAATGACGGATCTTTAGGGGGGCCTCTGGCCCCCCAACTCACTGCAGGTCCTTGGTGTTGATAAGGAAGAGAACCAGGAGGTTGCTACTGTTTTTCTGGAGAGGACAGTCGTTGGGGTTCTGGGTCTGGGGAGTGGGTAAGAGGGAGCCTTGGTTACCACCTCCCACCGACCCAGTCCCCCTGCCTCCTCCCTACCCACTCTGCAAGGGAGGGTTCCTTCCTGTTCCCCACTCTGGAAAAGGGGTCTTGGGGCTCCTGGATGCAGAAAATGGCCCCCCTCCCTGCCACCCCCAGCACCCTAGCCCTTCCTCACTCCCTGCCCACCACCCCCTGCACTCACTGAGGAGGGTCGAATGCTGCCAGATCGAACCCGGGTCAGGCTGAACCCCACCTGGGAGGCAGAAAGAAAGGGGGAGGATGTGAGGGGCTCCAGCAGGGACCCCCAAGCTACCCCTTTCAGTAGAAACAGAAACGTAATCTCAAACTTATTGGACACCTACCACGTGCTAGATCTCATTTACTCAACGAATTCTCCTAGGACCCATCCTGCCCACACCTCTCAACCCTCTTGCCTTAACGCCTAACCAACCTGTGGTACTCAGCCTGGACGTCACTTCCAACTTGGGTGTCCCTTCATCAGGGAGACCTTAGCACGTCCTCTGGACCTAGCCCACTTTATTTTCCTCGATTAAAATGATGTAAAAAAAAAAATTTAAGAATTAAAAAAAAAAAATCAAATGAAGTGTTTATGGCTTCCTGCCTTGGGTTCTGGAACCCAGCACTCTTGGATTCCCATACAGGGTCTGTGACTCCGAGCAAGCCATATACCTCCGAGCCTGGCTTTACAGGTGTAACGTTTTTGAAGCATTCCTGAGAGGTGGCTACAAGGGAAAAGTCCCGTGGAAATTGCTTTGCATGGTACCTCCAACTCAGTGGGCATTCAGTAAATGCTAGCTACTCATTCTGACTGCAGGAACCGGGGCTGTGGGAGGCCAGGATGTGAATCCAGACTGGGGAGGGGAGGGCTTGGACACTGTGCACCTCGCCTTCCTCCAGGAAACCCCTCCAGGCCCCTCACCAGCGGAGTCTTCTCTTTGGTCTCTTGCAGGCCCAGCCGCAGCAGGCTCAGGTCCACCTCCAGAGAGCCGTTGGTGTAGAAGCCGAAGCTGTTCAGCTGAATGTCTGGTCGCTTCTCCCCCTGCCGGACACCAAGGAGGCAGAGGAAATTCAGAGTTCTTTCAGCCCGCCCAGCCCTAGGGCTGTGGCATGAGGCTCCCCTAAGGACCTTGCCCCACTCCTGGCATCTCTTTATTTAGGACAGCTCCAAAAGGTGTCAGGAGAGGCTGCAGGAGCCTCCCTGTAGGCTCTGTCCCCACACCAATCCCAGGCACAGACAGCGTGGCTCCGGGTCCTCCAGCCACTGTTCTGAGTCCAGGAAGAGAAAACCCGGGAAACCTAGAGGCACCCCCACTAAGTGAGTACCACCCTGAAAGCGAAGTTATTCGTCTTGGTGTCTGGACCTCACCCGCTGGACAACTTTTAGATCTCGAACTGAACCTCCAAGCTCCCAATGAATGTCCAGAGGACCACATTCTAGCACCCCCGGGGACTCCCCTGGGCAGTGCCAAGGGTCCTTGGCGCCCCAAAGCAATCTCCAAAATTTAGACGGCTAAGCGTCGGCGGCGGGGGGGGGGGGCGGGGAGAGGGGGAAAGAAGCGTCCCCAAAGATGAAGTCCCACCCCTAGCGTGGCCAGCCAGGCGACTCCATCCGGAGGACAGAGGGAGCTCCTCAGACGAGACCACTCCGGGCCTGGAAGCAGGGGGACGTGGGGCGCCGGACCGCTCCATCCCACGTAAGGAGCGGGTGAAATTGGACGAGGCCACTCCAAGCCAGAGGCTTCTCCGGGACAAAGCTGCGCCCCCCGCCCCCGACCGCCGCGCGGTGAGACTCACGGTCAGCGCCAGCCGGTGGATGCGCCCAGAGCAGCAGCCCAACAGCAGGAGCAGAAGTAGGTGCTGCCCCCACTCCACCGGGCTCCGGCGGGCGAGCCCCCTCCTCTCGCTCACTGCCATCTCTGGAACCACCGCCTCCCCTGATACCGCCTCTGACGCCGCCAGGCCCGCCTACTGGAGAGCCAATCGCCCCACAATGGGGGCCGACCTTTCGGCTTTTCCAGCCGGCCCGACCAGTCAACGATTGTCTTCTAACAAACCCGCCCCTGTACGACACCAAATGGACAGCACCGCTCCGACTGGGAGTGCTGATATCGCTTAATCCCGCCTCCACTCTCATCAATCACTATAAAGATGATCCCGGATGTAATTTGATAAACAATCCATCTAACCAATTGTAATAGATCTGATATCCGGCCCTTAAAGCGGACTAACTGACATATCGGTCCAGGACTACAATACCCAGAATGCAGAGGGAGCAGGCAGCACAACAAGCAATTAAGCAAACTACATTTCCCAGAATCCCCAATGGCGGACTTCCCTTTTCTTACCCTGGGGATGTGGCTCCCAGCCAGAGCCCAGCCTTATGGTAAACAGGCGCATCTGCTGAGCCCTCTCTTGTTCTAATCTTCTTGATTGACCCAGAGGCCTGAACCTGCCCCAGATTAAATCTTGACCCTAGAATGACCTATGACCCAAGGCTGAGTCCCAGCCTTCGGCAAAGCCTCCTATCTCAGAATGAGGCAACTGGAGGCCCACTCCCAGATCCCAGGCTGGACTTGGCTATGGGCTGAACCTCCTGAGCCCTTTCCCTACAGCTGAGTCCCGACTTCGGCCTCAAACCCAAAGTCTCTCACGTCCTTCTGACCCTTGACCTACACTGAGCCTTCGTCTTTGGTTGGGCCTCCTACCTGGACTGAGCCATGACCCCAGACAAGACAAGGCCTGATCCCTGGACCCTAGTTTGAGTCCTAGACCCCCAACTGCTGACCCCTCTGCTAAGCCTGCCACCCCAACTTTGGCCCTGACCTGGCATGAGTCCCAGTTCCAATATGAGTTCGAGACTGGAGTTGTGACCCTAATCCCAGGCTCCAATATGAGTTCGAGACTAGAGTCGTGACCCTACTCCCAGGCTGAGCTACTGAGTCCAGACTCCAGTCCTGAACCCCTGATTCATCTGGTCCCCCAAACTCTGGAGCACAGCCCACTTTGCAACTTGAGGTTTGCTAGCTCAGAAGCCACCAGCAGGTGGGGCCAGGTCCCCTCAGAGCCATCGGGCCCAGTATGGGCTCCTCGGTGTGTGTACTGGGAGCCTGAGTGCTCAGTGCCTAACTTGTCCCTGGGGCCAGGGCCCCTAGCCGAGGGCATCTATCACCTCTATCATCCTCTCCTCCTTCGGTGCTTTCGCAGAGAAAGCACCAAAGGAGGAGAGGATGAGTGTGGGAGCTGCTGGGATCTCCCCTCTTTTGTCCCAGCGCCTCAAATAGTTTAACAGTGTGTTAACAGACTTTTATGAGGGAGCCGAGAAAGACTTCCAAGCCCCAGGCCCCGGGTGTCTGAAGGAAGGGGCGGAGTCGAAATCCCCGGGTCCCTGATTGGGTCTTGATAAACGCGACTGTTAAATGGGCAGGTGCAAGCACCAACTGGACGGGAGCCGCAGAAAGGCCTGGGCCTGGCTCTCCAAGGACGGCCTGTCCTCAGTTTCCCGGTGCTGATTTTAGGGGAAGAAAGGCAGGATGCGGTGGGGGCGGTAATGGACCCGGCCTTGGCAGAGGCACGTCCTGGACAGGATCGAAGTCCACCTATCCGCCCTGTGGCCGGAGGGACTAGACCATTAGTGGGACGAGCGTAGACGTCTGGAACTGGGCCGGCGCGCAAGAGCTGAGTGACCTCAGGTTCTCCCTGCGTGGGGATGGGGGGAGGACCTCTTGGGTGGGGTTTCCTTGATCCTTTAAGGAATGGTTGAAGATAAAGAGGAAAGGAAGCACAGTCCGGGATGGGGCAGTGGTGGGGAGGATAAGCGGGGTCCGGGGAATTTGGAAAATGAGTCGGGGTCCTTTAAGGGGTCTGTCTAGTGGCATGGGGCGGCAACGTTCCTTTAAGAGGGGGCGGGGCGTCTGTTGGGCCTGCCTCCTTGGGGCCCCGCCTTCAGGGTGTCGTTTAGAGGCTTCGCGCGGGCGGGGGGCGTGACAAAGCCTGAAGGGGCGTGGCCTAGCCGTGAGTAGGCGGGGCCGGGCGCGCCGCCTTAGGCAGTCTCCCCGCGGCGGGTGGCGGGCGACGGCGACCGGGCGCGGCGGCCTCGGCGGGAGCAGCATGGATTGGGGCACCGAGCTGTGGGTGAGTTCAATCGGCTTGGCTCCGTGTTCCTCCCTTACTGGGTTCAGACGCCCCATTTCTCCCCTGCAGTTCCTTAGCGGGGGCTCCACGCTTTCCCTTCCATGCATCACTGGAGTCCCCGCCCCGCCCTCTCTGAGTTTCCCGGGGCTCTCGGGACGCCCGGGAGCAAAGGGCGACCTTGCAGGTGCGGCGTAAGGAAACTGAGGCACGGGGTTCTGAGTGAGGTAGGACAGAAGTCCTGAGACCAGGCCCGGACGGCCGGGCGAGGTCACCTATTTTGAGCGCCCTGGCTGGGCCGGCGGCTAATCTTACGGCCCCTGGGTCCCTGCCCGCCAGCCGCCTGTCCGGCTGGTAGGGGGGAGGGGACCCTCTGGCCACTTTCAACCCCACGTGGGACCCAGAAGTCCTGACCGCCCTTTCTGTCCCCTCCAATCAACACCTAGGGGCTTGGGACGCTCTGGTGGGGGAGGGGGCTGCGAGGCTCGGCCTCCTTCTCCAGCCGCTTCCAGGCACTGGGAGGGGCCGCCCCCAGACCGCCTCTAACCTCAGCTCTGGAAGCCCCAGGAATTTCCCCCTATCCTTGACGGGACCTTCGACCCCTCCTCTTTCTGGGAGTGGTGGCACCCCTGAGCTCCCCCGTGCAGCGGGGTAACTAGATCGTTCCCCTCCTCAACTCTGAGATTTCTTTTGGAGGTGTAGTGAAGTCAGTGGGGGAAACTGAGACACCCATGGGGTACTCAGGGGAGCATGGCGACCCCGGGGAACTTCGTTTCTGCGCCTTGGCCGTTCCGGGGCCCCCCAAGCTGCGGGGAACCCTGCCCCTTTAGCCCTGACTCACGCCGGGCCGGCCGGATTTTCCGGAATCTGGGGGGGATTAGGGGAGTCGAAGCAAGGGGAGTGGCCCCGCCGTGCTCTACACCCCTCTTGGCCGTCCAGAGACGGGGACCCTGTCGTCCGGCCGGGGCCCCGCCCCTGTTCCCTTGCCCTTCCCGGGAAGGGGAGGGGGTTCCCGCCGGTTTCCTGCCTTTCCCCGCGCGGGGGCGGGGCCGGGAAGTCACTCTTTTCTCGGAGCTCGGAGCCTCGAGGCTCCCCGGGTGTCTGGTCGCCTGGCTGTGGGGTCCCAAGATCTTGACCCCGGTCCTCCCCCGTCGCCCCCTTTGCCAGGATCAATTTGAGGTGATCGAGCGGCACACGCAGTGGGGACTGGACCTGTTGGACAGATATGTGAAGTTTGTGAAAGAGCGAACGGAGGTGGAACAGGCTTATGCGAAGCAGCTGCGGTGAGACTCTGGGGTGGTCGGGCCTTGGGGCTGGGGAGTGCGGTCAGGAGACCGGGGGCTCAGCTCTCCTGCCTCTCTCTCCCCTTAGAAGCCTGGTGAAAAAATATCTGCCCAAAAGACCTGCCAAAGATGACCCCGAATTCAAGTAAGGATGGTGAGGGGTACAGGGCTAGATTTGGGGGGCAGGGGGCACTGGTCCCACTTTTTCTCCCTCAGCTGGGTCACTCAGTCAGGTCCCTCAGTTCCCACCTGGTGTTGAGAGCATAGGCGCAGGCTCCAGAGCATCATTCCGCTACTTTCCTGCTGAGCCGCTTGGGCGATTCACTCGCGTTCTCTGCCTCCGTTCCCCCCTCCCCCATCTGTTACATGGACGAGGCACCAGCAGTTATCACATGACTGACTCTGGGCAAGTGGCTTAAGTTTGTGCCTCTGTTTTTCTCATCTGTGAAATGGGCATGATGACGATGAACTCGTAGGGCTCACGTGAAGGTAACTGAGATAATGTGTTAAAACAGCACCCAGCCCCTATAGTATATAGGAGCATTTCACTTTATTCCGGGTATCCTGTTCCAGAATCTGAGAAGTTCTAGAAATCAGAACTTTTTCTGGTAACTTATTTAGAGGTAACCTCTGACCTTAAGTGACTTGATGTTGATCATGTTAATTATGGGCTTGGTTTTTATCCCACTCGTTGTGAATATTAATACTCCCCACTGCAAAAATGCTTATAGTATTTGATTATAGGATGTTGCCCCTGACCCCACTGGGGTGATGCACAAAAGATGATATAAGCATTGTATCTCCTTCTAAAACCTGGAAGGTTCTGAGGTCCGAAATGCATCCCACTCAAGGGTTAGGGGTACGGGATATGGGCCAGGATTGGTCCATATGGGTTTCCAGGGTGAATGTCTCGGGCTTACCCTTTTTCATGCGGAGGCGGGTCCTGGGGCATCTGGCTCCTGGGGGCCTGGCCCCTGGCTCCCTGCCCTCTCCCACCCCTCCCCAGGTTCAGCCAGCAGCAGTCCTTTGTGCAGATTCTCCAGGAGGTAAATGACTTTGCAGGCCAGCGAGAGCTGGTGGCTGAAAACCTCAGCATCCGCGTGTGTCTCGAGCTGACCAAGTACTCGCAGGAGATGAAACAGGAGAGAAAGATGGTGAGTAGCCCCTGCCCTGGGTTTTTCGGAGGGTCTCTGCTGCAGCCCAGGTGAGCCCATTCCCCCTCTTTCCACAGCACTTCCAAGAGGGCCGTCGGGCCCAGCAGCAGCTGGAAAGTGGCTTCAAACAGCTGGAGAATGTGAGTTTGTGGGTGTAGAGGGTGGCTCTGGTCCCGGGGAGCAGGGCGAGTGTTGCTGACCTACAGAGCTGTCCCCTTTGTCTGGCCAGGACCCTCCCCCTCCCCTGTGCGTCCCCCCCCCCATGCCCATTTACTGAGTGACTTCCTGCCAGTCCCTGAATCTTGGTTTCCCATATCCCCTGCCATCAGGAATGGTGGCTTCTTCATTCCGGTTCTGTCCCCCACACAGAGTAAGCGTAAATTTGAGCGGGACTGCCGGGAGGCCGAGAAGGCAGCCCAGACTGCAGAGCGCCTAGACCAGGATATCAACGCCACCAAGGCGGATGTGGAGAAGGTGCCTGTGGGCTGGGACAGGCGTGGGGGTCAGGGTGGGATGGGGCCAGAACCTGCCAGTGACATCCACCTCCATATTCCTCAGGCCAAGCAACAAGCCCACATTCGGAGTCATATGGCAGAAGAAAGCAAAAATGAGTATGCAGCCCAACTACAGCGTTTCAACCGAGACCAGGCCCACTTCTATTTTTCCCAAATGCCCCAGATATTTGATGTGAGTGCTCTAGCCCCGAGCCTCACCTTCCCAACCGCCCCCCCCCCCCCCCGTGTTAATCATCTCCTACATGTTTGTCGAAGCCCTAGCTGCATTGTCCTGAACTCTCAATTGAAAGGGAATTAGAAACAAATATTAACAGTGAGCTCTGCCTTTACGCAGGCTGTTCTTTCTGCTGGGGATGTCTTTCCTTTTGAAACTCCTATTCATCATTCTAAGCTCCAGCTCTAACAACCCCTCTGAAAGGTCTTGAATTTCCCCTCCTTTGTTTCAGCCTTATACTCCACCCTCTGTCCTGACCTTGGCATTGGCAGTATCTGTGCCAATAAAAGCAGTTTTTATTCAAAGCCCTGGCTCCCCTGTCACCTCCTTTGAGAAGCCTTTCTTGATTTTCTAGGCAAGGGGGCGGGGGGCGGGGGAGCGACTCCTTAAAGTCCCCTCTGAAATCTCCCTGGCCCCGTGTCTCTCTCTTGACCACCTTGAGCTAGAAGTCGCTGTGCTCCGCCCCTCCATCAGCACCCCTGCCCCTGTCCCTGTAGAAGCTGCAAGACATGGACGAGCGCCGGGCCACCCACCTGGGGGCCGGGTACGGGCTGTTGTCAGAGGCCGAGTTGCAGGTGGTGCCCATTATCGCCAAGTGTTTGGAGGGCATGAAGGTGGCAGCGGCGGCTGTGGACTCCAAGAACGTAGGTGCCTTGTCCTGGGCCAGTGGACTGCAGGGTGGGCAGGAGGACTCGAAGACTAAGCACCTCATCTCACCCCTCACGGTCCTCCCCCTCATCATGCCTTCTCTCCAGGACTCCCAGGTCCTAATCGAGCTGCACAAGTCAGGCTTTGCCCGCCCGGGCGATGTGGAATTCGAAGACTTCAGCCAGCCCATGAACCGCGCGCCCTCGGACAGCAGCCTGGGCACCCCCTCCGATGGACGGCCTGAGCTGCGAGGCCCAGCCCGCAGCAGCCGTGCCAAACGCTGGCCCTTCAGCAAGAAGAACAAGGTGGGGGCCGGAGCTCTTGGGCAGGGGGTGTGAGTGAGTGGGGACAGCGGGGGCCCCACTGAGTCAGCCCCAGCTGCCGGAACGCTGAGTCCCGGGCAGGAATTTTCCTCTTGGCTGCTGGCCCAGGCTGGAGGGAAGGAAGGCAGCCGGGTGATTGGCCTGGGAGTCCCCCGAGGCTGATGGGGGTGCCAGGAGGGGGGCCTGTGGAGTCTGTCTAGCTTCTCAGGATGCTGGGAGAAGACCTGCCCGTGGGGCTCAGGGGTGGGTGAGGGCTGGGACGCTAACCCTGGAAACTCCCACTGGGTCTCTTTCCTTCCCACCATGGGTTTCTGGGCCCGGACCTTCAGGCTCTTTTGTTCTTGGCTTGCAATGTCAAGCACATACCTGGGCACCCGTGGTTTACACCTTCAGCAACTGCCCCCTCCCTAGTTCATATCTCTGACCCTTGGTACCCCTCTTCAATTTATACATGGTGCCTCCCCCTGGCCAACCCCCCCCAACCTGTAACCCTCTGATATTTCATGCCTTGACTATTCTCTCAGCTTGCCCTTGACTTCTGTGGCCCTATATCTGTATGAGACCTTGACTTCTGCATGCATCTCCCTCCACATTCTAGACTGTGAGCCCAGAAAGCTGGGTGAGGGAGACAGAGACGTGCGCCTCCTTGCGCCCCCAGACCCCATTCTAGGTGCTGGATGTGGGATGCAGGGAAGGTGGGAGATCCTGGGGGAGAGAGGGGTCTGGCCTTCTGGCTCACAGTCTAATGTCCTCCACCGCTTATCCCAGGTTTTCATGTTGCTTTTTGCATGCGTTTTCTGTGTGTGATTGTGCATCTTGAGTTGTGGTTTTCTTACCGTTTTTTTTTCTTTTCTCCATTTTGTTTTTTCCTTTTTCCTTATTGCGTCCCTCCGTCCGTCCATCCGTCCTCGTTCTCTATATTCTACCCCCCCCCCCCCGCCCCCCGACCTACCCCCTCCACGGCCCCTGCCGGTAGCCGCGTCCCCCACCCCTCTCCCGCCTGGGGGGCCCCCTGCCCTCACCATTGCCTAATGGACCCCCATCCCCTCGCTCCGGCCTCGACCCCTTGGCCATACTGAGTGAGATCAGTAAGTCGGTCAAACCGCGGCTAGCATCCTTCCGCAGCCTTCGAGGCGGCCGTGGGGTAAGTGAGGCCTTCGGGGGAGGAGGAGGGGGCGGCCCTGGCCGCTGGACCCTGGGCTCGCTTCCTGCCGCCGGCCGGGCCCCCCTTCCAATATATTGCGCGGCCCGGACCTGCTTTGCTCTGTGCATGGCCTTGCCCCCCGAGAACCTTGGGCGGGGAGGAAGGTGGACTTGGTACGTCTTAGGAGTGTCTTAGAGCCTGGAAGCTCAGACTCCACGATGTCAGACTCAGTCATACTCTCACCTTGCAGACGGTGGTGACGGAGGATTTCAGCCACCTGCCCCCGGAGCAGCAGAGGAAGCGGCTTCAACAGCAGCTGGAGGACCGTAATCGCGAACTACAGAAGGAGGTTGACCAGAGGTAAGGTGAGAGGGAGGCAGGCAAAGAAGAAAATAAAAGAATAAGGGACAGATTCTCCTCGACTTACGACGGGGTTACGTCCTGATAAATCCATCAAGTCAAAATGCATTTACTGCTACACTGTAGAGTATCAGTTGTTTGCCTTCGTGATGATGGTCCAGTGGAAGCTGCGGCCCTCGGCTGCCGCCAGCGTCACTAGAGAGCATCACAGTGCACATCGCTAGCCCTAAAAAAAGATGGAAAATTCAAAGCGTGGTTTCTCCTGAATGTGCATCACTTTCGCATGGTCGCAAAGTTAAAAAAATTCTAAGTCAAACCATTGTAAGTTAGAGACTGTCTCTAGACACTGAAATGGTTCTCAAACATCTGCCAAAGAACCCCGGACCCTGATGGAATCACCTGATTCCTACCCCACTTCCAGAAATACTTTCCATCTTGTCTGCGTCATTCCCGCAAACAGAAAAAGAGCTCATTTCGGAGGCCGGTAGAATTTCGATTCCAAAATCAGTTAGCAAGAATTCAAGAAAATAAAATTATGGGTTCATTTCACTTCAATTGCGACCTTAGATGCAAAATCCTGCCCAAGCAAATCCAGTGGTGTATTTTAAAACTAATGCATCGTATGGTGGCGATGGTTGCACAGCAGCATGAATGTACTTTATGCCCTGGAACTGTACATTGAAAAATGGTTCAAATGGGAAATTTTGTTATGTATATTTTACCATAATAAAAAAAAAGTTTAGACTTAAAAAAATCATGAGCAGTTTGGTACTATCCCATGATGCAAAGATGGTTCAATATCGAAAAACGTCTCATTCGCCACAGTGATTAGCTAAAAGCGAAAAGAAAACAACATACGGTTATCTATTCACTAACTCAAGTACTTAAAATATTAACAATAAAAAATCTGCCAGAAAAAAAAAAAAGGAAATATTTACTCACTCTTTCCAAGCAGCAAGATCGTCTTCCTAGTTCTCTTACATAATGGGGATGACGTCGGCCACTTGTGGCCCGGCAGCCAAATTATATTTTGCCATTTACACAAAATCTCTTGTATAAAACGGCTTTTATTGGTATGAACTTCCATTCAGAACTTTGTAGTTCCCGAGTTTATATGGTGTTGGGGTTTAAGGGGTGTTCTGTGGAGTCCAGACAGAATTCCAGCTGTTTCGCCTCCCTGTGCCTCAGTTTCTGCATCTGTAACATGGATCATATTAGGACTGGAAAGAAGTTGAACCCAGGTTTGACATACTTCAGAAATGCTTCGAACTACTACTGCTTATATATATAGTTGTGGAGGAAATAGGGCCCGGGGACTAATGATAAGAATAACACTAGCATTTATAGAGCACTTACTGTGTGCCAGGTGCTATTCCAAACCCTTTCCATGGGTTCACGGGAGTTCTGAGTTTTCACGAGAGACTGTGAACAAGATGGAAAGTATTTCCGTCTTATTTAGCACCGTATTTCTGATGCCCAGAACAGTGTCTGCTATGCAGAAGGTACTCCACGTGTATCTGAGTAAAGGTTACAGTTAATCTTCATAACCACTCACATGAGATATGTGTATCCTCCCCATTTTCGAGGTTAGCACACTGAAACAGGTTCAGTAACAACTCGGGGGTGCCCCACTGGGATGTGAACCCAGGCAGTGAAGCACTAATATTTGAACTTTAACCACCATCTTATCAGGCTAATTGCTCCTTGAAGCAAAGCCCTTATTTTTTGCCTGATAAATCGTGGGGCTGTTCCTTCTCATCTGGTCCTAGGGAGGCCCTGAAGAAAATGAAGGGCGTGTATGAAAAGACGCCGCAGATGGGGGACCCCGCCAGCCTGGAGCCGCGGATCGCAGAAACCCTGAACAACATCGAACGGTTGAAACTGGAAGTGCAGAAATATGAGGTCAGGAAAGACCCTGGGGAGGGGCGGGGGCTGGCCGGCCTAGCTGAGTCACCGCCTGGGGGACAGGGAGGTGGGGGGGGTGGGCTCCAGCTGTTTCTCATCACAGCCTTGGGTGTGCATGGGTGATCTCAGGAAACATCCGAGCCCAGAGTGGGCTGACCCCGGAGCCCTGCCCTGGAACTGACTGCGTGGTCCCCTCCTCTCAGGCTTGGCTGGCGGAAGCCGAGAGCCGGGTCCTGAGCAACCGGGGGGACAGCCTGAGCCGGCATGCCCGGCCTCCAGACCCTCCAGCCAGCGCCCCACCGGACAGCAGCAGCAGCAACAGCGAGTCGCAGGACAACAAGGAGAGGTAAGCCAGGCGGCCAGAGCGGGCCCGACACCAACCCGCACCCACCGGCGCGGGAAGCCTGTCTTCACCTGCGTTGCCCTCCCCTGCCAGCTCTGAAGAGCCCCCCTCGGAGGAAAGCCAGGACACCCCCATCTACACGGAGTTTGATGAGGATTTTGAGGAGGAGCCTGTGTCCCCTATAGGACACTGCGTGGCCATCTATCACTTTGAAGGTATCAGTTGCGTGGGTGGAGGAGGGGGTGCCGGGCTTGGCTCTGTTTAAACCCACCTGAAGCAGACCCGAGCCCACCGCCACCCTCATGACAGGGTCCAGCGAGGGCACCATCTCCATGGCCGAGGGTGAAGACCTGAGTCTCATGGAAGAGGACAAGGGCGACGGCTGGACTCGGGTCAGGCGGAAACAGGGAGGTGAAGGTTACGTGCCCACCTCCTACCTCCGAGTCACGCTCAACTGAGCCCTGCCAGAGGTGGGGAGAGGGGGAGCTATCGGCTGCTGCTTCTGGGCCACGAGGGCCCCAGGACCTACGCACTTTATTTCTGCCCCCGTGGCTTCAGCTGAGACCTGTGTAACCTGCTGCCCCCCACCCCCACCCCACGTCCCACCTCAGACGGACCCGCTGTGCCTTCTGCCACTGATGTACATACTCGTGTTTCAAATCTTTTCTTCCTGCCACTCGGCTACGGCTGTGTTGTTTTATATAAAAAAACAATTATGTAAAGTTCTTGGAGTCCAGGCTTTATTTAGATACTGGGGCTGGATATTCAAACACTATACTCCTTACAGGCCACACAGGTAACGCGGAAGGGGAGGTGAACTCGGGCACACCCTGGACATGCCCTGTCCCTGCCTGAGAGTTGGGTCCTTGTCTGCGACCAGTATAGGGAGAAGGGCACCAGACATCACCCCTTCCGTGTTCATGGTGGCTTACCGAGGACAGGTAGCACTTATTGAGCACCTACTGCATGCCAGACATTCTCTACCCGGGATCTCATTTAAACATCAAGCTTTAATTCCCATGATAACCCCTAGGAAGTACGGTCTCACTTTCATGTCGAAGGCAGGCACACATAGGACAAGTGAGCCGCTAGAAGTCACACCAGTTTTAAAAGGCACCACCTGTGGGATGGGGTGGGGGTGGGGGTGGGGGAGCATCTAGGGCTTCCGGATCCCTGGGTCTTCCGGTGTGGGGGAGGAGGCTGCCCCTCACCCCAGGATCCCTGTATATTTTTAGGGGGCAGGCTGGGTTCTTGCGAACCGGGCCTCCCTCCCTTCAGTGAGTCAGGCTGCGGGGTCCCCACCCTGTCTGGCTGTGTGAGCAAGGGATGACATCCTTGGTCTCCGTCTGGAGTCTGCGTGTCCCACTGTGAAGAAGGGGAACTGCGTTCTCAGTGGTCAGGCTCCAGGCGATGCGACAAGACACTAAGGACGAGCTGGAATTTCTCCAAACGTGCAGCCCGTGGCGCCCCCTCGCCCCGGCTCCCCCAGAGCAGCCTCCGCATAAAGCCGGTGGTCAGTGCCTCGCTCAGCTCTGGATTGGGCCGAAATCCTGGAGGCGGGGCCAGGTGCGCTAGCGGCTGGGGCCCAAGCACCGCCTCGCCCCTCCTCGCCCCTCCTCGCCCCGCTTCACACTGCCTTCTCCCCTGGGACTTTGACCTAGCGCGGTGGGGGATGGGGGAGTAGGAGGGGTGGGAGGAGGGGGCATGTGGGGGGTGAGGGGTTGGGAGGGAGGGGCTCCGTGGAGGTAGGCTCTGCTAGGGTGATGGGGGTGCTCTGTTCGAACTGCTAAGGAGCCCTACCTTAGGGGCTGTGCCTAGAGACGGAGCCACTGCGGGGTCGGGATTTGGGGGCCAGGCCACCCGTGCACAACACACTTGGGAGGAAGTGGGACCCTATGGGCGTGACTCCAGGGGGCGGATCACCCCTTTTAGGGTGGAGGGCACAGTTGGTTGTGGCAAGGGCTTGGAAGCCACTGGGGGAAGCCGTCCCAGTTTGGGTGACATTCTGGAAGGCCTGGTGGGAGGCTCTGGTCTATAGCCCGGTTAGTGTTGGGGCACCGGGTTAGAGCACATGGGGTACTCCCAAAGTCGGGCCCCCTGGCAGCCCGGCGCTCACCTCGCAGGCGCCGGGCCGCTGCCTCGCGGAATTTGGGCGCATCCCGGGCCACTTGACGCGCCCGCTGCAGCGTGCGCAGCAGCTGCTCACAGCTCTCGTCCAGGGGCCCCAGGATCTCTTCACCCTCCAGCAGGCGCACCGCGGGTGCCACGTGAGGCAGAGCCACCTCGCCCGGGTCGCAGGGTCCTGTGGGGAGAAGGGTCTGGACTCGGCTTGGGACAGGTAGAGAAGGTGGAACATTGGGCCAAGCACCTAGGACCGAAGTAACTGGAGGTGTTTGGGTCAGACACAGGCTTGAGCCTAGCGCAGAGCTGGGCTGGGTCAAGGCTGGCGTAGGGCAGGGACGGAGCCTGAGAGAGGGTGGGGCCTAGGATGAGGGGCGGAGCCTTGGTGAAGGGGAGGAGCTTATGACAGAAGCAGGGATTTGGCCTAAGGCTGGATTAGGATTCTGGTTTAGAGTTAGTTGATGCTCCACTCCAAATGATGCCACTCACCGGCGCCCTCATCCAGCGCCCGCATCAGCGGCTTCAGCTCCTGCTCGAAGGCCAGCGCTGCCTCGGTGTGGCTCCTTCGGAGCTGGCGCCATGTGCGTTCCAGCCTGGACACCTGGGGTGAGAACCTTGAGCATGACTCCTCTTCCCTCTTTCCCATCACTTGAACTCGGGATTCATCCCCATCCCTGCTCCCCATGCACCTGCGGCATGAGCAGGGCGCCCATGACTGCGGCCAATCCAGGCAGGTCCCCTGCTGCCCCTGGCCGCAGCTCCAGTGCCAGCTCCACCAGGCCCCTCAGGGCGGCCGCGCGCTCCTCCAGGGGCCCTGAGCAGCCCAGCACCGCCAGCGCGCCAGCCAGTACCAGTGCCTCGTGCCTGTGGAGGCGGAGGGCAAGGTTCTGGGGGCAGTGGAAGGCTGTGTATTTCACGGTGAGGAGGGATGGGAAGGGGCATTGCCTGCCCCCTCCCCCCACCAGGGGTTGTGAATGGGGGAGTCTTGGAGATCCTCACCTCTCCAGCAGTTCTGACCTCAAGCAATGGCCATGGGGAAGTGTGAGCAGTTCCAGGCCAGAGGCAACCCCCATGGCATCCCTCTGAGCCTTGGTCACTCCCAGTAGGCCTGTGGCCTGGGGATGAGGTTGAGGGGAGAATGGGGAGGACAGGTGAACAGAGTATTGGGTGTGAGGTGCGACTGAGCCTTGCACCTGCCTGGGGAGGAGGGTCTTGGTAGGTGACTGACCTGGCAGTCTGCCAATAGCAAGTGGCAGGCAGTGCTGGCAGGATGGTGCTCCAGAAACAGGCCACGGAGAATATGTAGGACTTTTGGTTCCAGGGGCCGATTCTGGGGGCCCAGCAGGCTGGAGGGGTTGTCAGCAGGGCAGAAAGAGACCTGTGCCTGTGGTCTTGCAAAACATCTCTCGTCCTCCACCTCCTCCTGGGTCTCCCACCAGGGGGTCTCTGGCTCTGGGCAGCTGTGGCCAGAGGGTGTTCCCCGGGCACTGGACACACGGAGCACCAGCTCACAGTACGTTGGGGGGCGACCAGAGGCATCGGGTAGCACTAGTGGGGGTGTTCGAGGTGGCTTGGTTGGCATCTTGGTGTGAAGCTGCCCATCCGAAGCCCAGAGGCTGTCAGCAATGGACCCCAGGGGGTCTGAGGTCTTCAGCAACACAGGGTCACTACCCATCCGACGCAGGGCAAACGTGGGCACAGCAGAGGCTCCTAGGGGTCACGCGAGACAGGGTGCAGGAGGTACATGGAGAAGATAGCTGGGCAGGTCCTGGCGTCGTCCACTCAGTCAGCCCGTCGCCGGGTGCTCCTGCCCGTCCTGCTGTGACTTCGAACCTTCACAGCTTCCCCAGTGTAAATGCCTCATACTTACCAATGGTTTGAAAGTAAGCTTTCTTTGACACCTATGTCGTTTTGTGAATTCTGAATACCACGTTTTAAATCTGAATACTTTGTTTTTGTCCTTCTGATTGAAGATGGTACAGAATAAAAATAAAAATATATATTAATCAAAATTCACAAAACTACATAAGCATCAAAGCAACAGAATTTACCAAACCTTCGAATGATGTCATTTGTTAAATTTGTGGCATGTTTATTTCCGAGGTTATTAGAACTTTAAACTGCACCCAGACTTTGGACAGATTGCGTGTTTATGAAGCATTTAATTAGACCCTATTATAGGAGCTTAACACTTTCCCAAGGGCCCCAGCTCACTCTGTGGAGGGACCAAAGTCCTCGCAGTAACCAAAAAAGACCTCGCGCCCCGAGCCCCGGATCTGTCTCTGAAGTTCCTCTCACTCCCGCTGCTTAGCTACACTTACCTCCTTTTGGTGGAATGAGTAATTCAGACTCCTGTTCTGGCCCAGGACCTTTGCAATGGCTATTCCTTCTGCCTGGGCCACTCTCGCCCCCCACTTATCCACATCCTTCCCTTCTTTACCTCCTTAAAATCTTTCTCCACGGGGTCTTCAAATCTCCCTTCCTCTGTTGTACTTTAAATTTTTACCCCAAACCATACATAATTGACTTATTTTTATTGCTCTTGGTCCATTTTTCTCTAACCTTCGAACGATGTCATTTGTTAAATTTGTGGCATGTTTATTTCCTCTAACAGGACGTTGGCTCCACTCGTGCAGGGATCTTTGTCTCTCTTGTTCGTTGACATATCTCAGCACCTAGGATGGTCCCTGGCATGCAGGGAGGGCTCATGTTGCATGGGGTGAGGGGCGGACAGGGCAGATGAGGAAGACCGGGCCAGCAAGAGGGCGAGACCTCCTTCAGGTAGGATGATCGGGGTCAGCTGCTTTGAGGAAGTCATGTTAGGTGAGAAGCAGTCAGGAAAAGATTAGAGAAACGGGCTTTCCAATGGCAGGAATGGCAAGCGCGAAGGCCTCGAGGCAGGAACAAGTTTGAAAGTTTCTAGCAACTGAGAGGATGACTCTGTGACCAGTGAGATGGGGAAGTGGCGGGTGTTATTAGACAGGTCAGCCACGATACGAACATGTAGGGCTTCTGGGAATAATTGTAAAGCCTCATTTTAAGCACCTACACAGTTCCTATGTGCTTTTTAACCACCGTGACAGCTTCGTCATGCCCGTTTTCCAAGAGGTTAAGTCGCCTGCCCAAGGTCACTCAGGGAGTGAGGGGCAGAGCAATCTCAGCCATGGGCTGTCCTGGCAGACCCTCACCTGGTCCAGAGTGGCCTTCTCTTGACTGCCCCACAAGCTCCAAACCTGCAGGCTGACTGTCACTCCACTTCCTACCCCTGGGGGATAGAG
>NW_011889007.1:1384237-1409451 GCF_000151845.1 Pteropus vampyrus
GTTATTAGACAGGTCAGCCACGATACGAACATGTAGGGCTTCTGGGAATAATTGTAAAGCCTCATTTTAAGCACCTACACAGTTCCTATGTGCTTTTTAACCACCGTGACAGCTTCGTCATGCCTGTTTTCCAAGAGGTTAAGTCGCCTGCCCAAGGTCACTCAGGGAGTGAGGGGCAGAGCAATCTCAGCCATGGGCTGTCCTGGCAGACCCTCACCTGGTCCAGAGTGGCCTTCTCTTGACTGCCCCACAAGCTCCAAACCTGCAGGCTGACTGTCACTCCACTTCCTACCCCTGGGGGATAGAGATGGGGGGAGATGTGTAGTCCCAGCCTGAGCAAGGCAGCCCCCACCAATGCCCCCAGACCCCTACCTCCAGTCACTGGGGGTCCCTGGATCTCAGCCAGGGTGCTCTACCCCCCAAAGGACAGTTGACAAGTTCAGGAGACATTTTTTGTTTGTTACAACTTAGGGTTGGGGTGGGGAGGAGTCTACGGACATCTAGGAGATAGAGGCTGGAGATGCTGCTTAACATCCTACAATGCACGGGATGGCCCCACAACCGAGAACGACCTGGACCCAAGTGTCAATGTTGGCGAGGTGAGGAACCCCGGGGGTGTCGGTTGTTGCCGGGGTGGAATGGGGCCTGTGAGTACCTGAGCAGCTTTACACGAGCTGGGCTGTCTAGGAGGGTGTCCTCACTAAAGCTGCATCGGATGGGCTCTTGCCGTGTCACCGGCCTGGAGGCCACAGCCCCGGTGGCCTGGGTCAGCGGACGCTGGCCGCTCACATAGCTGTGAACCAGGGCATGCAGGCTTGGGAAACGCTCATCCTCTAGCTGAAAGAGGGCTGCGGGCCGGCCTGGCCGCGGACGCAGGGCCACACAGAGAACCTCGAAGTGTAAGGCCAAGCCCTGCCAGCGGCAGGAGATCACAGGGTGGCCTCCATGGGATTCAGATGCACGAACCAAGAAGTCCCCATCTTGCCGAAGAAGAGCCTCTGCCTTCTGGGGATGGAGGACAGGAGGCAAGGGGTTTAGGCATGAGCCCATACCAGTAGTTAACAGTGACTCGCCACGCTCACCCAAGAAAAGCCACGCCAGAGACCTGGGAGTTTTGCACTAAATCACTTCCCCTCTTCTCATGGGCACACCTCTGGACTACATTTCCCAGGATCTCTTGCAGTTAGAGCCATCACGTGATAAGATGTGGCCAATGGGATGAAGGCAGAAGTACAATGGGGACATTCCATACCTGGCCTATAAAATCCTCCTTCAAAATCCTACAGGATGTGTCCGCTATCTTTCAGCTGATGTCCCCAAAGCCCTGGGGGAAGGCAGCACCACAAAATAGAAAGGGCCTGGGTTCTGACTGATTTCTGGAGCTCTGCAGCCCTACTCCTCAACTGCTTCAGACTGTGGTGTGAACGAGTCCTTAAACGTGCATTTTGTTTAGGCAATGACATCTTGGGAATGTTTGTTACAGCTGCTAGCCGATGCCGACTGACGCAATTTCCAATCCGAGTAAATACACTGGGCTTGCTATGCAAATGTGGCTTCAAGATAAACCATTAGCCGGATCCTTTCAAACGGAGTGTGGCTCATAAACCCTCCTTTATAAAAAATTTCAAGCTGTCTTATGCCAGCCATGGTGGCCGGTGTTAAAACCGAGGCTGAGGGCTCTGACACCAGAGAGGCGAAGCAGAGCTGGTGATGGGGGCTGGGAGCTGAACAATACATGCAGTGGACACACGAACAATACGTGGAGTCTATAATAACACATGTACAGCCCTTACTTATGCCAGGTGTTGTTTCAGGTGTAAAATATATGAACTCATTTAACCCTTTACCCAGGTTAAGTGGTAAGTACTATTATCTCCATTTTATAGATGGGCAAACTGAGGCGCAGAGAGGCAAAATACCTTGACCTAGGTCACACAGAATATAAATTGTAGGGCTTGGATGTAAACCCAGGATGTCTGGCTCCAAGGTGTGGGATTTTGACCACTAAACGATACTGCCTATCACGATCTGATTGGATGCCCAGGGTCCCAGGACTCCTCAGGGTAATGCCTGAGTTGGAGATGGGGGTGGGGAGCCTTGAATTGAGAGGGATATAGGGCCCTGGTGACTGCAGGTGCCTGAGACCCACAGAGAGAGAGCCACGCAGAGCCAAGAAGTACTCTGAGGGGGCCAGGGCCCTCTTCAATCTTCGTTACCATCTCCAACACTATCCCAAAGAAAGTGATGCTTTAAATAGAGGGAGTGACATGCTATGCCAATCAAGTTTCTAGATAGTCCCCAGTCCCCCAGCCAGCCCTTCCGATAGACCTTAACCCCTTAACCCTAAATCCCTCATCTAGGACCCAGGAGTTCCCAGCAGGTCGAGGGTGGGAGGGGTTCCCATCAGATGGTGCTAAGGCCCTGCAGGAGAAGGTACCTGGCGGGACAAGGGGCCGTGGTACCAGGGTTGGCTGGCAAAGTCCTCTCCATCCTGTGGCACCTGCATGGGGCTCTTGGGGGCGGTGGTGCTGGGGTTGAGTTCTGCACTATCAACGGGCCTCAGTCTTCCATATCTGTAAAATGGGAATAATTATTCCGGCTTCCTGAGTGGCCGAGTCAACTGTTCCATGTTCCTCTTAGTTTTGGAGACAGTGGCCCACATCCTATCAAACCTTAAAATGCAGCTCTCTCTCTGTATGTGTACATATATTATATAAATATATATTATATTCTAAATTAAACAAGTTACTCATAATCAGATTATATCTATATGGCAAAAATATGGATATAGATATATGCCAGATTAGAGTGGACCCTTGAACAATGCAGGGGTTAGGGGCACTGACCCCAGGCAATTAAAAATCTGTATACGACTTTTGATTCCCCCAAAACTAACTACTAATATCCTATGGTTGACTGGAGGCCTCACCAATAACGAACAGTTAATTAGCACATACTTTGTATGTTATACGTATTATAGACTGTATTCTTAAGATAAAGTAAGCCCGAGGGAAAAAAACGTTATTAAGAAAGTCGTAAGGAAGAGGAAACACATCAACAGCACCATATGTATTTACTGAAAAAAGTCCGCGTGTAAGTGGACCTGCACAGTTTAAGCCCGTGTTGTTCAAGGGTCAACAGTGTGTGTACACACACACACACACACACACACACGCACACACACACACAATTGGGCTACGAGTAACTTTAATTTAGAATTGGCGGTGACTTCATGGAAACAGACACGCATTCACTCGTATCCTTGCAATGGGAGAAGATTAATGCACTGCTTTCGAAAGTAATAGCGTTTTATGCAGATGACATAATGTTCCATGTCGTAGAAATTTAATTAACTCATTCACTCAGACCAATATTTACGAGGCAACCACTGTGTTGCCAGATGCTGTTCGAGATGCTTGAGACCCAGCAGTAAACAAAAGAGATGGGAGACCCTGCCCTTGGGGAGCTGCCTTGGGGGGATACGGCAATTAAGAAAATAAATGAGTGGATGAGGAAGTAGTTAGGTCTGAGAGAGCTAAGCAGACAAATGTGACCTGGGATGCGGTATGAAGTGGTGCAGTTAAGATTTTCTACTGGGTGGCCCGGGAAGGTCCCAGTTGGTAATGGCCAGAAGGGTTTTGGAGGAGTGTGTGAGGTGGTTCTCGGGGTGAACGAACATTCCAGGCTGGAGGTGATTTCAATTTCTAATGTCCCATAGCTTCACGTGCAAGGATTCTTAGAAGGCAAGAAAATCTAACGCATACATGGCTTTCCAATGTAGCACCATATTTAACGATGTTGGAAGGTCAGATTTTTGTAGAAAAGTTAGCGAATGCAATTTTGGAACTGAAATATTTAGTTATTATTATGGTCAAATTTAGGTCTCCAACACTTTGGGACTCCCTTGATCAGGGCACAGGACCGTCTCAATTATCTGGTGGAAAGAATCTGCCCCGGATAGGTGGGAAGCGGGGGGTCTGTTCCTCACTGTCCCCACCCCTCAAGTTCTTCTGGGCCTGGCCAGGGGCTGAAGGAAAATAGGACCAGGATTCTTATACCCTGAGTCAGCTCCGCTGAGGGCCAGAAAGAGGCAGGAAGTTCCCAGATGGGCCCTAGGTGGCTTTAGGGGCGGGGAGCTGGGCCTGCTGGCTCCTGGCAGGCCCTTGCATACCTGAATGCCAGGTGTGTCTCCTGGATGTCTGTGTACTTCCTGTTTCTCACTTGGGCTAGGCCTGGCCTTGGTCTTATGAGTCCCCTAACCCCAGGTTCCTCTGTCTCATGCCCCCCTTAGTGGACATTGAGGTGGGTCAGTGACAAAACTCTGGTTAGTTGGGGGTAGAAGGAGCTCAGGGTGGGCACAGGTCAGCCCCAGGCTAAGTCTTCCTCCTGCCTTGTGTCTTTTGGAAAAATGTCTGGATATTTGGGCAGGGGAGAGAGGAAGGGTTAGAGGCTGAGGTAGGGGTAAGTGTGGGGAAAGGGGGAGGGGGCGTTCATACTCCATAGACCATATACGTGTGTACACACTGCAGGCGGCAGCCACCCGCGCATAGACACATGGACGCAGGTGGACATGAGGACTCAAACTGGACACTGAGCAAACACCCGACTGGTTGAGCACTTACTGGACGCTGGTTTAGACCCTGGAGATACAGCGATGAAAGAGATTTGCCCTGTGCCATCTTGAGGAAAAGACGCACAACAAAACGAGAATAAATTCTAAGAGTAACCAATGAGGGTGGTAAAGCAGGGGGATGGGATAAAGATGGCTGGAGAGGGCAGGCGAGTTTAAACAGCACAGTCAGGAAGGGCTGTCCCAGAGAGTGACACTGGCGCTGCGACCTCCGTGAAGGGAAGGAGGCAGTTATGCCAAGATTTGGAGAAACAGTGGTCTCCAGTGGGGTTTACAAGTGCAAAGGCCTGGAGGTGAGATGGAGCTTGCTTTTTACATCTGACATCATCGGGGAGGCCAGGGTGGCTGGAATGCAGTGAGCAAAGAGCTAAGTGTAGATCGGTGAAGTCAGCAGAGGTGACACCTTGCAGGAACTGGCGGACCTTAAATTTTCATCTCAGTGGAATGGAATGAGAGCTATGGAAGGCTTTTAAGAGAGGGAGGGGCACGATCTGGTTTGTGGTTTAAAAAGATCGGTCAGGCAAAAATGGAAGCAGGAAGGCTGTCCGTGTTGCCCAGGAAACACGCTTAGAGGGGTACGCCCAGGTAGCCCAGGTACGCCCAGGTACACGGATCCGGGTGACGTGCAGCTTGGCGGCCCATTGTACGTCCGCGGACGCGCGTGGACAGACATTCAGATCCTCCCCGCGAGCCGGTGGCCCTACCTGGAGAGGAGAGGACCCCCACCCCAATAATACCCTGGCTCTGGATCCTCTCGGGGGCCCTCACTCACCTGGGCGGGAACCTGCGGAGCTCCTAAGGGGCTGGGGCCAGACGGAAGCCTGAGGCTCTGCGGCTCCGCGCCCCGCCCTGCGGGCCCCAGTCGGGTCTCGCCTTCCCCGGCGGCGCCGGCTAAGAACCGAGTCCGCACCTGGCCCCGCCCTCTAGGTCCCGCCTCCTTCGGACCCCGCCCCCAACGGCGGCCTCCCCGGCTTTCGCCTCGCCCCCTCGCTTGCGCTCCGCCCCCTCAGAACTTTCTTTGCACTAACCACGCCTCCTTTGGATAAAACCTCCTGCTTCATAGAACACGCCCCTTTGGGAAACTCCGTCTGTCACTTAAAACGGGCCGGTCCCCTTAGAATGTCGCCCCGCCCTCCTCCGATTCGCCCACTCAGCTCCCAGTCCCTCTCTCAGTCTCGCTCCTTAGAATTCGGCCCTTGCATCCCCCTCAGGCTGGCCCTAAGCATCCCTGGTCCCTTGGGGCGCGGGAGCGGGGTGTCCCTCTCCTCCCCTCCTCCAGGGTTCCGGGCAGGGGCGGGGCGGCCCCTATGGGCTTTCTTGCTCGGCAGGGGTGGTGGCAGCCATGACGTGGAGGGGTGCGCTTCCTCCCGACCGTCCCCGTGGGTTTCCGGGTACGGAACCACAGCTGGGTGTCGGGTTTTTGTGGAGAGAGATGCAGGAAAACACGACAGCCTCCCCCAGTGACAGCACCGTAGAGCTGAGCTAGACTCTGGGGAGGCTTGAGGGGGACATTCGGGTAGTTTCCTAGGTGGAAGGAGGTGGGGGGATCTGGAACAAGAGACAGAAGGCCCTGGCCACGTTTATGAAGGGGAAAAGGAGGGAAGGAAAAGCAAAGAAGGGAAAGAAAGAAAGAGAAGACAATAGTTGCAACTAACATTCGTTGAGCGCTGACTGCCAGGGCTGTGTTGCTTGCTTGACCTACCTCGACGCGTCTGATTTTTGCATAGACCACCCATTACCCTCATTTTTCAGATGTAGAAACTGAGGTACGGGACAGCTAAGCCATTTGCCCGGCTCGATCCAGTTTGTGAGAGGGAGAGTGGGGATTCAAACCCGGAGCCCTAGAAAGGCATCCTGTCTTCCTCGACTTTGTCTTTGAAGTCGCACCATCTCTGATCCCTGGCGTAATTCTAAACCGTCACGCCTTTTACAGATGAGGAAATCGACGCACAGAGGGCCAAGGATGCTTGGGGCTGAAAAGTGTTGGTGCCTGTAGGATCGCAAAGCTGGGAATTTCAAGGATGCCCCCCGCCCCCGCCCGGCAATGTGAAAGAGTCTCCAGGCTCGGGAGGGGCCAAGGGGAGCGTCTTTGCCTCGACCCCCTCCCTCCTAGTTTTGGTTCAGTCAGAGGTGGAGGGTATATCCAGAGAAGGGGCCTAGCGCCTCCTAGCGGTTACAAGAATTGAAGACGTGCAGAGGGTGCCGAGAGAGATGCAGCGGGCAGGGTAGGCTGCTCAGAGTCTAGCGGGGTGGAGGTAGGGCGAGAGACGCATAGGCAAGGTGATTTCAGATGATGATAAGGGCCATGGAGACAGTAAATGTTTGCCGAGCAAATGAATTAACGAATGACACTAACGAAGTCTGTAAGGAGAGAGATGGTGGTGGCCATGGGGATAAATGGATGGATTTGGGATAAGTATCGGAGTCAGAGCCAGTAGAGCTTTCAACCGTTTGTTTGTTTGTTTGTTTATTCATTTATTCATTTATTCATTCATGCATTCATTCAACAAATATTTGTTTAGCATGTCACATAGACAGGTGCTGGGGGGTTCCAGCATGGGAGAGGTTCCGGCATGGAGGGGTTCCGGCAGTACACAAGAGACGCACATTTCTAAATAGACAAAGAAATAAGTACAATAAAACATCAGGTTTGACGAGGAAGCGGGATAGGGTGTGATAGGGTAGGGGAAAGGCTGCGATTTGAAATGGAGAGGTTTGGGAAGACTTCACGAGACCGCGACGTTGAGCAAAAAGACCTGTAGGTGGTGAGAGAGCTGGCCACGAAGTTGCCTAAGGCAGAGCACGTGCCAAAGCCCGGAGTAGGACTGGCCTGGCGCCTAGGAGGCACAGCGGGAGGCCGGGGTGGCTGGAGCCAGTGGGTGAAGGCGAAGGGGGAGTGAAGGAGGTGAGGACAGGGACGATTAGGGAGGGCAGGTCATATAGGGCCGTGTGGGCTGCAGGGAGGACTTTTACCCTAATGAGGAAGATATGTGACAAGAGGAGGGACATCCTGACTGGACTCAGGTGCTCCCATGCGCCCTCTGGCGGCTGTGGGAAGGATAAGCTTCAGGAGGAGAGGGCGGGAGCGCGGGGACCAGGGCGGAGGAGACCGCACTGGTCCAGGCTAGCGATGATGGGGCTGGACCAGGGTGGAGGCAAAGGGAGGAGTGAGCAGAGGGCGGATTTCGAGTCCTTTCAGTTGTTACTGCTCAAGAGCTGGATATGGAGGAAGCCAGCCGGCCTCAGTTTAGTGAGCCTGACTCCACTAGCAGCCCTTCCCCCTACCAGGTGCCCAGGTGTTGTGTTGGTGGGAGAGGTCCCGCGTGGAAGGGGCGGGGCGGGGCCGGGCCGCAGGTGCTCCCCCGCCCCCACCCCCACGGCTCCTCCTCTTCCACCCCATCTCCGGGCGACAGTTACAGGCAAAGAAGAGGAAGTGGTAGCTAGTAGCACAAGCAGGCGGGCAGGCGGGTGGTGGAGGACGGAGGGTGCGCGGGCCGGCCCGGGAAAGGCAGCAGCCATGGAGCTGTGGCGCCAGTGTACCCACTGGTTGATCCAGTGCCGGGTGCTGCCGCCCAGCCACCGCGTGACCTGGGACGGGGCCCAGGTGTGCGAGCTGGCGCAGGCCCTTCGGGATGGGGTCCTTCTCTGCCAGCTGCTTAACAACCTGCTGCCCCACGCCATCAACTTACGCGAGGTCAACCTGCGCCCCCAGATGTCCCAGGTGAGCCCGCTTTGGGCTGGCGGGCGGAGGGTCGGAAGTGGGGGTCTTCCCAGGCTGGGTGAGTGCACTCTACCTCTGGGCCGGCATGGGAACAGGGGGGATGTATGGGTGGTAACACTGAGATTCTGGGTGACCTACCTTACCTTAGGAGGAATGCATTCATGGGCTTGGAATGAGCCCAGATCTAGGCTGAGGACTAGCAGGCTGGTGGGTAACCGCTCCCAAGCCCCAGGCCGACTCCAATGGGATTCGGGCACCCAGATGCCACGGTCTGGGAGTCTTGAGGGGTCGCCTAGGAACCCCCTCCCTGGGTAGCCAACAGGGCACCCGAGGTTTTCTTTGAACCCCTCTACCCCAGATTCTGGCTATGGGGGAGGGGGCCCCTCCTCCTCCTTCCCCACATGTGTCTCCTCCTCCAGTCGGGGCCCCTTCCTTCCCCTCACATCTCCTTCCCCTTGGCTTCCTGCCTGGGCCCCGGGCAGCGCAGCGTGGGTGGGGGGCTGTGTCCTGGGGCTCTGCTCGTCCTAGCTCCCTCCATCCCCACTGGGGACATTGAGGCAGGACCTGATCCTGAGCCCCTGAGATCGTCCTGGGTTTGGGAGCCTAGAAATAGCTGCTCTTTCTTGGGGGAGATTTCTCTGTTAGGGCAAAGGGTCCAGGAGGAGGTGGATTTGACTGTAACCGCCCCCGGCTCAGGAAATGCATTCGAGTCCCTATTTGAATGCGGTCGGGGTGGGGGCGGTAACGGGATTGGATGCTCTCTCTGTAGCACCTTTTCTGGTTCCCTATGGCTGCCTAGGTGCTGGATTCAAGTGGTATACGCTGCTGCGTGGTGGCTGGGGCTGCCCGGCCTGCCACAGGGGTCTGAGGGGACACATGATTGGGCCCTTAGGCCCTATGCAGGATGAAAGCCTTAGAGGAGCTGAGAGCTGGTGGTGGGGCCTCTCCTGGGACGGCGCGCGGAGCAGCTGGGGCCCCATCACCTCCTCTCTGGTCTGAGGTGCCATGTGCAGTGGCGGAGGGGAAGTGACTGCTCAGGGGGTGGGGCCCACGGGGGTCCCTGGGGGTGTTTCCTGGGGACAAGGCCATGGGCGGAGAGGGGCGGCCCACTCTTCCTAGCCCAAGCAGGGCTTCTTGACAAAGTGAGGGAGCCCCAGAGGCCCCTTCCCCCCACGGCCAGCCCTTCTGACCACAGGCCATCCCAAATTTGCCTGCATCCGCTTGTCTCCTTCTGGCTTCCAGCACACGAAGGTGGGAGCTGTCAGGGCCCAGGTCTGTGGGGAGGCGAGGCCCCCAGTGCGGCTTCAATATCAGCTAATGGGAAGGTGGAGGGACTTAAGGATGACCTTCCAGACCTGCATGCATCTTGCCGAAAGCTGGTTCTCTGACGAAAGGAAAGGGGGTGTGGCATAGTCTCCAGGACGGCAGCTGTAGGGACTCCAGGGACCATTCTTATTCTCTGTTCTGGAAAATGTAGAGAACCCCGGCCCAGGCCTGGCCCTCGAGGTGCTCGCAGATTGGGGGAGACAAAACCAGACACCTCCAGCCCCTTGTTGTCAGGACTGGGGTAGAGGGACAAACCTCTGGGCTGGGAGTCCTGGAGCGAATGCAAGACATTGTCTGGGAGAGTCAGGCTTTCTGCGAGAGGGGACATTTGTGCTGTGCTCTGAAGGGTGAGAAGGAACGTTCTTATTTCTCTGGCTTCCTCCACCCAGCTGTGTCAGGCCTGGGCAGGAGTGTTCCCCGTCCCCTCTCGGAGGCTCTGTGCCTTCCTGCTGCTGCCCACTTCGTCCCCATTTGAAGCGCAATCCCATGCCCCCTTTCGCAGTGCGGGGAGCTAAATGGTAGTCAACCTGAAGCCAGAGGGAGGATGCTGTCAACAAATGTGAGCAGAGCCCTGGACTGCCCACGGGCGCGGAGGGAGCGAGAGAGCAAAGGGAGGGTGCTCCCGAGGGTGGGGGGTGGGGCGGAGGGGTCCGCGGCATAAACCAAGCTGCGGAGGCTGGAGTTAGGACGCAATTGGGATGCTTCCCAGTCTCTCACGTTTCCTTTTCATAGTTCTCCTGCTTTTGCTCCATTGTTTCTAGGAAGGAGGCTGGGAAGAGCATATTTAAACGTTCGTTCGTTCGTTCGTTCGTTCATTGGTTCACTCATCCATCAACAGTTATGACGGGTGCCGGACCTCTGCCTGGTTCCCAGGCGGTGGGAAAGGACACGCGGAGCCCCGTGCTGCGGAGCCTGCATTCTAGTGGGGACACGACAGGCAGCAAGCAAGTGAGGAGGCGTGCAGCACCAGGAGCCGAGGGCGCTCCGGAGAACACAGCGCAGGGCGGGGGGCTCTGGAGTGTGGGGGTCACACTTTTCAGGCCTTGCCTATAAGGTGACATCTGAGCGGAGTCCTGGGGAAAGCGCAGCGATGAGCCGAACGGATCTGGGGAAACCTTGCTCATGGCAGGGGTGCCGCCAATCAATGTGAAGGCCTTGGGGTGCCCACGTGGGCTGCGCCGTACTGCAGGGCAGTGAGTGGCCTGGCTGGTGGACATGATTCATGGGTGAGGTCAGATCGGAGGCGGTCTTCAAGCTGGATGGTCCCTCAGATCTGAGGCTCAGAGAGAGAGGACGATACTGTGATAGGTGGCCACGGTGACAATCAGACATCTCAACTCTCTTTCATTGCTCTGTGGGGTTCCAAATTCTGGGCTGCAGAGATGACACTTTAAGGCCAAGGGAGAGGAAGAGACGAATGTGACAGTCATTGTGGGAAAGATCCACCAGGACGCGGCAGCTGATTAGACTTGGGGTGGGGGTGGGCACTGGGGCCAAGATGCTGTCAAGGTCCCCAGCTCAGTGGATGCTGGTGCCCCTGGCACCGTCAGAGAAGGGAGTGGGGAAGAGTTAGAACGGCAGAGTGGGCTGGGGGGGTGCTGGTTTGGAGGAGCCAGCACTTCCTGGGTTTACCTCCCTGAGCTTCAGTTTTCCCATCTGTGGAACAGTAGAGAAAAAATAGCACCTTTTTTTTGGGGTGGACTCTTGTGATATTTCAGTATTGCTTAGCCCAGTGTCTGATACCTGATAAACCTTCACTGAAAAGTATATTTAGGAAGGATGTGGAGTAGCGGGAGGGTGGGCAGCATAACATGGCAGGTAGGAGTCGGGTTAGGGGAGTCGTTTCCAACTGGGGGAATTTGCTCCCCCGGGAGACATTTGGCAATGGCTGGAGACATTTCTGGTTGTCATATGTGGGAGATGCTGCTGGCATCTAGTGGATAGAGACCCAGGATGCTGCTCAGTATCCTACAAATACCACACATAACAGAATTATCCTGCCCCAAATGTCAACAGTGCTGACGTCAAGAAACCCAGTCAAGTGACAGCCCAATAGAGTCTTTTAATTGGTTAAATAACACACTCATATCATTCAAGTATTAAAATACATTAAAAGGCATATAGAGAAAAATGTTAACCTCCAGTCTTGTCCCTCAGATACCCAGTTCCTACATTCCCCCATAAGTAACTACTTTTTTTTAAGTCGACTGTACATTCTTCCAGAATTTCTTTATGCAAACATGAGCAAATAGGAATTCAGGTTCTTACTTACATGAAAGATGGCACATAATGCCTTTTGCTTTTTACCCTCTTTCATTGCTTTAATAATCATCCTGGAAACTTTCCCAGATCAGTACATAGAGATTGTCCTCATACCTTTCTGAAAATGGCTACGTGATGTTCCAGGTAGTTCATTTATTTAACAAACCACTTACATGGCACTGACTGTGTTCCAGGCATGAGTCTAAACTAGAAGACAGCAAACTGCAGTTGGAGGGCCAAAGCTGGACCACAGAGAGTTTTTACAAATAAAGTTTTATTGACACATGGCCACGCCCATTCATTTCTGTACTGTGGAGGGCCGATTTCCAGCTACAACTAGAGCTGGGTAGTTGCGACAGAGGCTGTCTAGCCTGAGGAGCTGAAGGTATTTGTTCTCCAGACATATGTGGAAAAAGCTCCCCGACCCCTGGTCAAACGCTTTCTGTACAATGATTCGTTTAATCTCCACGACAATCTATGAGGTGGATAGTATCATTATCCTCATCTTTCATAAGGAGAGGCTGAGCACAGAGCCATTATGTAACTTACTCCGGGCCCGCCTGAAAGTGGCAGAGCTGAGATTTGAACCCAGGAAGCCTGGTCCCGGGATCCTTACTCTTAACAATTACTCTAAACTGTCTCTACTTTGTTGCTCAACTGGGGAATCGCATCTGTGGACATCTGGATCGTGCCATGCTTTTGTTCTGACAAGCTTACTGCAATCAATACATTTGACCATAAATCATTTTTTGGCTTCTGTTCTTTGTGAACTTGGGTATGTTACTTAACTTCTCTGTGCTTCAGTCTGTAAAAGGGAGATAATGCATCTCCATCTTAAAGCATTTTTGTGAGGGATAAATGAGTTACTATAAAGAACCTAGAAAAGTACCTGGCTACATGCGAATGTTACTATTACTGCCATACATGTGAGCGGGTACGTCCGCGGGATAAATTCTCAGAAGTGTTTGCTGATTCAGATCAGATGAGTCTGTGTTTTTCATACGAGCAAATTGTCGTCTGTATGGGATGGTCCCCATATGGTCGTTCCAGTTACCCCACCACTAGGAGAGAAACTGCTTGTTTTCTGCAGCCTTTCCAAAAGACTGTTCTGTTGTCAAGCTCTTGGAGTTTTGCCAACTTGATGGGACATACACGGAGGCTCATAATGGCTCGATTTGCATTTCTCTTTTTCTGAGTGAGATTGATTCTCTTTTCCTATGTTTAAGAGGTATTTTTATTTTCTCTTGGTGAAATAGTATTTGTTCATATCATTTACCCATTGTTTTTTTTTTTTTTCCTTCTAGGACTGTTGGCCTTTTTTTCTTGTTGATTTTTCTGGAGCTCTTTATATATTAGGCCGGTTTGAATTTCAATTCGGGTCGTTACTAGCTTTGTGATCTTGGAGAAAAAAAAATTACTTAACCTATCTGAGCCCTGACTGTCTTGTCTATAAAATAGAGATGTGGATAGCACCTTTATTTGAGGGTTGTGTGAGGATTAAATGTGATAAGGTAAGTTAAATTTCTATCATGGTGGTCATGTGATTGACAGATGTATAAAAAGTGCTAAATTAATGGAAGTCGCTCTCTTTGTTAATTTGATTCCAGTGGGTCCAAGTTGGCTGAAGGATGTGGTATAAGTCAGGATATGTGATATTAGCTCCTGTGACAAATTGCATTGCTTCACTGACAATAAGTATTTACTTCTTGCTCACATCACAGTCCAGTTCGGGTCGACTGGGAGTTGGAGAGGGTGGCCTTTCTTTCCAAGGTTCTTTAAGGTCCCAGGCTGCTTCCATCTCGTGGCCTCACCCTCCCTCAAGCCCTTGGGAGTCTTTTCTATTCATCCTGAGGACGAGGAAGAAGCGTTAGAAGGGAGGCCAGGGAGGCTTTCCTGGGCCAGTACGGGAAGGGGCGCCATCACCTCCATTCTTGTTCCACTGGCTACATCTCAGTCACACGGTCCCATCCCACTTCAGGAGAGACTGGGACTCTAGTTTAGCTGGGAGCCAGGGAGGACAAGGAAATGGTTCGGGTAGATATAGAGAAGTTAATGCCGTAGAACGCCAAGATGACGCCTGGCTAGCTTCAGAGATGCAGGTCTGGAAGGCGCTAGCTTGGAGGAAACCTTGGTGGGATGAGAAAGGAGGACGACCTGAACCAAAGCCGGGGGGAAGGGATTCGGTTAGGGGTGGAGGGCCTGGGTGCAAGCGAATCTCAGCAAAGTGGGTTGGGCCGTGTTGGTTGGAAGACTTCATCCCAACGTGTCTGCTAGGGACACGAGAAGCCTGGGAGGTTCAGACGCTGTGCCTTCTTTTCTATTCCATTCTGTTCACTGGCCTAGGTCCAGTTCTGGGAACTGTCACCCTCAGGGTTTCACAGAGGACGCTGGAGTACCCTGGCCCCACCCTGCTCCCATCCCTCACAGGGCTCCCCGTTGCCCTTGGTGCAAGATACAAAGTGCCCGCTACGGCCCAGAAAGTTCGGCCTCTGTCCTCCTCCCAGCCCTCCTCTCCTTCCTCTCTCCCCCTCACTCACTCTACTCCGGCCACGTGGGCCTCCTCACTGTTCCTGGAACCCACCGGCTTCGATCCAGCCACAGGGCCTTTGCACATGCTGTTCTTTCTCTGCAGATCCCTCTTCCTCCAGATACTCACTGTGAGTGTTCCGTAACTGCTTCAGCTTCCTCATCAGAGAGGTCTTCCCTGGTTTCCTTCTGCAGGACTGCTCACTGTCATTCCCTGCCTTGTTTAATTTCCCCCCATAGCTCTCAGCGCCCTCTGACCTACCACAGATTTTACTTATTTGCTTATTATCTGCTTCCCCTGCTGGAATGTCGGGGCGAGGCTTTTTGTCTGTTTGGTTCTCAAACTGTATCCCGAGTGCCTAGCACATAGTAGGTGCTCAATCAATATTTATCAACTATTCATTCTTTTGTCATTCATTTAATACAGGGGTCAGCACAGTGCGGCTCGTGGGCTGTCTGCCTCTTTTTGTCAACAGAATTTAGCTGATACATGGTCATGGCCATGTATGACCATGCTGACATGCTGTCCATGGCTGGTTTCATTAGATGAATAGTCACCCTATGACTTGCGTACCCACAAAATCATGACTCTGGCCCTTTGTAGAGAGAGCTTGCTGCTCGAGCCATGACGTAAGCAGCATTCGTTGATGATTGCTTCGTGGTAGTGGGTTAGCAGTGGTGAGTGTGGACTGCCTAGTACCAACGCCACCTCTACAAGTTCCTACTTGTATGACTTTGGGCAAATCTCATCTAAAATGGGGAAAGTGATGATGATAATGGTGGTAATAATAATAATAGCGATAATACCGCCCCCGTCATAGACATTTCTTTGTAGTAGGCCATATGCCAGGTGGTGGAGAATTACATGATAATGAGATACAGACCCTCATGCAGCTCATGAAAATAGATGAGAAAATAGGCAGTTACAATACATTCAGTGATGGGCGGGTGGACCCCAGGGCATTGAGAGCGCAGAGGAGAGGGAACCTCCAGATATAATCTGAGCAGGCTTCCTGGAGGAGGCAACATGCCAACTGAGTGTGTGTGTGTGCGGGGGGGGTTGGGGCATATTTGAGGGGCCAAAAGGAGTTCTGTTTGTTTCCCTTGCTAATACTAATGGTGCTAGGAAGTGGACAGGCCCCGAGGGCATGCTGGATGAGCACAGCTGGTCTTCTAAAGATCTCCCCACAATGCGGAGAGGGACTGTCCCTCTTCGATGTCAGGGAGGCATTCTGTGACCTGAGCTTTAGGAGGAACTTGCGAGTCAGGTCCCTCGGAAACAGTGGGATAAACGAGGGATGTTCAGATGGGGAAGTTTAAGGTTTGAGGAAATTCTGAGCTTAGTCTATAGATGTTTTAACCAAGTGCCTTAGATCTTGTGACCATACCCAGCTGAGGCTCGCTTAGTCAAAAAAGTATTTATTAGCTCACGTAACTGAAAAGATTGGGAGAAAATGCCTTTAAGTCTGGCTGGATCCAGGGGCTCAGACGCTGTCTCAGGGAAACCGCCCCCCCCACCCCCCTTAACCTCTTCACTTTGCTCTTTTGGGTGTTTTCCTTCATTCTCAGTCATTCCTTCCCCTCATGGAGGCAGACGAGGATGACCAGCTGCTCCACATTTGTATTTCCACAATTCTATGTCCAGCGGAAAATGGGAGGGTCGATTTAAAGGCCTCTCAAGCCAAAATCTGTCTTTCGCTGGACATGATTTTCTTGGAGGGGCCACATGTCCACTCCTGTGTCTGGGAGAATGGGATGCTCTTGGTCAGGCCGAGGTCACTTGCCCACTCCTGGAGTTGGGGGCGGAGTCATCTCTACCCAAAGGAGCTGGACCAAGAGGGGCGAGGGGGACGTTATGCAGGGAAAACTGGGGGCTATTGGCACAGCGGGGAATAGATGCGGAGGGAGGCAACTCATGTCTACGTTGGCATCAAGTACTAAGTTTGGTCCAAAGTTTCTCAGTGTCAGCAAGGCTGAAATTTGGGGCCAGGTTGTTCTCTGTCCTGGGGTCTGCCCTGTGCATCGTTAAGGTGTTGAGTAGCATACCGGGCCTCCACCCACTTGATTCCATGGCTCTCTTCCTCCAAGAGTTGTGACAACAAAATGTCCCCAGACATTGCCAAATGACCCCTGGGGGACAGAACCACCTCTGGCTGAGAGAATCCCTGTTTTAGAGTGAGCTTCTAACTCAGAGAGCTCCAAATAACATAAACACATAAACGCTTGCTGGCTTGGATGGTGAAGAAGAGATGTAGAGTTTCTTTGAGTTAGAATATTCATTTAAGTTGTTATCAGCAGCAGGCTCTGTGCTGATTGCTGGGTTATGGGAAAGAACACAGCAGATTAACTCTCCACCCACCTGAGTTCATAGCCTCGTGGGGCACAAGGGAGTGTATTTGTTTCCTATGGTTGCTGTGACAAAGTACCACGAACTGGATGGCTTAAAACAGAAACGCATTGTCTCACATTGCCGGCGACCAGAGGCCTGAATCCAGGTGCTGGCATCACCCTGCTCCACCTGGAGGCTCTAGGGGAGAATCGGTTCTTTGCTTCTTCCAGCTCCTGGTGTCTCCAGGCATCCCCTAGCTCGTGGCTGTGCCGCTGCAGCCTCTGCCTCCATCTTCACATGGCTGTCTCCTCTGTCTGTCTGTGCATCTCCTACAAAAACACTTGTGATTGGATTTAGGGCCCACCTGGATGATCCAGAATGATTCATCTCATGATCCTTAGTGATTAATTACATCTTGCAAAGTTCTTTTATTTCAAATAGCATCACATTCACAGGGATTTGATGTGGGTATATCTTTTGGGTGGGGCGCACCATTCAACCCATGACAGACAGTAAACAGGCAAATCAATGAAACGTTATAATAAATGCTGCAGACGAAATCAGGGGTCAAGATGAGGAAAAACCACAAGGGGCACGCTCTCTGGAGGGTGGTCAAGGGGAGCTGAGAGCTGAAGGAGGAGGAGCTAGCTCTGGGAAGGAAAAGGCCCTGTGGGCAGCACCCTAATGACGACCTGCTGGTGGAAGGCGAGGGAGTGAAGGGAGCACGATGGGGAAGGAGGTTTGGGAGGAGGGTCCTTTGGTCGAGTGGCTGTGAGGCGCGTGCAGAGTTTAAATGTGGTGGGAAGTCTTGGGTGGGTTTAAGCAGATCGGTGGTTTAAGTGGTTCCTCCGGCTGCTCTGTGAGGATCAGACTTTGAGGGTGATGGAGGTGGCAGCAAGGAGTCCTGCGGGGAGGAGGTTGGTGAAGGTGTCCTGGCAAGAAGCGTTGGTGGCCTAGACTAGGAGTCGGGCACAGTGGATCCAGCTCACACTTTTGTCGTCGAGCTGACCAGACTTGCTGGCGGATTGGATGGGGGAGGGGGAGTGAACGAAAGGATGGAAGATGATGACTACATTTACAGCTGAGGGACCTGTATGAGTTGGGGTATCATTTGCTTAGAAGGGAAGGCTGGGAGGGAACAGGTTCTGGGGAGTTCTGACTGGGCCATGTGACACTGGAGATGTAAGGTAGCTCAGAATAGTGGGTAGCCAGCCCAGTGGTTCCTGAAATGAAGGGAGTAACTCTGTCTTCCCAGGGGACATTTGGCAATGTGTGGAGGCATTTTTGGTTGTTACTGCAGGAGGGAGAGGTGTGCTACTGGCATGCAGTGGGTAGAGACCAGGATACTGCTAAATATCCTGTAAGGCCCAGGTCAGCCCCCCAAATATCAATAGTACCGAGGCTGAGAAATCTTATCTGTGGGACGTAGAGTCCAGTCGCATGGGGGTTTGGGTTCCAGTCCTCACTGTGGGATCTTGGATGAGTTACTGAACCTCTCTGTAACTCAGTTTCCCCATCTTTCAAATGGGGCGTAAGGATAGCCCCTCAAAGTGCTGTTATAAGAATTTCATGAGTTAGTGGTTGTAAAGCCGTGACATACTGCAGGCAGTACCTATTAGTATTTAGGAAATAAATCCTTGGGAGCTGATGAGCTCATTTTGAGAGGGAGGAGAGAGAGAGAACAGGGGTCTGAGGGCTGAGCAGCCATTAGGGGTTAGGGAGAAAAGGAAGAAGCTGCAAGAAGTCGGAAGAGGAGCATTCAGTGACTTAGGAGGAAAAGCAGACGGTGTAGTGTCTAGAGGCTAAAGGAGGAAAATGAGTTCACGTTGAGATCTTGCTGCTCTGAACAGAGCAGTTTTAGTGACGTGGACGGGAAAACTCAGAAGGCAGAAATGAGTAACGGCGGCAGACCCTTGTTCTGTGTGTCGAGCCCTCATTACGTGCAAGTGTGTTCCACGTACTTATTACTTATTAACTCATTCGATTTTCATAGCAAACCCTCGGAGTAGGTACCGTTATGTCTCAGTTATTTATATCAGCCGTCCTCCCTTATCTGAGGGGGATGCGTTTCAAGACCCTCAGTGGATGCCTGAAACCATGGATAGTACTGAACTCTACTTATACTATATTTTTCCTATACATACAGACCTATGATAAAGTTTAACCTATAAATTAGGCACAGTAAGAAATTAAAAATAATAACTAAAAGAAATAGGACCATTATAACAACATACTGTAATCAAAGTTAAGTGAATGTGCTCTTTCTCTCAAAATATCTTATTGTGCTGTGTGTACAGTGTGGATACGCTGGACAAAGGGGTGGTCCATGGGCCGGGCAGGACGGAGCAGACAGCATGAGCGTTCATCCCACTGCTCAGAATGGCTCGTAATTTAAAACTTATGAATTGTTTACTTCTGAAATTCTCCATCTAATATCTTTGGACCACAGCTGACCGCGAGTAACCGAAACCACAGAAAGCAAAACTGCAGATAAGGGAAACGATTGTACTGCGAAGCAAACCGCCCCAAACAGAGTGGTGTAGGGCGACAGCTACTTTACAATTCTCGCAGATTCCGTCAGGAATTCAGACGGGGTGTGGGATGGTGGTCCATCAGCTCCCTAATGAGAGACCTTGATATCTGGGGGCCGGGGTCATCGGGCGGATTCCTCGCTCGCGGGGCGGGTGCCTGGGCTGGGACGAGTCAAGGCTGCGTTCGGCTGGGGCCGTTTACTGGAGTGCTGGGGCGTGACTTCTCCGTGTGGCTTGGGCTTCCTCACAATATGGCGTCTGGGTCTTGAGGAGGAATGTGGAGAGGAAGGGTTCCTCGAGAGACCAAGGCGGAAGCTGCAAGGTTTTTTATGACCTATTCGGAGATCGCGCGGTGTCACTTTGCGGCCATCTTGGTGACGAGCAAGTCACTAAGACCAGCCCAGATTCAAAGGGAGGGGAATCAGACCTCACTTCTTGGTGGGGATGTGACCAGTGTCACTGCAGAGGAGCGTGCTGGATGGGCGGTATATTTGTGGCCACCTTTGGAAACACAGCCTGTTATGTATTATTATTATCCTAGTTTCGCAGATGAGGAAACAGAAACATGGAAAGTTTAAGTAAGTTGCCTGAGTGAATAAGTAGCTGTGCTGGGATTTGAACTCGAGTGTCTGGGCCCCCCAAACCTGTGGCCATAAGCACTGTAGGAACATCGCCTCTTTGAGGGGGCACATGAGCCTTTCACATGGTTATGGAGATAGTCTCGGATTCGGATTTCTGGCTCTCCCAGTCAGGATTCAGCTAGGAAAGCAGAAATAAACTTAGGTCTCTCAAACAGGGAGAATTTAATTCAGAGAATTGGCTAGTGGGCGATGGGGGAGCTGAGGAGACGGATGAGGGTAGCACTGGACTGGAGGAAGAATAGAAGGAGGTGGTGTGACCATGGGCCAGGGCCATTCAGTGAGAGCTAGGACCTGGGGCAAGAACTGGTGTCCAGCCTCTGCCCTGAACACGGGAGGCAGGGCCCACCCTCGGGGCGGTTCCTCTGCCCCGAGCCCCTGGACCGCTCCCTCCTTCCAGCCTTTGCTCCACGGAAGCCTTAACTTTCGACAAGTCTTCTTGGACCTGCTTATTTAGAATCGCACTGCCTCCTGGCATTCCCACCCCCTTTCCTACTTATTTCTGTCCCTTACTAGTTACCACCTTCTCACAAGCTGTATTCATATCCTTGTCACGTGTGGTTTGCCTCCTTCTGCCGGAACGTCGGCCTCACAGGGGCAGGGAGGGCGCTCTCTTGCTCACAGCTGTCTCGACAGCCCGCTTGGAGCATAGTAGATGCTCAGTGACTGTTCGTTGGATCAGTGAAGGGGTGTTTGAACGATCAGAGCCCCCTTGCATGTTTTTCCCTCTGCCTGGCACACTCCCCATTCTGCTGATGGACATTTGGGTCATTTCCACCTTTTGGCTTTCACAGATGAAGCCGCCGCGAACATCCCAGTGCAGGTTTCGAGATGAGCGTTTGCTTTCGTTTCTCTTGGGGTAAATGCCTGGGGATGGGCTAGGTTGCACGGTAGTACATGATCAACTTTTTAAGAAACTGCCCAACGGTATGCACCATCGGATGTCCGCATAGCAGTGCCCGCTGGTTGCCTGGAACGCGTCTCCCCTCTGGCACCATCCCTTAGTCTTCGTCAGATGCGTCTCCCCTTGAACCACATCCCATGGCTCTCTGTGCTTTTTCCATACTCCCCCATCACTATGGTAACTGATCAATTATTTGTGTTAATATCTGCTCAATGTTTGTTTCCCCAGTAGACTGCATAGGCTTTTTGGGGACCGGGTTCTATGTTGGTCATCACCAGGTCCCAGGGCTTGGCACCCAGTAGGCACTGAGTATATGCTTGCTGAATGAATGTATGACCGTTCCTAGTGCTCTAGGTGGTGGAGTGGAGGTGTGGTTGGCATTTTCACTCCCAATGTGAAGATAAGGAAACTGAGGCCCCAGAAGCTACAGAGACCCATCCAAGGCCCCTCAGCTTGCAGTAGCTGGGCCGGGAGGCGAGCCATGTCCGTCTGGAGCCCCTCGACTGACTGACTGACTGACTGACTGACTGACTGACTGACGCTGAGATGTTGGGTGTGTGCTGGGTGGGAGGAGCGGGGGAGGAAGAGAGACAGGCTGGTGCAGGGCGGGTTTCGAAGGCCAGGAGTGGATGCTTTGTGCCTCTGCTTCTAGGCTTTGCAAAGGGCGCATAGCACGCCCACCCTCTCTGATCTGCAAGACGAAGTCTAGCAGCCCCAAAATTATGGGGCTGCAAGGGCTGAACACAGAGGGCCCCCCCTTCTCTGTCTCTCCAGCAAGCCCCAGTAACAGGCATTTCCTGTTTCCGGCTGGCTCCCTGAGGCGGGGGGTGGGGGCGGGGGAGCTGACTGCAGCAGTTGTGCCCAGCTCCGGGTCCCCTGGGCACCAGAGGGGGTCTCTGTCCCTGCCCAGTGGTTCCCTGAAGGAGGGCGGTGAACTAGCCACCCTCTAGCTCTGCAGGGGCGGTGCGCACGGGGGACCTGCAGGCAAAGGGGAAGTGCCAGGGTGCTGATTTACATGTGGGTCAGATGCCAGCAGACTCTGATGTTCTGGTGGGTGGAGGAGGGGAGCCGCTGGGGTTGTCCCCCCAGTGGGGAGGAAATGTCCTTACGTCCCTACTACCCCTTGTTTAAAAGGCCTCCTGTCCTTTGCCACCTTCTCCCACACCGCAGGCTACCAGGAAGTCCTTCTGGTGGTCTAATCCCAGTCACTCCTGCTGTCTGAGGTCGCCCCTTTCTTCAGCTGGCTCCTCTGCTCCTTTCTTCCTCTGAGGTGTCACATGACTGGGGGGAAGAAGCCTCAAGGCCCAGCTGGTCCCTCTGAGGTCTGGAAGGAACTTCTTCCCCCAGGCCAGATGGGGCCATCTGCACTGTTGCCCTTGGCGACCTGCAAGCCCTGTTGGAGTCAGCCCGATCCCGGCCAGGCTGCTGGGCTGCAGAGTGGTGCATGTGTTTCCTGTCACGCGCCGCACCCCCTGTCATGGGCCCGTGTGGCACCGGGGAGGCCGCCGGCTGTGGTTCAAGGAGGCAGAGTGTGCAGTGGTGGGGGGCATGGCTCTGAGCCCAGAGACTGGTGTCTGGCTCCCCGTTCCTGTGTCTGTGGCCTTGGGCAGCTGATGTCTCTTCTCTGAGTCATAGTTGTCCCATCTGCCAAGTGGCGATTCATTCATTCTCTGACTTTTATTGAGCACCTACTATGCACCAGCCATTGAACTAGGTGCCGAGGCCACAGTAGTGAACAAAACACAGGGCGAATTCTGCCCTTACGGCCTTGGTGGTCTAGTGTGTGGGGGAGGGCGGGCGGAGGATGGACAGGCAGGAGAATGTACGTGGTTGCAGACGGTGAGCTATGTGGAGCTCTGTGCTCCAGACACTAAGTTCTCTGAGTAAAAAAAGAAAGCCACAAAGGAGGATGAGTGTGTCTTGTGTGTGCCTGTGTGCGTGTGGTGCAGCATTAGCGTGGTTGGGACGGTCTCACTGAGAAGCCGCATTTCATCAAAGGTGTGACAGGGACAAGGAAGGGAGGTACCAGGTTAATTGGGGGGCCGACATTCTAAGCAGAAGGGTACAGCCAATGCGAAGGTCCTGGGGCTGGATCGTGCCTGACGTAGTCTAGGAACAGCGAGGAGACCCTCGTAGCGGGAGCGGAGCGAATGCCGTGGAGCCAGGGTGGTGGCGGGGACAGCTGCAGCACCTCACGGGCAGCGCGTGAATCGCGTCTGGATGGCATGAGAGTCTTGGGAGGGTTTGGACAATATCGCTCTGGCCGCTGTATTGAAAATAAGGTGTAGAGGTTCAGGGGCCAGAGCAAGAAGTCCAGTGAGGAGGCCACTGACATCGTTCCGGTGAGCGACAACGGCGGCTTGCTCAGCCCAGGGAGGTGGCAGTGGAGGTGAAGAGACAGGTCGGTGTTCTGGATGCATTTAAAAAGGGGAACCCATAGGATTTGCTGATGGATCCGAAGTGGAGTGATAGAGACAGAGGGATCAAGGAGACCCCAGTGTTTCGGGTCCAAACAACTGGAAGGACGTATCATTAGAGCCCATCTCCTAGATCTTGGTAGTGACTCTGCCGGGAGAATTAAACAAAACTCTGCGTGTGATGCTCTCCGTATAAGGTTTGGAGACGGCTAAGTTCTCAGTAAATGGTGTCGCCTCGACAGGGGCTGGCGGTGGTGATGGTGATGGTGATGGTGATGGTGATGGTGATAGTGATGATGACATCGATGGTGGCGTGATGAAGATGATGGTGGTAATGGGGATAACGGCAGCGATGGTGTGGTAATCATGATGACTGTGGAGATGCTGGTGATAACAGTGGCAAAGTTGATAAAAACGACCACTCCAGATACTGAGGGCTCACACCGCCCCAAGCCCTTTAACGTGCATTATTGTGTTGAAGCAACATGACGCAGTAGGCGCTCTGATGACCCCCATTTAGTAGGTGAGGAAATGAGTGTGGACAGGGGAGGCGATGGGCTCAAAGACACACAGCGGGTAGGAGGATCTTCCCGTGTCCTTTTGGGTCAGGAGCCCTCAGGGGGTTTGTTCCCCTTTCTGTTCTCTACCTTGCCATCCCAGGATCTCCCTCCTGACTCCAGGGGCTGAGGAGAGTAGGTTGGAGGGAAAACTCTGGAGGTTAGTGATGTTTGCACCAAAGGTGCTATGACCCTGGTCAGAAGGCAATTTGCTGACGAGAGAAACGTGTTTGGGTCTCCCACCTGCGGCGCCTTGCCTCCGGGAAGTTCCTCCCGACCCCACACTCCTCACCTGGTCTCTCATGGGAATCTCAACTTTGTAGAGAATTTGCGTGACTGTCATTCTCACAGTAAACATGATAAGCAGCCTGGAAGATGAGAAGATAGGGGCAGACAAAGAATTGTTCAGGACTCTAAGGGATGCTGTGGGCGCCCGCTCTGGAGTCACCCACAGAGGGTCCCCGAGGGCCCCCTGAGTCTCTCTGGCTAAGAATAATCCCTGTCTATGGGAAGAGTCCCAGCCTGTACAGGGTGGCCTGGAAGTGCTGGGAAGTTAATGTCTGAGAGACGGCCGCTGTTGGCCAGTGCTGGAGAGTTAACGGGGCACCATCTCTCAGAGGGACGGTTCTGGGCAATGTCCGCCTCATTTCCCAGAGGTCCCCAGGGGATGGAGCCCCAGTTTGCTTCAGCAGCTCCTAATGACACCTCTTTCTCCTCCCTGTACCACTTCCCTGCTGCCCCGAGTCCTTCTTGGACCACTTCCTGGATAAATTACTTGCCCCAAATCCTCTTAGGGGCTGCTTCCAGGAACCCAAACTAATATAGGGATGCAACCTTAGTGTGCTGTTCAATCTGTAGCATAAGAAACACCTCCAGACAACTATAGCATATTATACAAAGAACAAATGCGAGGCCAGTGTATGTAATTTTAATCAACGTGTGGCATCAGTTGGCACCTGAGATGATTTTTGGCCAACTTTGGATGTACCACAAAGAACGTCAGTTCACACAGTTGATGAAGACCATTCTCTCTTGGTTCTTTTTCAATCCTAGTCTTAGCTTAGTTCTATTGTCTTACATATTCTTCCTAATGTGAAATCTATCATCTGTGCATGAGGGTGTGTGAGGGATATAAGAGACATTTAAAGAGTAATAAAATGAACACTGTACTCATCACTCTGGCGAAGAATTAGAACTTACCACTTTTGGGGAATCCTTAGAATGGTGTTTCTCAAGCTTTTTTGACTCTAACCATAGTAAATGCATTTCCCCCCATGACTCCTCAGCCCACTGCCTCAAGAGCACAAGAACATATGTGACTGAGATGAAAGTTTAATGCATTCATTCCTGCCTTTTCTACATTCAAAACAGTG
>NW_011889007.1:1409501-1415365 GCF_000151845.1 Pteropus vampyrus
CTCCGGGAAGTTCCTCCCGACCCCACACTCCTCACCTGGTCTCTCATGGGAATCTCAACTTTGTAGAGAATTTGCGTGACTGTCATTCTCACAGTAAACATAATAAGCAGCCTGGAAGATGAGAAGATAGGGGCAGACAAAGAATTGTTCAGGACTCTAAGGGATGCTGTGGGCGCCCGCTCTGGAGTCACCCACAGAGGGTCCCCGAGGGCCCCCTGAGTCTCTCTGGCTAAGAATAATCCCTGTCTATGGGAAGAGTCCCAGCCTGTACAGGGTGGCCTGGAAGTGCTGGGAAGTTAATGTCTGAGAGACGGCCGCTGTTGGCCAGTGCTGGAGAGTTAACGGGGCACCATCTCTCAGAGGGACGGTTCTGGGCAATGTCCACCTCATTTCCCAGAGGTCCCCAGGGGATGGAGCCCCAGTTTGCTTCAGCAGCTCCTAATGACACCTCTTTCTCCTCCCTGTACCACTTCCCTGCTGCCCCGAGTCCTTCTTGGACCACTTCCTGGATAAATTACTTGCCCCAAATCCTCTTAGGGGCTGCTTCCAGGAACCCAAACTAATATAGGGATGCAACCTTAGTGTGCTGTTCAATCTGTAGCATAAGAAACACCTCCAGACAACTATAGCATATTATACAAAGAACAAATGCGAGGCCAGTGTATGTAATTTTAATCAACGTGTGGCATCAGTTGGCACCTGAGATGATTTTTGGCCAACTTTGGATGTACCACAAAGAACGTCAGTTCACACAGTTGATGAAGACCATTCTCTCTTGGTTCTTTTTCAATCCTAGTCTTAGCTTAGTTCTATTGTCTTACATATTCTTCCTAATGTGAAATCTATCATCTGTGCATGAGGGTGTGTGAGGGATATAAGAGACATTTAAAGAGTAATAAAATGAACACTGTACTCATCACTCTGGCGAAGAATTAGAACTTACCACTTTTGGGGAATCCTTAGAATGGTGTTTCTCAAGCTTTTTTGACTCTAACCATAGTAAATGCATTTCCCCCCATGACTCCTCAGCCCACTGCCTCAAGAGCACAAGAACATATGTGACTGAGATGAAAGTTTAATGCATTCATTCCTGCCTTTTCTACATTCAAAACAGTGCAATGTATTTTATTCCTTCTAGTGGGATCTGCTAAGCTGATTCCATGACCTGCTAATGGGTCATGGTGCACAGTTTGGAACACAGTTTTAGAAGTCCCCGTGTGCCCCTCCTTGACGGCACGCACGCCCTTTCCTTCCCCCACTCCCCAGAAGCACTGAACTTTTAGTCGATCATTTCCTTGATATTTTTGTAGTTTTGCTGCATATCCCTAAACATCATACTGCTCAATTTTGCCAATGTCTGTACTTGATATAAATAGAATTATATGTATGAGAGTTGCTTTTGTAGCCAACGTTATGTTTTTGACATTTATCCATGCCTATGTATGTGGCTGTAGTTAATCCTTTTGTAATGCAATGTACAGTATTCCACTGTGTTAAATTACCACAATGTATTTATTCATTCAGCTCTTGATGGATATTTGGGGTGTTTCCATTTCTGGGCTTGAATTAGTTAGCTGTTGCTGTGTAACAAATAAGTCCAAGATTTAAGAGCAAACAAACATTTATCATCTCATATGATTTCTGAGGGTCGAGGATCTGGTTCTGGTTCAGGGTATCTCATGAGGTTCATCGAAGTGTTGGTCTGGGCCGCCATCATCAGGAGTTTGGGGATGGGAGATTAGTTTCCAAGACGGCTTATTCTCCTGTTGGCAAGACCTCTCAGTTCCTTGCCTTGTGGGCCTCTCCCTGGAGCTGCTTACAACATGGTGTCACCCAGAGTGAGGAGGGAGAGGGGGAGGGGGAGAGGGAGAGGCACTACATCACCTTCATGAGCCTAGTCTTTGAGGTCCACATCATCATTCCCATCTTATTCTGCTCACTGGGAGCAAGTCAAGTCCCGCCCACACTCAGACAGAGGCAGCCACGCACACCGCACAGCGGGACACCAGGAGGTGGGACCACTGGGGCCATCCCGAAAGCTGGCTTCCGTGGGATTCTTAGAAGCATCTTTGCTCTGCATACCCTTGTACACATCTCTTGGTGCATATGCAAGTTTTTTTTTATGATTTAAATCTAGAAACTTGGGGCCAAAGGGTAGATAATGCCAAGCTGTTTCCAGAGTTTCTAAACCAGTTCATGCTCCAGGAAGTCGTGGGATGTATTTCTAGAGCCTACCTCTTCGCCAGTACTTGGTATTTGCTTGACTTTAAAAATTTTGCGCATCTGGTGGTCAGGAAATTGTATTTTGTGATTTCGATTAGCATTTCTTTAGGAGTCAATCTGCTGGGGTCAATCATCTCTTCATGCGCTTGGGGGCCGCTGTAATTTCTCTTTGGTGAAAACCTGTTTGTGTCTTGCCCACTTCTGATTAAATTATTTGTCTCTTATTGAATCATTAGGAGTTCTTTATGTATTTTGGGTATGAATGTGTAACAAATATCTATTTTCAATTTGTGGCTTGTCAAGAGCCCGAGTGGGAGCAGCGATGCCCCTTATTCCTTGGGCTCCAAGAGTAGTCATGTATTGTTCTGCTATACTCCTAGTCACACAGGGCCAGCCTGAGTTCACTGAGGTCAGGGATTACAAACGGCATGAATGGCGGGATCCAGGGACCACTGGGGCCATCCTGGAGGCTAACTACCATAGTCATGTTGTCTTAATTACTCTGGGTTTGTGATAGATCTTAATATCTGATAGGACTAGTACTCCCAGTTTATTTTTCCTTTATAGAATTGTCTTGGCTGTTTGTGACTCTGAGCTTTTCCATACAAATTTTAACATTCATGTGTCACGTTCAATGAAAAACCCAACAAACAATAAATTATAAAACAAAGAAACAAGCAAAATCCTTAAGCTTCAGAATGAATGGATATGATCTGGCTTAGAATGAGTCTTATTTTAAAAAAAAAACATTTGGGGATTTTAACTGAAATTGCATTGAACCTATAGCTCAATTTTAGAGAGGGTTGAAAATTTTAAAATATTGAGTCTTTCTGTATAAGAATTAGTATGCGTTTCACTCTATTAGATCTTTTTTTCATGTCTTTTAATAGCATTTTATAATTTTCTCCATAAAGAATTTACACTTCTTTTCGTCAGATTTGACAGAGATTACCAGTTTTTTTATTTGTTTGCTTGTTTTGTATTTTTTAGGCGATGGTAAACAGTATCCTTTTTAAATGAAAGCCCTAATTTCATACAGTGAAATGCTCTTCTCTTCAATTTACCATTCAGTCAGTTCTAGCATGTGTGTACCCCATGCAACCCACACCCTCATCCAGACTCAGAACATTTCCAGCACTTGTGGGATTTCTGAGTCAATCTCCACCACCCTCCCCACACCAGAAGCAACCACTGAACTGATTTCTATCTTCATAGGTTAGTTTTGTTTATTCTAGATTTTGCAAATGTTATCTTAAAAAAAAACCCAAACATTTTCTGTTTGATTGTTGCTGATGTACCAACATACAGTAAACTTTGTATATCGATTTTGTATTGTCACACTGCTAAATTATTTTATTAATGATATTTATCTGTACTTTCTTTTGGGCTTTGTTGACAATCATATCATCTGCAAAAATGACCACTGCATTTCTTTCTTTTTGCGTCCTGGATGTCTGTTTCTGCCTCAGTTTCCTTATCTGTAAAATGAGAATAATAATAGAACTCACCTCGCAGGATTGTTGTGAAGATTCTGTGTCATCTCTATGTCTACAGAGCTTGATTGATAGATATATGGAGAGAGACAGCGTAGGAAGAGAGAAAGGGAGAGAGAGAAAGTCTTGGAATGGTGGTTCCCAGGGGTTGGGGGTGGTGGGAGCACTGGGGAGGTGTTGGTCAAAGGGCATAAACTTGCTGTTATGGAGGACGGACCAGTCTGGAGATGGAATGTCCAGGCGTGATGACCATACTTACTGGAACACTGGGGACAGCAGAGAGCGTAGATGTGAGGGGCCTTCCCCATGGTGACTGTGAGAAGACGGTATGTGGATTAGCTTGGCTGTCATCCTCAAGCCACCACGAATGTCCAGTCATCATGTTGTACACCTGGAATATATACAGTTTTTATCTAAAAATACAAGTTTACAAAATATTGAGCGTGCTGGTGAGGGAGCACGTGACAGGTGCCCATGCAAGACCCTGCTGTGGTCAATGAGGTCGCCTCTAGATTCGGGGTGATGCTCTAGCTCCCCCGCGGGTTTCCCCTGCTGCTCCTGAGAGTCTCTTTTCCCTCTTCCTTACAAGAAAAATGGGCGTTAAAAGCTCACAGGGTTGTCACGAGAACAGAGTAAATCTGGGTGCCCCACCATGTGTGGCAGACATTCAAAATCACAAACGTTGTCATTGTAGAATCAGAGAGTCAGGGTTGGCGAGGACCTACTAGTCTCCTAGAGAGCTTGTTAAAATGCAGATTTCCAGCCTCATCACCATCTAGCCATCGAACAAATATTTATTGAGGCCCCGCTACACTATTCTGGGTGCTGGACATCCTCCAAGGAGCAGAACAGTGGCCCTGCCCTTCTACAAGTGACATTTTTTTGGTGGAGACAGACAATAAAGAACACCTGTGAAGCACAGTAGAGAGGATAGAAGATGCCCGAGGGGCAGGGGATCTGCAATTTTAAACAGGGTGGGCAAAGGGGGCCTTTGAGCAAAGCCCTGAAGAAAGTGGCAAGGAACTTTGTGCACAGCAGGGTGTCTGAGTCTGCCGGGGCTGTGGTAACAGAGTCCCACAGGCTGGCCCCTTAAATGATATAAACGTATTCTCTCCCGGTCCTAGAGGCTGGATGTCTGACCTCAGGGTGCAGGTGGGGTCGGCTTCTCCTGAGGCCGCTCTCCTGGGCTTGTAGATCCTGTCCTTGCATGGTGGTCCCTCCATGCGTGTCTGTGTCCCGATCTTCTCTTCTTATGAGGCCACTGGTCATGTTGGATTAGAGCCCACCCCAATGATCTATTTTTAACTTAATGACTTCTGTAAAGGCCCCATCTTCAAATACAGAGACATTCTGATGCCCTGGGGGGTTAGAACTTCAACATATGAATTTTTTGGGAAGACACAATTTAGTTCATAACACAGGGAAAAGTACATTCCAAGAAGAGGGAATAGCTAGTTCAAAGGCCCTGGGGCAGAACTGTGCCTGGAGTGTTGGAGGAACAGCGAGGAGGCCTGGGTGGCCGGAGCAGAGTGAGCGATAGGGAGAGAGGGAGGGGGAAGGGCAGGGAGGGGACGAGGCAAGTCATGTAGGGCCCTGTGGCCCCAGAGAGGACTTTCACCCAGAGGGAGGTGGGGGCCCTGGAGTGCTGTGGGCAGAAGAGGGACCAGACCTGACTCAGGGGCTCACAGACTGAGCAGATATGAGGCAAGAGACCTGGAAGATGCATTTTTAATTGAGAAATAATTTATATACCGTAAAGCTCACCATTTTAAAGTGTATAATTCAGCGATTTTTACTACATTCACAGAATTGTGTAATCATCACCACTGCCTAATTCTGGAACATTTTCATCACCAACCCCGTCCCCATTAGCCGTCTCTCCCATTCTCTGCCCTCCTCAGAGCCCGGCAGCCACGAGTCCACTCTCTGTCCCTACAGACGTACCTGTTCTGGACACTTCCTGTGGATGTCACCGTGCAGTACGTGGCCATTTGTATCTGGCTTCTCTCAGGGAGCCTCCTGTTTGTGAGGGTCATCTACGTCGTAGTGCGTATCAGGACTTTGTCCCTTTTTACGGCATAGCAGTCCCTGTATGGATGCACCTTATTTTGCTTACCCGTTAGTGGGTGGACACAGGTAAACCCTGAG
>NW_011889007.1:1418645-1418948 GCF_000151845.1 Pteropus vampyrus
TATAATTTGAAGTAGGGCAGAGTGATGCCTCCAGCCTCATTCTTTTTTCCTAGGATGGCTTTGACGATTCGGGGTCTTTTGTGCTTCCACACGAATCTGATGATTTTTTTGTTCTATTTCTTTAACAAATGACAATGGGATTTTGATGAATTTGCATTATATCTGTATAATGCTTTAGGTAATATGGTCATTTTAACTGTGTTGACTCTTCCAGTCCAAGAACACGTAACATCTTTCCATTTCTTTGTATCTTTTTCGATTTCTTTTAATAGGGTCTTATAGTTTTCATCATATAGGTCCCTC
>NW_011889007.1:1418998-1427137 GCF_000151845.1 Pteropus vampyrus
CTTTAACAAATGACAATGGGATTTTGATGAATTTGCATTATATCTGTATAATGCTTTAGGTAATATGGTCATTTTAACTGTGTTGACTCTTCCAGTCCAAGAACACGTAACATCTTTCCATTTCTTTGTATCTTTTTCGATTTCTTTTAATAGGGTCTTATAGTTTTCATCATATAGGTCCCTCTCTGTTTTATTAGATTTATTCCTAGGTATTTTATTTTTTGTTGTTGCAATTGCAAAAGGAATTATTTTTTCCACTTCTTTTTCTGACACTTCATTGTTAGAATATAGGAACACTATAGATTTTTGAATGTTGATTTTTTTTTATCCAGAGACTTTACTGTATTTGCTTATTGATTGTTGCTGATGTACTGATTGTTGCTGATGTATTGATTGTTGCTTATTGTTTCTAGTAGTGTTCTTGTGGAGTCTTTAGGGTTTTCTATATCAAGAATCATGTCATCTGCAAATAGGGACAGTCTTACTTCTTTGTTTCCTATTTGGATGCCTTTTATATCTTTCTGTGGTCTGTTTGTACTTTCTAGGACTTCGAATGTTATAAAAGTGGCAATAGGGGACAGCCTTGCCTTGTTCCTGATCTTAGAGGGAAGGTTTTTAGTTTTTCACCATTCAGTATAATGTCGGCTGAGGGTTTGTCATAGATGGCCTTTATTATGTTAAGGTACTTTCCTTTTATGCTGATTTCGTTAAGTGTTTTGATCATAAATGAATGCTGTATCTTGTCGAAGGCTTTTTCTGCATCTATTGACATGATCATATGATTCTTATTTTTTAATTTGTTTCTGTGGTATATCACATTAATCGATTTGCATATGTTGAACCTTCCCAGTGCCCCTGGGATGAAGCCCATTTGATCATGGTGTATAATCTTTTTAATATATTGCTGTATTTGATTCGTTAGTATCGATTTAGGATTTTTGCATCTGTGTTCATGAGAGATATTGGTCTGTAGTTTTCTTCTTTTGTGTTATCTTTACCAGGTTTTGGCCTCATAAAATAAGTTAAGAAGTATTGTCTACTCTTCGATATTTTGGAAGAATTTGAGGAGAATAGGTATTAAATCTTCTTTGAATTTCCCTGTTTGGTAGAATTCACTGGTGAATCATTTGGTCCTGGACTTTTACTTTTTGGTAGGTTTTTGATGACTGTTTCAATTTCCGTACTGCTGATCCATCTATTTAGATTTTCCAGTTCTTCTTGATTCAGTCGAGGAAGGTTATATTTTTCTAAGTACTGTCCATTTCTTCTAGGTTATTAAATTTGGTGTTATATACTTTTTCATAGTATTCTTGTATGATCTTTTGTATTTCTGCGATATCAGTCATAATTTCCCTTCTTTCATCCCTGATTTTGTTTATTTGTGTCCTTTCTCTTTTTTCTTTAGTGAGTCTAGCCAGGGGTTTGTCAATTTTATTAACCTTCTCAAAGAACTAACTCTTCATTGCATTTATTTTTTTCTATTTTTTTTGTTGTTGTTTTCAGTTTCATTTATTTCTGCTCTCATTTTGATTATTTCTTTCCTTCCTTCCTTCCTTAGGCCTCATTTGTTCTTCCTTTTCTAGTTTTTTAAGATGAAACTTAAAAAACTAGAAAAGGAAGGTTGTTTATTTGGGCTCGTTCTTGTTTTTTGGAGATAGGCCTGTAATTATATGAACGTTCCTCTTTTGACCACTTTTGCCGTGTCCCAAAAGTTTTGATATGTTGTACTATCATTATCATTCATTTCTATGTATCTCTTGATCTCTCTTTTTATTTCTTCTCTGACCCAGTTATTCTTCAGTAGCATGTTGTTTAATCTCCATGTATTTGTGGTTCTTTCTGCTTTCTTTTTGCAGTTGATCTCTAGTTTTAATGCATTATGATCAGAGAATATGGTTGGTATGATTTTAATCCTCTTATATTTGTTGAGGCTATCTCTGTGTCCCAGTATGTGTTCAATCCTTGAGAATGTTCCATGTGCACTAGGGAAGAATGTATAAGCAGCCGTTTTGGGATGGAAGGCTCTGTAAATGTCAATTATGTCCAGTTGGTCTGATGTATTATTTAAGGATGTTATTTCCTTATTGATTTTCTGTTTGGATGATCTGTCCATATCCAACAGTGGTGTATTTAGGTCCCCTACTATGATAGTGTTTTGATTTGTTTCTCTCCTTAGTTTTGTTAGTAATTGCTTTATATATTTCGGGGCTCCCTGATGGGGAGCATAGATATTAATATCTGTTATGTCTTATTGGTGCATGATTCCCTTTATCATTATGAAATGTCCCTCAATGTCTTTCTTTATCTTTTTTATTTTGAAGTCTATTTCATTTGATATTAGTAACGCTACTCCTGGTTTTCTCTGAGTACCATTAGCTTGAAATGTCATTTTCCACACTTCATTTTGAGTCTATATTTGTCTTTGGAGCTGAGATGTGTCTCCTGGAGGCAGCACATGGTTGGAGTTTAGTTTTTTGATCCATTCTGCAACCCTGTGTCTTTTTATTGGTGAGTTCAGTCCATTTACATTTAGGGTGATTATTGAAATATGACGTTTTCTTATAGCCATTTTATCTTTCGCTTTCTGGTATCTCGGTGTTTCCATTGCTTTTTTATTCTTGTGTTTCTGTTTATTTTGGTTGGCTTTTGTGGGTTTTCCCTCTGGTTCTTCTTGTTTGATGTTATATACTTCAGTTCTGAATCTTTGTAAAAGATAGTTATGTATATATAGTTGTCCATATTTTCTGTGTGTGCCTTAACTCCATTCTCCTTTAAGAATTTGGATCTTTGAATCCTCCCCTTTTCAGTCATTGTTGTTTCAGTTTGTCCCTATGTATGCTGAACGTTCATTGCTATCTTGCTCTAACAATTCTGTTCTTAATGTTTAAGCTTATAATGCCTTGTTCTTAGTAAGGGTTGCACTCCTCTGCTTCTATTTGCCTAATAGTCACCTTACTCCTATTTTTTTTTTTTCATTTTGTTTTAGGTGAGCTGACCCCTTTCAATATTTTCTGTAGTGCAGGCCTTGTAGTGGAGAACTCCCTCAAATTTTGTATGTCTGGAAAGGTCTTTAGTTTTCCTTCATATCTAAAGGAGAGCTTAGATGGATACATTATTCTAGGCTGGTAGTTCCTTTCACTTAATAGTTTGAATATTTGATTCCACTTCTTTCTGGCTTGTAAGATTTGTGCTGAGAAGTATGACAGTAATCTAATGGGTTTTCCTTTGTAAGTTACCATCTTCTTCTCTCTGCCTGCCTTGAGAATTCTGTCTTTGTCATCGATTTTTGATAATTTTATTACAATGTGTCTTGGTGAAGGCCCTTTTGGGTTGAGATAATTGGGTGTTCCGTTGACTTCTTGAATTCCAAGCTCCAGCTCATTCCTTAGATTTGGGAAATTCTCGTTAAGTATTTGTCTGGAGATGCTTTCTAGTCCCTGCTCCTTTTCCTCACCTTCGATAATGCCCATTATTCTTATGTTTCCTCTCCTGATGGTATCAGCTAGTTCTTATATTTCTCTTTCATTATTTTTCATTCTTCGGTTTCTCTCTTCTTCCTTCTGATTTATTTCTAGATTTCTGTCTTTGATATCACTGATCCTTTCCTACATTTGGTTGACTCTATTTCCCAAGCTTGCTATTTCATTTTTCAACTCTTGCAGATGTGTGTGTGTGTGTGTGTGTGTGCGTGCGTGCGCGTGCGTGTGTATGTGTTTTAATCTCCAGAAGATCTATTCTATTCTTTTTGAGGGTTTCGATATCTTTGCTAGATAACTCATTCTGCTCATCACGTTGTTCCTGCAATTTCTGAAATTGTTGATATGACTCATTTCGGAACTCACTGAGTTTTTCAGAAGTACCAACCTGAATCCTCTGTCATTTAGGTTGCATAGTTCCATGTCTATAAGCTTATTTTCTGGAGATTTTTCTTTTTCTTTCTGTGATACCTTGTCACCTTGGTTGTTCATGGTGTTTAATGGACTATATCTCTACCTAGGCATTAATGGAAGTGTATTCTGCTTTTTTTCCAGAAAGAAGATTTATTATATAAAGGTCTCTTTTTAGCCTGTTGCAAAGTAGGTGCTTTTCTTTTGGTTTCCAGTAGGTGGTGTCTAAGCTCTTGGATCTCTGCTTTACATAAAGCCTTAATGATGCTTTTTTTATTCCTTATAGATGTTTAATCTCATTCACTACTCTTAGTCTTAGTCCCTGTTAGTGTTAGCGACAGAGTCCGCAGCGTTTGTTCAGATTCCCCTGGGGCTCCGCGGTGATGAGTCTTGGAGGATATGGGGGGAGGGTCCCTTTGGGTTGGGAGTTGGGGCTGTAGCTCTGTCTCAATTTTGCAACTGCTGCTGGTAAAAATCAACTGTTATTTCTCTGCTTTCCCCGTTTCTCTGCTTTCTGCCCCAATGACTGGGCCCTGTTGCCATCTGCATGGAGCTCACAGCTTTCCTGGGCAGGGGTGTTCAGAGAACTCACAGTACCTTCTCCTCTCCTTCTCCTTCTACAGGGAGCTCTGGCTCAAACCCGGTGTTCTGACCTGTGGTAGCTCTAATGCGCAGATCCCACACTTAGACATGCTGGTGTGCAATTTGGGTGTTTTTTTGTTGAGTTTTAGATGTTTAGCTTATTGTTGTTTCAAGGGGAGGGATCTGGAGATGTCTCTCACTCCGCCATGTTTCTCCAAAACCTGGTGTATTTTTTTAATCCTTTGACATTTAATCTGTTTGTATTTTGTGTTTGAATACACTGTATTTGAAAAAGTGTATTTGAAAAAGTGTATTTGAATACACTTTTTCTGTGCAGCATATAATTGGGTCTCCCCTTTTCTAATCTGAATATCTCTGCTTTTTAACTAGTATTAAATAGTATTTAGACTATTTATATTTGGTATAAGTATTGATGTAATTGAGTTTAAACGATCATCTTCCTGTTTATTTATTTTCCATTTTTTGCATCTTTTCCATTCTTTCCTTTTTCTGCCCTCTTTTGGAAAAAAATATATTTATCATTTTAACCATTTGCAGGTAGACAATTCAGTGGCATTAAGTATATCACAACATTGTGTAACCATTACTTCTATATCTCAGACTTTCTCATCATCCCAAAGTGAAACTCTGTCCCCATTAAACACGAACTCCCCATCTCCTCCCCAACCATTCCACTTTTTGTCTCTATGTATTTGCCTATTCTAGAGACCTTGCATAAGTGGAATCATACAATATTTGTTCTTCTGTGTCTGGCTTATTTCACTGAGTATATGTTTTCAATCTTCATCCATGTTGTAGCATAAATCAAAATCTCATTCCTTTTTGATGGCTGAATAATATTCCATTGTATGTTTATACTGCTTTGATTATTGGTAAATGGGTAACTTTATGTTACATGAATTTTACCTCGATAAAAAAAAGAGGGGTGCAGCTTGATCTTTATCAGAAGAGGGTATGGTTCACTGAGAAGAGAGGGGCCGTGCCTTCTTTTTGCCCTTCTATGCCAGTCTCTAAGTCAGACTGCCTGGGGCTCAGCTTCTCCCCATCCCCCCCCCCCCCCCCGTCTCATTGTGTTTCCAGCTCTAATTTCTATCTGTCTCCACAGTTCCTGTGCCTTAAGAATATCCGTACCTTCTTGTCTACCTGCTGTGAGAAGTTTGGCCTCAAGCGCAGTGAGCTCTTTGAGGCCTTTGACCTCTTTGATGTGCAGGATTTTGGGAAGGTGAGCTGGGGCTGAGCTGCCTGTGCGCTGGGCACATAAAGCCCAAAGACTGGATTTCAGTTCACTTCCACGAACATCTACATTGGGCAAGCCAAGGGTTGTCAAGGGAAGGACAGAGGGCCACACCAGGGTGTACACCAGATGCAAATAGCCAGGCTTAGGACACCCAGAACTGGGTTTGAGTCCCTGCTCTACCACTTGCTGTGTGACCTCAGATATGTGGCCATGCCTTTCTGAGCTCTTGGGAATATCATCTCATCCTCCCTGAGTGGTTATGAGGGTTAAATAGAACAATGGGATCAAACAATGGGTGCTCAGTTAAGGGGATGCTGGCATGCTGACATGGGATGGGAAGGTGAAGAAATCCTGAATTAGGCTCCCAGGGGCATAGGATCTGACCTCAAAGTCCAGCCTCAGCTGCTTAAAGTCTGTGGCTGTGTTCTGGCATGGGGGTGTGTGAGGGGCTTGCTGAGCAAAATGCGACCCTTGTCACAGGTCATCTACACTCTGTCTGCTCTGTCCTGGACTCCGATTGCCCAGAACAAGGGGATCATGTGAGTAACCACTGAGGCAACAGTTTTGGGCTGGTCTGGACCACACCCTCCCCTTCCTTCCCTACTTTGCTCTCAGGCCTCTGGCTCATACCACCTTGTCACCCCCCAGGCCTTTCCCCACTGACGAGGAGAGTGTGGGGGATGAAGACATCTATAGTGGACTGTCCGACCAGATCGAGTGAGTGTCTGGGACCATAGTCCTTCTCTGGCTGTTCCAAGAGGGACATGGCCCTGTCCTGGGGGTCTGAGGGGGCCATGGCCCTGTCCTGGGGGTCTGAGAGGTACCTGGCCGGGAGACTCCGGTGGCCCTGACTCCGTGTCCCGCAGTGACACAGTGGAGGAAGATGAGGACCTGTATGACTGCGTGGACAATGAGGAGGCTGAGGGTGATGAGATCTACGAAGACCTCATGCGCACAGAGCCGGTGCCCATGCCGGTGCGTGGGGACGAAGGGCTGGGCTTAGGCAGGTTCATGGGTGGGGGAGGGGGCAGCCCCAGGCTCCCCAACACTGGTCTCTCCCCTCTGCTCTCAGCCCAAGATGACAGAATATGACAAGAGATGCTGCTGCCTACGAGAGATCCAGCAAACGGAGGAGAAGTACACGGACACGCTAGGCTCCATCCAACAGGTGCGCTGTTCCTACCTTGCCACTGCCAGGCGCATGCGGGGACTAACGGGCAGGTGCACATCCACCTGTCCAGCCGCCTCTGGGGCCATGCTCAGAGGCCCCATCTGTCCCCATTGCTTTGTGTGTCTTTGCCTCTCTTGGTCTTTGTTTCTCTCCCTTTCCCCCATCTCCCTGTCTTGTTTGTCTCTATGTCTCTTTTTCCCATGTGTCTCTCCCTCTGGCTGTCTTCTTCTCTCTGTGTGTCTCTCTATCCCTGTCGGAATCTTCTGTATCCTAGTCTGTCTGTCTCTATTATTGCCTCTGACTATTTTCTCTCTTTCTTTCGGCCATCGCTTTTTAAATAGCTTTATTGAGATTTAATTTATACTATACACTTCACGCATTTATTGAGATTTAATTTATACTGTACACTTCACGCATTTAATATATACAATCCGCTGGCTTTTGGTATACACACAAAGTTGTGCAGCCGTCACTACCATTTAAGTTTAGAACATTTCATCATTCCCCCAAAGAAACCCCATATCCCTTATCCATCACCCCCTAAACTCCCATTCTCTCTCAGGCCCTGGCAACCAATAATCTATTTCCTATCTCTGGGGACGCACCTGTTCTGGACATGTCACATACACGGAATCACACACTGTACGGCCTTTCATGTCTGGTTTCTCTCACTGACCTTCGTGTGTTCAAGGTCCATCCACGTTGCAGCCAGAGTCAGTGCTTCACTTCTTTTCATGGCTGAATAATATTCCACTGTCTGGATGGACTACCTTTTGTGTATCCTTTCATCCATTGACGTACACTTGGTTTGTTTCCACATTTTGGCTGCTGTGACTAATTCTGCCGTGAACAGTCATGTACAGGTTTTCGTGTGGACGTTCTCCATCGCCATCTCTCTTTTTCTGCCTGTCTTTGTTTCCTTGTCTCTGTCTTTCTCTCTCCACGTCTGTCTCTTTCTCTCTTGGTCTCTCTGTTTCTGTTTGCCTCTTTCTGTCTCTGTCTCCTTGTCCCCGTCTCTTTGGGACTGGGTTGGAGGGAGGGGTCTCAACTTCCTCCTCCCTCTTCTTTCTCCACAGCACTTCATGAAGCCCCTGCAGCGGTTCCTCAAACCTGAAGACATAGAGATAATCTTCATCAACATCGAGGTGAGCAGACCCATCCCCGGCCCTCCTGGGCCTCTGTTCAGTGGGGACCATCTGCTGGCCTCAGTTGTCCCTGGATTATGGGGATGGGAGTCGGGC
>NW_011889007.1:1427187-1445936 GCF_000151845.1 Pteropus vampyrus
CCCACTGACGAGGAGAGTGTGGGGGATGAAGACATCTATAGTGGACTGTCCGACCAGATCGAGTGAGTGTCTGGGACCATAGTCCTTCTCTGGCTGTTCCAAGAGGGACATGGCCCTGTCCTGGGGGTCTGAGGGGGCCATGGCCCTGTCCTGGGGGTCTGAGAGGTACCTGGCCGGGAGACTCCGGTGGCCCTGACTCCGTGTCCCGCAGTGACACAGTGGAGGAAGATGAGGACCTGTATGACTGCGTGGACAATGAGGAGGCTGAGGGTGATGAGATCTACGAAGACCTCATGCGCACAGAGCCGGTGCCCATGCCGGTGCGTGGGGACGAAGGGCTGGGCTTAGGCAGGTTCATGGGTGGGGGAGGGGGCAGCCCCAGGCTCCCCAACACTGGTCTCTCCCCTCTGCTCTCAGCCCAAGATGACAGAATATGACAAGAGATGCTGCTGCCTACGAGAGATCCAGCAAACGGAGGAGAAGTACACGGACACGCTAGGCTCCATCCAACAGGTGCGCTGTTCCTACCTTGCCACTGCCAGGCGCATGCGGGGACTAACGGGCAGGTGCACATCCACCTGTCCAGCCGCCTCTGGGGCCATGCTCAGAGGCCCCATCTGTCCCCATTGCTTTGTGTGTCTTTGCCTCTCTTGGTCTTTGTTTCTCTCCCTTTCCCCCATCTCCCTGTCTTGTTTGTCTCTATGTCTCTTTTTCCCATGTGTCTCTCCCTCTGGCTGTCTTCTTCTCTCTGTGTGTCTCTCTATCCCTGTCGGAATCTTCTGTATCCTAGTCTGTCTGTCTCTATTATTGCCTCTGACTATTTTCTCTCTTTCTTTCGGCCATCGCTTTTTAAATAGCTTTATTGAGATTTAATTTATACTATACACTTCACGCATTTATTGAGATTTAATTTATACTGTACACTTCACGCATTTAATATATACAATCCGCTGGCTTTTGGTATACACACAAAGTTGTGCAGCCGTCACTACCATTTAAGTTTAGAACATTTCATCATTCCCCCAAAGAAACCCCATATCCCTTATCCATCACCCCCTAAACTCCCATTCTCTCTCAGGCCCTGGCAACCAATAATCTATTTCCTATCTCTGGGGACGCACCTGTTCTGGACATGTCACATACACGGAATCACACACTGTACGGCCTTTCATGTCTGGTTTCTCTCACTGACCTTCGTGTGTTCAAGGTCCATCCACGTTGCAGCCAGAGTCAGTGCTTCACTTCTTTTCATGGCTGAATAATATTCCACTGTCTGGATGGACTACCTTTTGTGTATCCTTTCATCCATTGACGTACACTTGGTTTGTTTCCACATTTTGGCTGCTGTGACTAATTCTGCCGTGAACAGTCATGTACAGGTTTTCGTGTGGACGTTCTCCATCGCCATCTCTCTTTTTCTGCCTGTCTTTGTTTCCTTGTCTCTGTCTTTCTCTCTCCACGTCTGTCTCTTTCTCTCTTGGTCTCTCTGTTTCTGTTTGCCTCTTTCTGTCTCTGTCTCCTTGTCCCCGTCTCTTTGGGACTGGGTTAGAGGAAGGGGTCTCAACTTCCTCCTCCCTCTTCTTTCTCCACAGCACTTCATGAAGCCCCTGCAGCGGTTCCTCAAACCCGAAGACATAGAGATAATCTTCATCAACATCGAGGTGAGCAGACCCATCCCCGGCCCTCCTGGGCCTCTGTTCAGTGGGGACCATCTGCTGGCCTCAGTTGTCCCTGGATTATGGGGATGGGAGTCGGGCAACATGGGCTGTTAGATGACCCTTCTCCTGAGCCTCGGGTTCTGACCCCAGCCCTCACCCCTCCCTTCAACTAGGACCTGCTTCGTGTGCACACTCACTTTCTAAAGGAGATGAAGGAGGCCCTGGCCACCCCCAGTGGGCCCACCCTCTACCAGGTCTTCATCAAGTACAAGGAGAGGTGAGACCTAGTTGGCAAGTCTGGACCCCTGAAGGTCACCCTGCCCTGCCCAGGCTGGGCATTTGGGAGACCTTGCCCCCAGAGGCCACTGAACAAGGAGAGTTTTTCCTTCTTTGCTTATGGGCAAGGGGCTACCCATCTCTAGTTCAATCCCCAGCTTCTCCTTTTGTGAGCTACTTGGCTCTGGGAAGTCACTTAACCTTTCTTTGATTCTGCTTCCATATCTATAAAATCAGCATGGTACAGGAACGTACCTCTTAAGGTTGTGGTGAGGACCGAATAAACCGATGCCTAAGGTGCTTAGCACAGGGCCTGGTACACAGTAGGTGCTCAGTAAGTATTTGTTAAATGAATATTGGGCAGAGATGATATGCTAAGTGCTAAGAGCCTCTTATACATTATCTCATTTAATGCTATAATAACCACATGTAGGAGGTGCTATTACGCCCATTTTATAGATGGGGAGATTCAGTATCAACCAGTTGGGAAGAAGTGGGCCCGGACTGAGGCCCAGATATGTCTGACCTTGGTATCAGCTACCATTACCTGCCTGGCCACTGCTACCTGTCCTCTTCCCGCAGGTTCCTTGTCTATGGCCGCTACTGTAGCCAAGTGGAGTCGGCCAGCAAGCACCTGGACCGCGTAGCCAGTGCCCGGGAGGATGTGCAGATGAAGCTAGAGGTAGGGGTCAGGCCCCACTCGGGGGCTTTCCCACTCCTTCCCAGGTCCTGGGGACAACAGGGAGGACACCGAGCTGGTGGCATCACTTTCTGCTGCAGCCTAGCCTCCTAGCCTGGAGCAGGAGGAAATGGATGGAAGCACTGAGCCCTGATCCCAGCTGAACCCTGACTCTGGCTGAACCCTGATGCCAGGCTGAGGTCTGAACCCTGAATTGAACTCTGACTCCAAACTGAACCCCAGGCCTGGCTGAGCCCCAACCCTGACTGTGCACCAAGTTGGGCTGAGCTCCAAATTCATACTGAGTCCTGATCCTGGACTGAAGCCCAGCCTGGACCCGTGTGTCTAGTGGAGGCGGAGACAGGGCAGGGACAATGAACAGTGTGTGTGCTCTACCTCCAGCTTCTGTCTGCACAGTGGGGACCCTCCAGACCTGTCCTCCCCCTTCCTGCCTCACTCAGCTGACAGAGTCCTGGGCCTCCACCCCAGGCAGCCTTCCAGCGGGGTCGTCAACCACCCCTCGCCCCACAGCATTCCTTTTCCCTTATTTCTTCCCGGGAGATAAGAGGCTTCTGGCTCTGGAAAGATCTACACCTGCCTCTGTCTCATCTCCTTTATCGATCCCCCCAGGAATGTTCCCAGCGAGCAAACAATGGGAGGTTCACCTTGCGGGACCTGCTGATGGTGCCCATGCAGCGCGTGCTCAAGTACCACCTCCTTCTCCAGGTGCTCGAGTCGGCACTCCTTGCTGGGGGTGGGGGGGGACAGATGGTGGGCGTGGCGTATCTACCTCCTTGTGTCATGGGATTGGGGGTGGAGCCGGCTTCTGGGGGCTGGGCTCTGGCACCCTCTGGGAGGGGTCACTGGGGCCTAGCTTCCAGGCAAGTGGGAGCTCCTGGGCTTGTTTGAAAAGCCCCGGGGGAGGAAAGGGTAGGCCTGGCTGATGTGTGTCTCTGGATCACACAGGAGCTGGTGAAACACACGCAGGATGCAATGGAGAAGGAGAACCTCCGGCTGGCTCTGGACGCCATGAGGGTGAGTGGTCACACATGGCGGGGGGGATGGTCACACAAATTCAAGTCAGTGCTATGCAATGCCACCCAGGCACACGGTTACACCATGGGCAACCCCTCCCCCACAACGCAGTGGCACACCTGTCTGATGAGTGACTTATCTGCAGCATCCCCATTGGGGGCAGTGACATGCTGTGGACACCCTCTGTATGCCTCCTGCTGTGGGGGCTGACACCTATCCCTGGCCAGGTCTGGGACTGGGCTGGGTGAGGAACCCAGACTGATCTCTGCCCCACCTCCAGGACTTGGCTCAGTGCGTGAACGAGGTCAAGCGGGACAACGAGACCCTGCGGCAGATCACCAACTTCCAGCTGTGCATTGAGAACCTGGTGAGGGGGCAGGGAGGGCCAGGGTGTGGCCACATGGGCAGGGTGTTTCCTCTCCTCCTTGGTGGCCCTTCGCCAGCCCTTCTTTCCGCTGCCTAGGACCAGTCTCTGGCCCACTACGGCCGGCCCAAGATCGATGGGGAGCTCAAGATCACCACGGTGGAGCGGCGCTCCAAGATGGACAGGTAAGCAGAGACTGTGCGGGGGCGGGCCGCGGCTTCTAGATGGGCAGGTGGGCGGAGCCAACACAAATCTGGGATAGAGCCTGGGAAGGGGCAGGGCCAAGTTGGCTACAGAGAAGGTGAAGGGCAGGAGTCCTTGGTGGGCAGTAGAGTGAGGCCAGGAAGGTGGAAGGGATCAGGCAGAGAGCTGGTGGGGACTATTGGGAGGAGCCAGACAGAGGCACCTGACCCAGCCGCTCCCAGGTACGCCTTCCTGCTGGACAAAGCGCTGCTCATCTGTAAGCGCCGAGGGGATTCCTACGACCTCAAAGACTTTATAAACCTGCATAGTTTCCAGGTTCGAGACGACTCTTCGGGAGAGCGCGACAACAAGAAGGTGAGGTTGAGGCCAGAACCAGAGACTCCATTACTGGGGAGCCCCAGTGGCCGAGACACCCCACTTAGTCTTTGGAATTCCCGTGTGTGTGTGTGTGTGTGGGGGGGGGTGACTCAGATGTGAGTGTTTTCGCCTGTGTGTGTGAGTTTAGATTTATGGATGTGTTTTCGCTTCTCTTGAGCAGCCCTTTACAGGGGTACATGCGTTGTTCTCCTTGGGGGCAGGGAGGCTGTTCCTGGCCTGCCGCTTTTCTCCTTGCAGAGGTATGGGTGGCTTCATTCTGAACCCCGCTTCCCTGCAGTGGACTCACATGTTTCTCCTGATCGAGGACCAAGGTGCTCAGGGCTATGAGCTGTTCTTCAAGACGCGGGAACTGAAGAAGAAGTGGATGGAGCAGTTTGAGATGGCCATGTGAGACCCCTTCTCCCTCCGTCTTTCCGTCCTCAGAGGACTCTGTCCAGTGGGCGCAGGGGCTGAGCGCTAGTCTCGCCTCTGCTCTGACACTCTGTGGGACCACTCTGAACTTCAGTGTCGTCATCTGGGAAATGGGAGGCACAGACTCAGGCCGTCTGTGTCTCCAGAATGCCAAGATTCTGTGCACGCTTTGGTTACTAGCCGAGAATCCCTTCCTCCCACGCCTCTTTTTCCTTTTTCCCCTTAAGGTGAAATTCACATAACCAGACATTAGCCATTTTAAAATGGCATCCAGTGGCATTTAGCACGTCACAATGTTTTGCACCACCTATAGTTCCGAAACACTTTCGCCCCCCAGAAAGGAGGCCTGCACCCATGAACGGTCACTTCCCATTTCCCTCCAGCCCCTGGCAACCATGAATCCGCTTTCTGTCTCCACCCATGTTCATAGCAGCACTATTTAAAAAAAAAATTAGTTTCAATTAGAGTTGACGTTCAGTATTATTTTAAATTAGTTTCAGGTGTACAGCATAATGATTAAAGATTTATGTAATTTACAAAGTGATGCCCTCGGTTAGTACCCACTTGACGCCATATGTAGTTATTATAATATTATTGACTATATTCCCTATGCTGTACTTCATGTCCCTGTGACTATTTTGCAACTACCAATTTGTACTTCTTAATCCCTTCACTTTATCTCCCAGTTCCCCAACCCCCCTCCCATCTGACAACCGTTAGTTTGTTCTCTGTATCTATGAGTCTGTTTCTGTTTTGTTTATTGATTAATTTTGTTCTTTAGATTCCACGTATAAGTGAGATCGTATGGTATTTGTCTTTCTCTGTCTGACTTATTTCACTTAGCATAATACTTTCTAGGTCTATCCATGTTGCAAATGGTAAGATTTCATTTTTCTATTTATTTATTTGTTTTTTTTTTAACATTTATTTTTCTCCCTCCCCCTACCAGATTTCATTTTTCTTTATGGCTGAGTAATATTCCTTCGTGTGTGTGTGTATATATATATATATATATATATATATATATATATATGCCATAACTTTTTTTTTCTGTCTATCGAAGGGCACTTAGGTTGCTTCCATATTTAGCTATTGTAAATAGTGCTGCAGTGAACATAGGGTGCATGTATCTTTTCAAATTAGTGTTTTAGTTTTTTTTTTTGGATAAATACCCAGAAGTGGAATTGCTGGGCCATATGGTAGTTCTATTTTTAATTTTCTTTTGAGGAATCTCCACACTATTTTCTATAGTGGCTGCACCAATTTGAAATCCCACCAACAGTGTACAAGAGTTTCCTTTTCTTCACATCCTCGCCAACACCTGCTGTTTTTCGATTTATCCATTATAGTCATTCTGACAGTGAGGTGATATCTCATTGTGGTTTTAATTTGTATTTCTCTGATGGTTAGTGATCTTGAGCATCTTTTCATATGTCTATTGGCCATCTGTGTGCCCTCTTTGGAGAAATGTCTATTCAGGTCCCCTGTCCATTTTTTAAAAAATTAGTTTGTTTTTTTTTGGCGTGAGTTCTTTATAAATTTTGAATATTAACCCCTTATTGAAAGCGTCATTGGTGAATATCTTCTCCCATTCAGTAGGTTGTCTTTTGGGTTGTTGATGGTTTCTTTGGCTGTGCGAAACCTTTTTAGTTTGATGTAGTCCCATTTATTTGTTTTTCCTTTTCTTTCCCTTGCCCAGGGAGATATATTCGAAAAAATATTACTCAGAGCAATGTCAGAGAGTTTATTGCCTATGTTTTCTTCTAGGAGTTTTATGATTTCATGGGTCTTACATTTAAGTCTTTGATCCATTTTGAGTACAGCAGCACCATTCACAGTGGCTGAAAGGTGGCAACAACCCAAACGTCCATCCATGGATGAATGGATACACACATATCCATGCAATGAAATGTTATTCTGCCACAAAAAGGAAGTGCTGCTACATCCAAGTTGCAGCATGTATTGATACTTTGTTTCTTTTTATGGCTGAATACCATTCCATTGCATGGCATTATCTTCCCTCTCCAGCTCTAACATCTACCCTGAGAATGCCGCTGCCAATGGGCATGACTTCCAGATGTTCTCCTTTGAGGAGACCACGTCCTGCAAGGCTTGCCAGATGCTGCTGAGGTGGGAGTCTGGGACGATGGGCCTGGGCCTTGGGCTTGGCCAGCTCTTTCTCTTTAAAGGGACTCCTCCAGCTGTCAGTCCCTGCTTTGGGAGGTGGGAGGCTCTCCTTTGGTTTTCAGTTTCTCCATCTCTCTGTTGCTGTAAAGGGAACGCAAGGGGGCCCTTCATGTTGTTGGCAAAATGATTGGCCGCATTTGTCAACATCACTGACTCTACTTTATCTCCCCCCCTGCTTCCCAGAGGCACCTTCTATCAGGGCTATCGTTGTCATCGGTGCCGGGCACCTGCACACAAGGAGTGTCTGGGGAGGGTCCCTCCCTGTGGCCGCCATGGGCAAGGTACCGATGAGAGAGAGGGCAGAGGTGGTCTTGGTTCTGAGTGGGGCATTTTTCGTTCTAACTTTTCTTTTTTGTCCCATAGATTTTACTGGAACTATGAAGAAGGTAAGACCCCATGCTCCTTTCTGTGCCTGGAAAATCATGGGCAGTGATGAGGGAGGGCTCAGGAGACCCCACCAGTGGGCATGCTGAGTGCTCAGAGTGGGGCTGAGGAGACCCTAGGGTGGGAACAGTTAGCGGTGCTGACTTTCTTGGTCTCTCCCTCCAGGATAGGCCACATCGCCGGGCTCAGGACAAAAAAAGAAATGAACTGGGTGAGTCAGCAGGGGGCACTGTGTGGGGCAGGGGAGAATCTGGCCTTTGTTTCAGTGATTCTGGCCCAGGGACCGATTTCAACAATTATATTAATGACCACATAATGTGCTGTTTAAAAAGCATTTGTTCCATTCTAGAAACCCGAAAGGGATTTAAAATAACTAATTGAGATTCTTTACCTGCTTTGTTCGAGCACGTGGAAGGGGATGTACGAACACCTCGGGTGGTTCTCGTCCCCTCTCCTGTTGGTTCTGCAACATACTATAACCTTGTTATATAGTATGGTGATTCCAGCAAAGTCTCCTCCCCAAACTGAGCAGAAGATACAGTTTGACCAAGTCAGAATTTTTCTTTAGCCCAATGGCAGGGGGAAAGGCTAGATTCAGTCATAGGTCAACAGTTTTTGTGGAATCACAGTGGTGATGGGCAACTTTTATTCAGTATCTATTGTATAAACCATTTGGGGCAAATGACAGCTAAAACTGCCAGGCTGCCTAACCTCCCTGACCCCCAGGCCGGCAACCGGGATGGACTCTTGTTGAGTCATCACAGTTGTGGAGGGCGAATTACAGGGCTTCCGGCACCTGAGAATGGGGAACCTGATGAATCCGTGCCTTCAGGGAAGGCTTCTCAGAGGAGGAGGCATTTAGGTGGACACTCGAAGGAGGAGGAAGAGTCAAGGGAGGAGGAGGGCAGACATTTTCCAGGCAGAGGGGACAGCGTGCACAAAGGCTAGGAGGCTAGAGAGCAAGACATTATGAAGGAAGTGAAAATAGTTTGCTGTGGCCGAGAGAAACCAACCCTGTGTTAATAGTCGTACAGAGTCGGTGTAAAGACTCAGTTTATCTATGTATCTATATCTATCTATAGATACGTCTGTATCTATAGATAGATATAGGTATAGATATTTCAGCTTTATTTGCAATAGTCAAAAATTAGAAACAACTCAAATGTCCTCAACAGGAGATGTATATGTACATATGTATAATATTTATATTATATATGTACATATATAATATATAACATATAATCAACTTTATATGAAAATGTATATATATCAGCTTTATTTGTCAAAAACTAGAAACAATGCATGTGTCTTCAATAGAAGGAAATATATACAACATTTATATATAGAATATTAATACATAAAAATCAGCTTTATTTGTTAAAAATGTATATATCATCTTTATTTGTCAAAAAACCCCAGAAATAACCCAAAGGTCTTCAATAGGAGAAAATATATATGAGTGTGTATATGTATGTATATATATCCATTACACACATATATGTCCTATACATATGCTTATATGCATCGTATATATGTATACATGTACACTTATATACATCCAGGATATATATACTTCTTATCCAGATAGGAAATACATATCTGTGCTGTTCAACGTAAACTGAAGTTAATTTAAATAACCTTGAAAATCCTTTCACTAAGTCACACCTGCCACCTTTTAAGTGCTCGATGGCCAATGGCTATAGCATAGATTATTGAACATTCCATTATCACAGAAGGTGTGTGGGACAGTGCTGGTGGTCATACACTCGGCCCGTCAGTACCCGCCTGCGTCCCAGAGCAAACCTCTATCTGACTCTGTCACCATAGGTTAGCTTTTCCTGTCCTTGAACTTCCTAAGAGTGAAATCCTGCAGGATGTGCTCTTACCACATCTGGCTTCTTTTATTCAGCACATGTTGGTGAGATTCACTGATGTGTAGTGCTCCATCGTATGATTATATGGCACTGTTTATCCATTTTATTGAGGACGTTTGGTTTGTTGCCAGTTTTGGCCATTGTGGATTAGGCTGCCGTGAACATTCTTGCCTATGACTTTTGGTGGATGTGTGTTTTCATTTCTCTTGAAAAATTGCTGGATCATAAGGTAGACATCTATTTAGTAGCTACTGCCAGACAGTTTTCCAAAATGGATTCCCACCAGCAGCAGAGCAGAGTTCCGGGTACTCCCTGTCCTGGCCATCACTTGGTATTGTCAATCTCTTTAATTTTTGCCATCTTGGTGGATGGCGAGACCCAGGGTTGAAAATCGCACTGTGCTACCATCTGTCTTGCCTTCCAGGGCTGCCCAAGATGGAGGTGTGCCAGGAGTACTATGGGCTTCCCCCACCCCCAGGAGCCTTTGGACCTTTTCTGCGGCTCAGTCCTGAAGATATCGTGGAGCTCACCAAGGCCGAGGCTGAGCAGAACTGGTGGGAGGTACAGGCTGGGGCCGTCAGGGTGCTGGAGAAGCACCCGAGCATGGGTTTATGGGTGTAGATGGCTCTGGAAAGTGGGGTCATGGCCCCACTGGACTCTGGCAAGGGATGGTTTGTCTGGAGGAGGCACCTAGGGAGGGTGGTGTAGATGGAGATTTCTGGGGCTGGCCTGGCCCTTCCAAACTGTCATCCTCCCAGGAAGTTGATACTGGTTGGCACCTCTTTAGATCATCCAGGCCACAGAGATAGAGATGGACAGGGAGAATGGCCAATGGGTGGAAAGATGGATACACACACATGTGGATGCCTGTAACCTCTCTGTCCATGTTTTTCCCTCCTGGCTTTTTAGGGCAGGAATACGGCTACCAATGAAGTTGGCTGGTTTCCTTGTAACAGGGTCAAGCCCTACGTGCATGTGAGTTCCCTGAATCTGGACGGACTGGGGGCCAGAGAGTCCACAGGGGCTCCTGCCAGGGCAGGCAGGCTTGGGGAGACACCCCTGAGATAGTGACGGGGCTGTACATTATGGCAAGGGATTCTCAAGCTCAAGGTTCTGCCGACCTCTGTCCCCATGAAACACTCACTCCCTCCCCTCCTCCCTCAGCCTCTGGCTCCCACCATCTACTTTCGGTCTCTATGACTCTGACTCCTCTGGGGACCTCATATGACTGGAATCACACAGAATCTGTTCTTTTGTGTCTCTCATCCTTCACTGAGCATAAAGTCCTCAAGGTTCATCTGTGTAGCAGCGGGTATCGGAATCTCCTTCCTCTTAAGACTGAATAATATTCCCATTGTCTGGATGGACCACACTGTGTTTATTCATCATCGATGGGTAGATTGGGGTCACTTCCACCTTTTGGCTATTGTGAAGAATGCTGCTGTGAACATGGGTGTGCAGATGTCTGAGTCCCTGTTTTCAATTCTTCTGGGTATGTACCCAGAAGAGGAATTGCTGGGTCATATGGTAATTCTATTTTTTATTTTTTTGAGGAAGTGCTATCTGTTTTCATAAAGGCTGTACCAATTTACATTCCTTCCAGTAATGCAATTGCAGTTCCAATTTCTCCACACCCTTGCCAGCATTTATTTTCTTCCTTTCTCTTTCTTTTTCTCTTCCTTTCCCTCCCTCCCTCCTTCCTTCTTTCTTTCCTCTCTTCTTTCTCCTCTCTCCCGTTTCTCCCCTCACACCTCTCTCCCCCTTTCCTTCCCGCCCCCTCTCTCTTTGTCGCCATCCTGATAGGTCTGAGGGGGTAGAAATGTACCTTTTTATATTTATTTAGATCAGGGATTGGCAAACTTTTTCTGTAGGTAGACAGTAAACATTTTCAGCCTCGTGGGCAAGATACTCTCTTGTGACTGCTCGACTCTGCCACAGTAGTGCCAACGCAGCTGTAGATGATCTGTAAATGAGAGACATGACCTCATTCCGATAAAACTAAATTTATAGACCCTGACATATGAATTTCATATCATCTTCATGTGCCAAGAAATACTGGTCTTTTTTTTTGGTCGACCATTAAAAAATGTAAAAACCTGTGTTAGCTTGAGGGTCATGCCAAAACAAATGGCTGGACGACCCCTGATTTGTTTGATATTTGGGGACCAGTCTCTCCCATTAGATTCTGGGATGGTATTCCCAGTGGACAGCACGGTTCCTGGCACATAATTGACATCCAGTAAATGGTAGTGGAATGAATGAATGAACGAACGAATGAGGTGTCCTGCAGTCTGTTGCCAAGCTGTGCTCTTTGCTCCAAGTTTCAGTCTCTGTCTGTGTCCCCAGGGTCCCCCTCAGGACCTGTCCGTTCACCTCTGGTAAGTAGCACCACCCCTCTTACTCTCAGCTTGAGGCTCCTCTGGGAGGGTGGGGCGTGCCTGGGCTGGGCATGGGAGGGGCCTCCAAGCCCATCCCTTATTCAGTCTTTGAACCTTGGACATTGACGTCTGGGTCCAGCCTCATGTTGGGGGCTGCTGAGGAGAGAGCAGACAAAGGAGGGTCCCAGATCTTCGGAGATTATGGTCTCACTGGCAGGAAGATGGTAGTAGCAGTGGGAACTGTTTCCTCATTTTTTTTAAGCACCTACTGCATATAGAGCATTGAGGGGTGGAGCTTTATAGTGTTGCTTCGGGAGCCCGCTGACCTGGGTTCATAGCCTGACTCCAACATTTCCTAGCTGTGTGACCTTGGGCTAGTAACTCAGTTTCTCTGTGCTTCAGCCTTCCTCTCTGGAAATGGATTAATACCAATATTTACTTTATAGGGTTATCACGAGGCTTCACAGCTGGCACACAATAAGCACTTGACTATCTGTTCTTATTACCATGAGCTATTATCACATTTCATCCATTCTGAAATGTATCTTGCCCCCCATGGTTTAACATCTCTCATGGAGTCTCAGTCTTCTACCTAATTTTATGGGTAGTAATTTTTATTTTGTAACGGCCCACAGAAGAACGGTGCATTTTACGACTGTTGGCATCTCAGAGGTGATGTAACACAATATAGTGTTTATGACCAGTTGTCAGCACTCGTAATAGCCCTTTGAAGTAGGTGCTATTCTGAATTCCCTTTTTGCAAAAGACGAAACTGAGGCTCAGAGAGGGGAAGTGATTTGTTCAATGTTACACAGCGAGGGAGCGGTGGAGATGGGACTCTGGCCTGTTGGCCCGACTCCACAGCCTGACGTCCCTGCCTCTCGAAAATCGTGACACAGTGGGCTTACTAACACCTCCGTTTCCACGTAGGAGGTGCTTCAACTGCATTATTGCCTCTTGTCAAAAATCTTCCTTTGTGGTGGGTGGGTTTATCACCCTCCTTTTAGAAGAGGAAATTGGGGCTCAGAGTGGCAAAATCAGTTCCTGAGGTCGCAGAGCAACTAAGTGGCAGAGGCAGGGTTTAAGCTGTGGTCTCTCCAGGCTGTGTGCACTCTGCCTTCCCCTGCTGGGAAGTGGTCACCAGGGCCGGAAGTGGGGAGAGGAGACTGAGGCACTTGCTGTGTGTGCAAAATTTAAGGGGGCACCAAAAAACTCCATGACATTTTAATTAAATATTTAAGAAAATCAGAAGCAAGCCAAAAACAATGAGCGAAATATCCAAATTGTAAATAAAGATCAGATATGACAAGGCTGGGAGTAGGAAAAAGTGAATTGTGCCGAACCAGGCAAGTGTGGAATCAGATCTTGTCTTCGTTTAAAATTTGGACATTTTGTTCATCATAAAATTTCTTTTGCATTCATTTTTTAAATTGAAGTGAAACTAACACACATAAAATAAACGATTGAAAGAGGAATTTGTATTAATATCTACATTTCTATTACATATTACATTTACATATAATATATAATTAATTATCTGAAATTAATATATATTACTTGTTGCATATTTATATTTAGAGCATATATTCATATTAACACATATCATCTATAATTATATGTTATCTATAATTAACTTGTTTATGTTACATACTCACATTTATAGCTTAAATATATTTATATTCACATTTACATATTTATGTTATTTGTTACATATTTACATTTACAGCATAAATATATTTATATTTATGTATCATCTATAATTACGTATTGTCTGTAATTAATGTGTATTATTTATGCTATGTATTTAAATTTATGGTATACATTTACGCTTATATGTTATCTATAATTACATATTATCTATAATTACTATATGTTATATATGTTTACAGCATAAATATATTCATATTCACAATGATATTCAGTGGCATTTAGTACATTCATAATAATGTGTATCCATCACCTCTGTCTTGCTCCAAAACACTCTCATCACCCCCAACAGAAACCCTGTCCCTATTAGCAATCACCCCCTATAGCTCCTCAGCCCTGACAACCAGGAATCCACTTCCTGTCTCTGTGAACGTACCTGTTCTGGACGTTTCATATCAATGAACTCGCACACCAAGTGGCCTTTTGCGTCTGGCTTCTCTCACCGAGCATTATGTTTTTAAGGTTCGTCCAGCTGTAGCGAGTGTCAACACTTCATTTTTTTTTTTTATGGCTGCTTTTGCATTTTTAAAAAATTGCGTTAAAATTTAAATACTTATTATTTATCTTGATGACTGAGGTTTTTTAAAAGCTCCTCCTTTAAATTTTATACCAAAGGCTAGTGCCTCACCCTCCTCACCCTATTTCTGTCCCGGTGACCACAGAGCTGGGCAAACAGTGGACACAGTAAATGCCTGCCTGTCCAGGAATACCAAATTCCAGAGTAAAAGAAAAAAAAAAACTATACTCACACTCTCAATATTTTTGAAGCCAAATGTGTGAGATTTTTCCTCACACTAAACATTTATCCACTTCTGACATCAGCCAGGTGTCCTATAACTCCGTTTAGTTCCCACAAGACTGCCCCCTACTTCAGATGCCAGCCACAAGTCTGGGCCTCTGGTACTTCTGATCTGACCAACTCTACATGGGGGGTTCCTGCACCCCCTCCTCAGGTTGGATAATTTGCTAACTAACTCGCAGGACTCAGAAAAATAATTTACTTACTAGGTCACCAGTTTCTTATGAAAGGATATAACTCAGGGACAGCTGGATGGAAGAGGTGTGGGAAGGGTTGGAGCTTCCCTGTCCTCTCCAGGCACACCACCCTCACAGACCTCTAACTCTCCACCAGCACAAGCTCTCCAAACCCCTTCCCCTAGGCTCTTTTTTCCCCCCAAATAGAGGCCCCATTATGCAGACCTGATTGATTAAATAATTGGCCATTAGTAGTTAACTCAACGTCCGGACTCTCCCCTCCCTGGAGGTGGGGAGTGAGCTGAAAGTTCCAATCCTCTAATCACATGGTGGTCCCTCTGGCCGCCAGGACCACTGACAGGTGCTATCCAGAAGCCCCCAGTCATCTCATTAGCATACAAAAAGAGGCATCTTACTTTGAGGATCCTAAAGGTTCTAGGAGTATGTGCCAGGAAATGGGAGCAGAGATCAAATAGACGGTGTTTTTTTGTTATGTCACGCAGTCCATGTGTCGAACCTTGCATGTGACTTAGAAGTTGGATTTTCACTGCCCATTTCTGGACTCTGGCCACCGCCTCCTCAGGGCTTCTGTCAGTGTTGTCAGCAGCTGGTCATTGGTGCCAACTCAACGTGCACGGGAATTCCCAGTTTGGGGTGAAGAAGACTTTAGTGCAAACAGCTCCATAGTGTTACAGTTGAGTTATGAAGCCGCAGGTCTGTGAGGCAGCCCTGGGGTGAGGCCCCTCTTCTGGCCAGACAGCTCTGCTCTGTGGGGGAGACTCAGGTGTTTTAGCTGCAGCTGGGAAGCAGCCATCAGTGGAAAGGGAAAGTGTACCCCAGAAGCCGGAGTGGAGCCACTCAGACAGAAGTCCTCGTCCCTGGTCCCCGATTGGTCTGTCCTCATGCAGATGAGGACTCCAAATCCTCACAGGTCCTAAAGGCACTGTCCTGATTGGTCGGAATGGAGCTGATCTAATGGGTTGGTGAAGATGTGGGTAAAATACAATTCCAGGAACCCTGACAAGGGCTGCTCGGATGGTAGGAACGCAGTATAGGCAGGCGGTTCAGTGCAGGCTTCTCTCTAAGTGAGGTTTGCCCCTGTGTGGAAATGGCTGCTAGGCTCTGCCTTTAAAGTCAAGCCCAGGTAGGAGCCTTCTTGGTAGGTATCTTCCCCCTCGGGAAGTGTCTAAGGGCTGTTGGACCCAGGCTGTCACCAACTTAAAAAAAATCACATGGTTGGAAGAAAGGGTGGCCTCCGTGTAGCAAGACGGGAGCCCGGGCATGGGGACTCTGTGGACCTCCTTGATGTGTCTCGGCAGGTACGCTGGCCCCATGGAGCGTGCTGGAGCAGAAAGCATCCTCACCAACCGCTCAGACGGGACGTTCCTGGTGCGGCAGAGGGTGAAGGATGCCGCGGAATTTGCCATCAGCATTAAGTAACTCCTCCCTCCCTGACTCATTTCCCCTTGTGACCTGGGTGCTGTCTGGGAGGAAGGGGATGCAGTCACACAAAAGAGATATGCTTCCAAGAGATGCTTCAGAAAGCATTTACATCCTCTAGGAAGAGACAGAATGTCAGCTGAACCCAAGTCTCGCAGACCGTCTCATGCTTGTGTGTGCTGAGTGCAGCTTCTCGCTAGTGGTGACTTGTTACCTTGTTGGCTTCATAGTTTTGTGTTTTTAAGTGGGCCTCCCCCAGTGGAGATCATTTGCTGCGTGGCTGTCCAGAGATTTTGCATTCGTTTCTGTTGAAACAACTGGTTTATTTCCTTTTCAGGTGAAGAGAATTTAGGTTAATTCTTTAGTTTCTCAGACTACACAGGTGGTTTAAATCCAAACCCCTGATAATAGGGGGAAAAAAAGGGAACAAACTTTGCTAAGAGAGTCGGGAGGCTGCTGGGGAAGTGGGGCCTCTGCACATCTTGTGCTTCAGTTCTCAGAGCTGCTATTAAGCTGCTGACCTGTTGCTGAAGTCAGCTCAAGGCCGAGGGAGGTACAAGCATCCTGAACCACCACTGCTGCGTGGACATCTGTGGACTTGACCTCCTCCTTGTAGTTTTCATCCCCCTCATTTGCATATTGAACTAATCAAGTCCTGTTACTCTAGCCAGCGTCCCTTCGTTTGCAGGAAAGAACACTTTGAGGCTTTTGCCTTTATAAACCCTGCCTTTCTTTGCTCTCTCTGGAGCGCGGTTTGGTTGCTTCCTGAATCTGTGTCTCTAGGACTGTAATCCTTTTGCTCAAATAAATGCCTTTTATTCTTTATTACAGCCTAAACCCTCCTTGTTTGACACCCCAAAACCACGTGAGGGCAGGCTGAGGTTATGAATTTGCAAGGGTGACTTTTCTGTTTTGGGGCTGAGACAGACAAGCTTTTTACCAACCCCTCTGGGCTGCTGGGTGGCATTTGCTGGCCCACCTCTTTTCCCGAAGGCATAACTTTTTGCCAGTCCAGCCTTACAGGTGGGTCTCAGGCCAACTCTCCACCCTACTGGGACCCAGCAACTCCTCTTGTGTTTCTGTGATCATCAAGACATAAGCCTCACAGTTCCTAAGATTAGGAAACTCCTTAGGGTGGCAGTTCACGCTTACTGCTTACTTTTCAGTTTTGTCCTCATTTTTGACCTCTGGGAATTTCCCTTACTTTTTTGAGAACTCAGCCCTTTTTTCTCAGCATTTTAGGGGTTTTCTGTAGTAGGAGGGTGTTTTGGTTATATTTAGTTCTCCATATTGCCGGAAGTGACTGTTTCTCCCATGTCCTTATTATTCTGTGGTCTCACACTTTGGTGGAAGTATAGATCTCATCCTATTCTAGAACATTGCTTTCGTTTCAGGGTCTCTCTGATTTATCAACAGCCCTGTGAGTCCAGGAGATGACTCCCCTTATCTTAGGAAGACATAAAGGCTTAGAGGAAGAAATGAAGACATGAGTTTAGAGCAGTAAAGGGCCCGGGGTGGGGTGGGGTGGGAGCGGGGCAGCTTGGGGCAGCAGGAGGCAGCTTCAGCCCTTGGGCTCCCATGGTTGCCCCCTCCTCGAAGGAGTCAAAATTGCTTCTTCCATGGTCAGGGGTGTATCCTGGGGTTGAGGGTGGGGCTGAGTCCCCAGCCTCAAGGCCCAGTGACCATCTGGCCCTCTCTCTCACTGCTTCAGGTATAATGTTGAGGTCAAGCACATTAAAATCATGACAGCAGAAGGGCTGTACCGGATTACAGAGAAGAAGGCTTTCCGGGGACTGATGGTAAGGGCCGCTCGCCCCCTAACTCCAGCCTCCCAGGGACTACCTCTAAGGGTACTTTGGATTAACTGGCCTTAAACTCAATCCCCTAATGATTGATGATGATGATGATGATGATAAATAGCAGCGGCGAGCGTTTACAAAGCACTTATCGAGTGTCAGACATGATACAGATAGACTCCAGTTAATGCCCTCAACTCACTCTCTGAGTTCCCATTTTACAGATGGGTGAAACTGAGGTGTAGTCCTGATCTAGTATTGCAGAATAGCAGAGCCCCTGCTACCATCAGACTGCAAGACTTATCTCTGCCCCATCTGTTTACTAATCGTTTGACTGAGAATTCAAATGCCTTTCAAGCGGTTTGCTTCTATCTGGTGCCCTGTAATTTCGGATTGTCTTTTAGACATTTTAAGTCCATTGCTCTAGGTCTGTGGATTCTTGCAATCAAGAAAATCCAGAATCTTGCACATATTAGCATTCTTTTGGGAGGTGTCTCAGGTTTCATTTGATCCTCACAGTGATTCTTAATTCCCCAGAGGTTAGAGACTGTTAATTTACTCCACAAATATTTTTTTTCCCCAAACTTTTTATTCTGAAAAATGTCCCCCTTACACCCATTTTTTATTTCTGAAGAATTTCTGAAAAGTTACTGGAAGAGTATAATGGACATTTGTAAACCTCTCACCTAGATTTATTAATTATTAATATTCTGCCTTTTTTGCTTTCTCCCTCTACACACACACTCACACGCACGCGTGCACACACATTTATTCTGCACTACTTCAGAGTAGGTTGTAGAAATCAAGATCCTTCACTCGTAAATACTTTAGCATGAATATTCAAAGAGCCAAGACAGTCTCATTCCTCACTGCAGTATCATTATCATATTCAGGAAGTTGAACATTGATGCAGAATTATTATCTAGTATACAGTCCATTTTCCAAGCTCCTCGATTGCCCCAGTTATGTCTTTTATAGCTGTTTTCCTCTAGGATATAATCAG
>NW_011889007.1:1447361-1454020 GCF_000151845.1 Pteropus vampyrus
CATATACAGTATCAGGAATTATTTAGACCATCTATATTTCTTGTTTTCTATGTTTTTCTTTACTTTTTAAATTCCTTATTTTGATTCAAATTTCAATTTTCTGGAGTGCATTCTGAAGTACATTTTTCAGAAAAGTCATATGGGTTGCAGACTGCCTGCATTTTTTTGTCCAAAATTTTTTAAAGAGATGTTTAAAAATTAATTATTATTATACTGCTATATTATTGAAAAAGCAAAACCAATATGACATCAGGACTCCATGACAAAAATTGCTTCTATTCTCATCACTCAGTCAAATAAATGTTTCTGTCTGCGTGTTACTAATTTGTCCTGGTGTATATATGGGTGTTCAATCTTAGCACATTTGTAGAAATACTACAAATTAATTTTATATTCTGCAATATTGCTTAATATTGTACCATAAAACATTTTCTGTGTCTTTCTCTCCTGCTTATCTTTCCTCTCATTTCCTCTCTTTTTCAACCCTTGGTCCTTCTTAAGATAATATTTAACAGTGTATAATAGTTTTTCCCCCCATCTTTCCTCTGTGTATTTTTTTTTTTTACTATAAATGTTCAAATCATTTAAAAATTTATAAGTGGTATTATATTTTAAATTTGATTGCTGGTCGGGCTGGGAGGATGATTCTGGGAGTACAGCTGTGTGCCCTCAGAGCACAAGGCACCCAACACTGAACCAAGAAGCATCGAGACCCTTCATCCTGGTGTTATCCTTCTGAGAGCGTTGCCCTCACACTGCTCCTGGCTGGTGGATGGGTGCCTGCTCCAGGTCTTTCTCCTATATCTGCTCTCCCCTATACAGCAGGAAGCACCAAATATTTTGGCACAGCCAAAGTCCGCTATGACTTCTGCGCCCGGGATCGATCGGAGCTGAACCTCAAGGAGGGTGACATCGTCAAGATTCTTAACAAGAAGGGGCAACAAGGCTGGTGGCGAGGGGAGATCTATGGCCGGGTGAGTCAGGGTGGAGCTTGGCAGCCCAAGCAAGGGTGCTGGGGTGAGCTGGCCTTGGTAGAGCTTGTCAACCAATGGTCATCAGTGCCAACTCAGTTCCAACAGGAATCCCTAATTTGGGATGTGGTGAAGAAAGACACTTCATTCAGTGCAAACAGCTCAATTGTGGTACAACATAGCTGTGAGAACAGCGCAATAGTGTTACAGCTCAGTTATGAAGCAGCATGGCCGGAGGAGTCCCCGAGGTGAGGTGGCCCTGCTCCATTCCAGCTTGCTCAGCCTGCACAGCCTGCTCAGCTCTGTTCCACCTTTTTTTTTTTTAAATTAGTTTCAGGTATACGGTACATTGGTTAAACATTTATATAGTTTATGAAGTGATCCCAGTCCAACCGGGGAAACATAGCCTTCTGGCTTTGGTGGGAAGGGAAAGTGTACTCCCTGAGTCTGAGGGGAGATGACTTATGTAGACGGAAGTCCCAGGCTCAGATGCCAGGAACATAATGCAGGCAGGCAGTTCAGGGCAGGCTTCTCCCTGAAGTGCGGTTTGTGTGAGGGGCCGCTGTTAAGAAATGGCTGCTAGGCTTTACTTTTAAATGTGAGCTAGTTAGCCACCAGGAGCCCTTCTTCATAGGTGGATTCTTTCTCAGAGTCCACAAGCTGTACTGGAATTGTGGAATGGAGAAGGTGGGGAAGTCTTCCCTGGTCAAGAGGAGGAAGGCACATAGAGATTGATGCAACTTATAACTATTTGATGAGCACCTGTTATGTGCTAGGCATCCTGCTGGGTGCTGAGGAGACAAAAACGAGCTCAGTACAATCACTGCCCTTGTGAAACTCATAGTCCAGTGAAGAGGATAGGCCTATAACCAAGCACTCACAGTGTTGAGTGGTCAGAATTGCAATGGGGAATCATAGAGCAGCAGGAGAGACCCAAGGGGACTCCTGACCCACCCAAGAGCAGATTGGGATGACTTCTGGGAGGCCAAGGTTATCACTGAGGGATAAGTAAAGTTAGCCAGGTAAAAAGGTCATGATGGAGTGGGGGAAAGCAGGCAGAGGGACCAATCTGTGCAAAGGCCCTGGGGTGAGAGTGATGGGTATGTTTGGAGAACAGGAAGAGGTAGGGTTTTGTGTCTGTCTTGTTCACTGCAGTGTCTCCAGTGCCTGGAACTGTGCCTGACACATGGTAGGCGCTCAGTAAATATTGAATGAGGGAAGAGGCAGAGCTGGAACTAACCACTTTCATCTTTTGGACTTCTTTGCCTGCCTATATTCGGACTGTCAAGAGGGAGCTCAAGGTTTCCCAAAACAGTTTGCTTCTGTTTGGTTCTTACTTTTGTCTCCCAAAGGCAGAGAGTCTTCTTTATTTCGTCTGCTGGTGAATTCCTAGCCTTACTGTAATGGTTTCTTAGCAGTATTTGTTGAATAAAAACAAATGGGTTAGGAGCCTACATCCTACTGAGAGGAAACATGTGAAAAAGCGACCTGGATAATTGTTTAGGTGAAGAGTTTTGCTAAGAACCATGGAGGGTAAGGTTAGTGTGCAGTAGAGGACAGTTAGGTTTTGAGAGAACCTTTTGGGGTGTTTAGGAAGGTCTGGGCTGTAAAGAATTCATCCATCCATCCATCCATCCATCCATCCATCCATCCATCCATCCACAAATACTCTTTAAGAATCTACTGTGTGCCAGGAGCTATTTGAGGGTTTTGGCACTCAGTGGTGAGCAAGACACAGAAGTCCTTGCCTCGCAGAGCTAATGTTGGGGTGTGTGTGTGGAGACAGACAATGAGCCCTGAGTAATAGCACCTACAATCAGTTGGATGGTGATAAGTGCTGTGGAGAAACTAAGGAAAAAGGGCTAGGAGTGTTGGGGCGGATGGAGTTACCAGTTTTAAGTAGGATGATTAGGAAGTCCTTGCTGATAAGGCGACGTGTGTACAGAACTGTCAGTGGTAGAGGAGGTCAGCTGTGTGCGTATGTGAGGCATGTGGTTGCTGGGTGGCAGGGGTGGCAGGTGCAAAGGCCCTGCAGAGGGAAAGAACCTGTCCGGCATGTTGAGGAACAGTGTGGTGGCTGCCCTGACGACTTCCTCATCTTTTCCCAGGTTGGCTGGTTCCCCTCCAACTATGTGGAGGAAGATTATTCTGAATACTGCTGAGCTCTGGCACACTGGCAGAGAGACGAGAAACTGCAGGCTGCGAGCCCAGGATGAGCAGGCTGCCGGGTCAGGGGCTGTGACAGGTCCCAGCGGGCCGAGACTCCGAGACGGACTGTGGAGGGCCAGCGTCCAGCTGGCGGGACTCCTGGGGCAATGCCCTGCCATGGTTAATTTATGACACACTGATTTCCTCTTGAGGCCCCTTAGGGAGGCAGGGCTCAAGGCAACTGCATTTAATAAAATGATAAATGGAGGAACCGGTGTGGTTCAGAAGGACCTGGAAGGGGAAGGTGGGAAGTGGCTCTGGGACACAGATTAATGCCCACCCACCAAACCCCGTCTTCTGGATTTATCACCTCCTCTGCCATGTAAAAGAAGACCTGAAGAAGGAAATGGACCCCCCAGGTAGCAGGAAATAATTTTATGCTCACAGGTTCCAGGTCACAAAAATGTAACTCATTTGCTTTTTAATTATAGAACTTAATTGCTACTCGGAGCCCCCCGAGTTCTGTTGCGTGGTAGATGCTTCATCTCGGCTGAGTCTGGGTCTCTGTAGTCAGTTCTCCCCAAGATCATGCTGACATTTCAGGGGCTTGGGCACTAGGGTGCTGGGGAGACTGCTGGGACCTGCTGGTTATCCTCTGTCACCCTGCCACCTGCTGAGATATCATTGCTTATGCCTCACCTGTGGTTCCTCTGCATCTTCCACATCCCTCTGGGCACATCCAAGACATCTGGCTATTTTTCCTTAAATGTTGAGTGGAATGGCTTTACATCCTGGACTACCCAGGGTAGCCCTGGCTAACGCCTGGTGTGGTTATTAATCACAATCCTTTTCATTCCTCAAGGCGATCACTGTGTAGGCTGGGCATTTCCAGAGGCCAAGCCTGAGACAAGAGTTTGGGTTGGGGGCGGTAAAATTTATCTGGGAAGTGATCAGAGGAAGCATCTGGAAGGCAGTGAAGGGAGATGAGAAAGTGAAGGAGCCTATACTAGGAGCATTGATGAACAGGTGACAGCCATGGAGGCCACTCTTACTGGTGTCCCCTGGAAGTCAGTATAAAGCATGCTTGGGAGTCGAGGGCCAAGGGAACTGGGGTATTTATTCACCACCTTCTATTGGTCATTGCCTGAGAGCTGCTTGCAGGTGGATAACGCCCGCTCTGGTGGCCATAGAACCACAGGTGCTTTGGAGTCCTTGCCGTGTGTGGATGTCGTCAGTGCCGTGGAGCTGAGAGGGGGGTGCCGACAGGGTCTGCGTGCACACCCCTTTGCAGCATCAATGGATGCTGCTCTATGCAACGTGTGGGGACACTCTACAGAGCTTGCTATAGCCTTGGATCCAGGGGGCTCCAGAAACATTATTTCATATCACCCTGAAGCCGTCTAGCTGGGGGGCAGGTCGGTAGGGTACAAGGATGCATCCACCTCTGAGTTTAATGTTCTTTCACACCCAGTCCTTCCCCTCCACATGGGGGACCCTGGTTTGTTGCAAGAAGAGTAGACTCAGCCTAATGAGTACTCTTCTACACATATGGTCAGACCTTTTTCCTTTTTTTAACTTAAGACTGTTATTTTTTTAAATTGTGGCAAAAGACATATAACACAGTTTACTATCCCAACCAGCTTTATGTTGCACAGTTCAAGAGTGTGACATACATTCACACTGCTGCATAACTAGTCTCCAGCATCTTCACCTTGCACTCAGCTAAGCGGCAACTCCCCACATCCCTTCCCCTAGCCCCTGGTGACCCCAGTGGCCAGACTTTCATCTGGAGTTCTTCAGGGCTGAGGTCTATGAGGCTCCAAACCCAGGCTCCAGAGTCTCTAGGCTTTTGAAGTTCCAAAGCCAGGAAGCTGCTTCTCTGGTAAATCTCCTGCAGGCGCAGGAATAACCCTGTAGGAGGAAAAAAGCAATGGTGGCCAGGGCCGGGGAAGGGCCATGGCTATGGGTTAATGTGAAGAAAAATCATTAAGACTTCCAAATGTTACCCTACCACACTAATAATTAAAATAAGGTCATTGGGGTGGACCCTAATCCACTGTGACTGATGTTCTTATAAAAATCGGGACACAGACATTTACAGGCCACGTGGAGACACAGGGAGAAGAAGACCATCTATAAGCCAAGGAGAGAGGCCTCGGAAGAAGCCAACCCTACCAATGCCTTGATTTCAGACTTCGAGTTTCCAGACTGTAAGACAATAAATGTCTGTTTATTGTCTAATGTGACAATCTAATGGGATTCTAACAATCTAGGTGATCATAACATGGTGTGATGCATTTCCCAATGAAGGAAGCATGAAGGCGATGGGAATGGAGATATATCTAACTCGATCTTCGGTTGGGGGATAGTTAGGGAGGGCTTTCTGGAAGAGGAAACATCGAAGGTGGCACCAGAACAATAAGCTGGAGTTATTAAAGAAAAATGGGGGAAATATTTTTAGAGGGAGGTACAAGGAAGGGTATGCCTTGTGCGTTCTGGGAACTGCAAGGGGTTCACTTTTCTTGGAGGAGAAGGGTGAGAGGGAGGGGCTGGAGAAGTTGGACCAAGCCCAGGAAGGCATGACACAGGACCTGCCTTCTTATGCATCCCCCAGAAGGGCCAGGAAGAGTGGGGATGACTGGCTGAAGGAGACCCTTCTTGCTGGTGTGTTGGGATGATGAGGCCTTCGGTGTTACCTGGAGCGTCCCACTGATGGTTAGGAAATTGGGTTCAAGGGAACAGCTGCCATCCCAATATGCTGGTAGCCCCAAATTAAGGCCAGAGAGGTTCAAAGCAACATACGGCAGCCCCACAATGCCCTAACTTGGAAGTTCTCTGACACCGGCTGTCAGTTACATCTGGCTGCCTGGGGACACAGTTCTGGAGGCCAGAAGTCCAAGATCAAAGCGTCAGAAGGGCCCTGTTCCCTCTGAAGATGCCAGAGAAAAATCTGTTCCAGGCCTCTCACACGACATCCTCCCCGTGTGCATATCTGTGTCCAAATTTCTCCCTCTTATAAGGACACCAGTCATGGTGGATTTAGGGCCCACCCAGCTCTAGTGTGGCCTCAGATGAACTCATATATGCAGAGACCCCATTTCCCAATAAGGTCCCCTTCTGAAGTGCTGAAGGTTAGGGATTTGGGATGCTATTCAACCCACAGCACACATGTAGTGTGTACAAAGGCCCTCATTAAGATATCCCATACACCACAGGCTGGGCACACAGATTTGTATTAAGAAACATCCCCCACAACCCCCGAATGCAAACAAATGGGTAAATACATGAAAGAGACTGGCAAACATACACAGAAGGACACAGACAGGCAAAAAGTATTTGCCCACATACAGTGCAGGCAGACAGCTCTGGAGACACGCAGCACTGCACTACTTACCACTGCAAAAGGCCAGCGGACCCTAGACCCAAACACTCTCCCTGCAAAACCAAACACACTGAAAGTGAATGGAAACACATACACACAGATGCAAAAATACCACCCCCTCCTTCAACAGGCAACTGTGTGCACGAGCATACATGTAC
>NW_011889007.1:1454070-1461324 GCF_000151845.1 Pteropus vampyrus
AGCCAGGAAGCTGCTTCTCTGGTAAATCTCCTGCAGGCGCAGGAATAACCCTGTAGGAGGAAAAAAGCAATGGTGGCCAGGGCCGGGGAAGGGCCATGGCTATGGGTTAATGTGAAGAAAAATCATTAAGACTTCCAAATGTTACCCTACCACACTAATAATTAAAATAAGGTCATTGGGGTGGACCCTAATCCACTGTGACTGATGTTCTTATAAAAATCGGGACACAGACATTTACAGGCCACGTGGAGACACAGGGAGAAGAAGACCATCTACAAGCCAAGGAGAGAGGCCTCGGAAGAAGCCAACCCTACCAATGCCTTGATTTCAGACTTCGAGTTTCCAGACTGTAAGACAATAAATGTCTGTTTATTGTCTAATGTGACAATCTAATGGGATTCTAACAATCTAGGTGATCATAACATGGTGTGATGCATTTCCCAATGAAGGAAGCATGAAGGCGATGGGAATGGAGATATATCTAACTCGATCTTCGGTTGGGGGATAGTTAGGGAGGGCTTTCTGGAAGAGGAAACATCGAAGGTGGCACCAGAACAATAAGCTGGAGTTATTAAAGAAAAATGGGGGAAATATTTTTAGAGGGAGGTACAAGGAAGGGTATGCCTTGTGCGTTCTGGGAACTGCAAGGGGTTCACTTTTCTTTGGAGGAGAAGGGTGAGAGGGAGGGGCTGGAGAAGTTGGACCAAGCCCAGGAAGGCATGACACAGGACCTGCCTTCTTATGCATCCCCCAGAGGGGCCAGGAAGAGTGGGGATGACTGGCTGAAGGAGACCCTTCTTGCTGGTGTGTTGGGATGATGAGGCCTTCGGTGTTACCTGGAGCGTCCCACTGATGGTTAGGAAATTGGGTTCAAGGGAACAGCTGCCATCCCAATATGCTGGTAGCCCCAAATTAAGGCCAGAGAGGTTCAAAGCAACATACGGCAGCCCCACAATGCCCTAACTTGGAAGTTCTCTGACACCGGCTGTCAGTTACATCTGGCTGCCTGGGGACACAGTTCTGGAGGCCAGAAGTCCAAGATCAAAGCGTCAGAAGGGCCCTGTTCCCTCTGAAGATGCCAGAGAAAAATCTGTTCCAGGCCTCTCACACGACATCCTCCCCGTGTGCATATCTGTGTCCAAATTTCTCCCTCTTATAAGGACACCAGTCATGGTGGATTTAGGGCCCACCCAGCTCTAGTGTGGCCTCAGATGAACTCATTATATCTGCAGAGACCCCATTTCCCAATAAGGTCCCCTTCTGAAGTGCTGAAGGTTAGGGATTTGGGATGCTATTCAACCCACAGCACACATGTAGTGTGTACAAAGGCCCTCATTAAGATATCCCATACACCACAGGCTGGGCACACAGATTTGTATTAAGAAACATCCCCCACAACCCCCGAATGCAAACAAATGGGTAAATACATGAAAGAGACTGGCAAACATACATAGAAGGACACAGACAGGCAAAAAGTATTTGCCCACATACAGTGCAGGCAGACAGCTCTGGAGACACGCAGCACTGCACTACTTACCACTGCAAAATGCCAGCGGACCCTAGACCCAAACACTCTCCCTGCAAAACCAAACACACTGAAAGTGAATGGAAACACATACACACAGATGCAAAAATACCACCCCCTCCTTCAACAGGCAACTGTGTGCACGAGCATACATGTACACATGTAAAGTTAGCTTACGTAGACAGGGAGACGTATGTCGACCCAGCCAGGCACAGAAACACACTCAAAACACGATGCTGCCTCCCCTCACAACGGGCATCCCTGAAATGGACAGACGACAGACACATACCTCCTGATAGACTCACTCCTGCGTTCTACTGTGGGGACTTACAAACTTGGATGATGACACCCACATGTGAAATCAGTGGACAGACTTCACACGCAGGCCGATGCACACCCCCTGGATAAGACACATTTATAAACATCGCAGAGACACACACATGGGAAGACATTCCAAAGCAGGTAGCCCCAAATTAAAGCCAAGCTTGAGCCCTGGTGGATGGTATCAGTAGTGTTCCAGCCTCCTAGGCTGATACCTGGGTCCCTGCTTGGGGGAGGAGAGGGATAGCAGAGAAAGAAAATGTGTGTGTGCGTAGGTTTGTTCACAAGCCTGTCTACAAGAGCCCAGCAAAGAGATCCTGATACTTTTAACATCACGGCTGATGCCGTCATCATGCTGCTCAGGGATACCCCCAGTCGTTTGTTTCAGACCACAAGGGATGACCCACCCAGAGGGATGCACAGAGGCCTCGTTCCAGAATCTTGCTGGATACAAACACTTGGGGCTTTCTGAGGCCAGGATAGGGCAAGAGGGAGAAACACAGACCTGGAGTAGCCTAGAGGGATGAGCGTCTTCTCAGAAGAGGAGGTTAGATCTGGGCCTTTGAGGGGTAAGTTCATGCTTATACTATTCAGAGGGAAGGGAAACATACTGCAGGTGGAGGGGCTCTACCAGGGGCCTGTTTCTGGTCTGAAGCCTCTTCCCACTTCTTTAATCCCTTCCAGGGGCTTCCATGTGGGCTGTTGAGTCAGTACCCTGTATCTTCCGGAAGAGAAATGTTCACTCCAAAGGAATGACTCTCTAATGGTAGAATTTCAATGAAGTCAAGCACGGCACAGATTTTCTTTCTTTTTAAAATCAGTTTATTAAGTATAATTGACATAAAATTCATGCATAGTGAATATCTGCATCGCAATGAGTTTGGGAATAAGTATTTACCTGTGAAACCGTGACCACCACAAAGGCCACAAACATATCCATCACCTCCCAGTTTCCTCCTGTGGAGGGTTTTCACATGGGGCCCGTAATACTTCATGGGGACTACTGACTCGAGGGAAGCCTGTCCTGAGGGGCACCACTTGCTGCGTTGCCCTGGTGTTTGAGACTGAGGGCTCAGGTCCCCTGAGATCTTTCCCTGCTGTGTCTCCACAGCACCCACTTAACTCTGTGTGCTGCCCTCTACTGGACATTGCTGCTTTGGCTTCAGCACCCAGAGCTTTCTGTTTAGACTGTAAGGGGAGGCTTGATGTCGGGCTTACAAGTTTGAGGAAGATGGAAGCCACGGAGTAGGGTAATTTAATTAGCGGATTCGCCAACTTCTTGATGTAAATACACCCACCACGCTTGATTTCAACTCATTAATATCATCACCTCCCCTGTCTCCAGTCTCCCTCATGTCCAATTCACCTGGGAAAAACACAACCAACATCAGATAGCCCAGGAAACCAGGCTGAATACTTAGGATGGCCCACAGAGCCTTATGTAATTTGCATCTCCCTGCCTGTGCTGGCCCCATTCCCCCGCTGGAAGCAGGAAGGAGCAAGAGGAAAAGCTGAGTCAAGATGTGGCCTCAGCTCGAATTTACTTCAAGATTAGCTCTATGGAGAAAAATAATGTAGAGTAGCAGGCTAGAGAGTGTCTTGATGGTGGTGGGTGGTCACTGTTGATGGGTGGCCAGGGAAGGCCTCTCTGACTTGAGTGAATGGAGGGGCTGCACCATAGAAGAATGGGGATGAGAAAGGGTGTTTCAAGCAGAGGGAACAGCAAGAAACTGTTCAGTCAATACCCTGTATTTTCTAGAAGAGAAATGCATTTAGGCGAAGAAATAACTCTCTAATAGTGGAATTTCAGGCAATGAAATCAGATATTGGACAGATTCCCTTTTTTTAAAAACCACTTCACTGAGGTCTGGAGAATGAGCTCAGTGAGATCAAGAGGGATAGTAATAAGGTCAGAGTGGCCCAAAGTGGAGAGAGCAAGGATGGAAGTAGGAAGTGAGACAGGCAGGGACAGGCCCTGGTGAAAACTATCATTTTCCAACCATAATGAGAAGCCAATACTTCTGTATACAGCTGTGTTCTGTGCCTGGCTGAGGGGTAAGCGGGGCCTGAAGGTCGCCCTGAGCTACGCTTTATACTCCGGGAGCAGGGCTGCATCAGCTGGGTGGGGGCAGCTTTTTCTAATTCTCACAGAGACTTTGTGAAGGTCAACAGTGACTACCACAGGACACCATTGGAGGGTTTGAAATAACTTTATTATTTTTCTATTGTGGTAAAATATACATAAAATAAAGTCTACGGTTTTTACTATCATTAAGTCTACAGGTGAGCAGCACTAAGCACATTCGCATTGCTGTGCCACTGTCCCCACCATCCATCTCCAGAACTTTCTCATCTTCTCAAACTGACCCTCTGTCCCCATTACACACTTGCTACCCACCCTCCCCTCCCCCAGCCCCGGCTCCCACCATTCACTTTCTATCTCTATGAATTTGACTCCTTTGGGGACCTCATATAAATGGAATCATTTGGTATTTGTCCTTTTGTATCTGGTGTATTCACTGGGCATCATGTCCTCAAGTTTCATTCATGTTGTAGCAGGCGTCAGACTTCCTTTTAAAGGCTGAATAATATTCCACTGTCTGGATGGACCACATAGTGTTTATCCAGTCATCCTCTGATGAAAACTTGGATGGTTTCCACCTTTTTGCTACGATAAATAATGCTGCTCTGAACATGGGTGTACAGATTTCTGTTTGAGTTCCTGCTTTCAATTCTTTTGGGTATGTACCCCAAAGTGGAATTTATGGGTCATATGGTAATTCTACATTTAATTTCTCACGGAGCCGTCATGCTGTCTTCCACAGTGGCTGCACCATTTTCCAGTCCCACCAGCAATGTCCAAGGTCTCTAGTTTCTCCATCTCCTCACTAGCACTTGTGATTTTCTACTTGTTGTTTTTGTTGTTGTTAGATCATCATCCTAATGGGTGTGAAGTGGCATCTCCTTGTGGCTTTATTTGTATTTCCATAATGATCAGTGATGTCGAATCACCTTCTCATGGATTGGAGCATTTTGTGAGAAGATTCAGATTCGAGAATGAATGTAGTTGACTTGGAATTAGTATCAGGTTTGTCATCTAGAGTTTTCAAGGTTGATCTTTGAAAACTAGGGGCAGAATCTTTATACGATGGGTTTCTGCACCTTCTCTGTCTCCTATGATGTTTAAAGCAATACAAGTGGTACTGATTTTTGCAAGTCCTTTCCAACTCTGTGTCTAGTTCTTGAGAGCTTTAATTCATCTTGGGTCTCACTCTCTTGTGGCGCTTTCTCTGCAGTAAAGGCAAAAAGTAATAAATAGAATTTGAAAACTTTTGCCTTCTCAGTTGTCTGCAACCCTGACAGCATTGGCTCCCAATGATGAGGCCCTCTCTTCTCGCACTCAGAACTTCGAAAAGTCCCGTTTCCTTCATCAGTTCTTGTTGGTCTAGCTTGTTGTAGGCTGCGGTCTTTCTGAAGCCTCCTTCTGGGTTCTCGTCACCCCTACGTCCTGGTCCCTGGCTGCTACCATCTTCCTGGTTGGTTTTCTCTCTACCTCCTGGCCAGTCTTTATCAGTCTATTTTGTGACCCCCCACCTCTCTGCTCCTGTCTTTGTCTTTAAGTGCTCTGTTTTGGAACTTCCTCTTTCTACAAATACTTTGGGTAGAAAGTACTAGCTGCTATAACAATCAAGCTCCCCACTCCCAAATGCTTAACACAATAGACATTTATTTCTCACTCACTGAGTCATCCTACGTGGGTGCTCTTGGTTGGGTGGCTCTCCTGGATAGCAATCATTCAGGGACCCAGCTTTCTCCCATCTCATGCCTCTGTCATAACTGGTCCTCCCTAGATGTCTTCTGTGCGATCCTGTATCTGATTTGCAGATGGGACAAGAGAGGAAGGGAGGTTTGGAAGACTGGGTAGCATGTTTTTATGGGTCATTCTTGAAAATGGTGTCCATCACTTCCCCCTGCGTTCTCATTGGCCGGAGCTCAGTCACATGGCCATACCTGACTGCAAGTGAGGCTGGGAAGTGTGCTGTGGCCTCTGAGGAAGAGGATAAGAGTTTGCTGAAGGACTCCTGAGTCTCTGACCCACTAAGAGATCTCCATGGCTACAATTCCTCTATGTGAGCTCTTCCAATTTTTCTATCCTCAACACATTTCTGAGTCTAGATTCGGGCCTAATTAAATATGTCTTCCTGCTGGCTCAGGTGAGGGAGGGTCAAAGTCCAGGGGCCTGGGGAAAGGAGAGAAGTTTTACTAACGTTCAGTTAGCAAGTTTGTTCAGATTAATCACTGGAGACAAGCAGTTCAGCTCATCATCTATGAGGCAAAGGATGGGAATTTGGGGCGTGTGTCTTTACCTTGTCACAGGTACACAAAGGGATAGCTGTGAGTCATATATGATATACACAGGAAACAGTGGTTCTTTGTAGTTTTTCAGAACACAAAGAATTCACCATGTTCACTATTTCGAAGTGCACAATTGCATGGCATTTAGCACATGCACAGCATCTTACAACCATCACCTCTGTCTAGTTCTAGAACATTTTCACCGCCGCAAAAGAAACCTTCATGCCCATTGACAGTCATGCCCCACGTTTCCCTACCCCCACCCCCTGAAATCTACGAATCAGCTTGCTTTCCCTACAGATTTACCCATTCTGGATATTTCATATAAGTTGAATCATACAATACGTGACGCTTTGTGTCTGGCTTCTTCGCTGAGCACCACGTTTTCAAGGTCCGTCCACGTCATAGCGAGTGTCAGGGCATCGCTCCTTTTTACGGCTGAGTAACATTGCATGATAGCCATGGACCCCCATTGTGTTTATCCATTCATCTGGGCTCTTTCTACTTTTTGGCTGTTGGGAATAGTGCTTCTAGGAGTGCTTTTTATATTTATGAATTGTGGAAGAAAATCAAAAGAAGAATAATATCTCATGCTATGTGAAAAGAATATAAAATCCAAATTTCAGTGTCCATAGATCAAGTTTTATAGGCACGTGGCCCCTCCCATTCGCACCATCTATGGCTTCTTTCCCACTGAAAGGACGGAGGTGCCACTGAGACCGTACAGCTTTCAAAATTGAAAATATTTTCTCCCTGGCTCTTTATAGCAAAAGTTGCTGGACCTTAAACTAAGGGGTCACAAGGCTGATTTTCGGACATTTCCTTTGCAAACTCTACTTGGATGATATAATAAAACTTTATTAGTGACATTTGTTGTTATGTTCTCTCAGATTTCAGGAGATGCATCCTAACTGAGAGAGAGCCCCATTGTAATATCCTGTAGAAATAATACATGTGTGTATTTGTATGTATGTGTATGTAGTATATCATAATCAGGGTAGTAGCTGATGTATATTTCCTGTGTACTTGTTCCTCTGCTAAGTTATAATGAA
>NW_011889007.1:1463024-1465687 GCF_000151845.1 Pteropus vampyrus
TTCTCATTGGCCGGAGCTCAGTCACATGGCCATACCTGACTGCAAGTGAGGCTGGGAAGTGTGCTGTGGCCTCTGAGGAAGAGGATAAGAGTTTGCTGAAGGACTCCTGAGTCTCTGACCCACTAAGAGATCTCCATGGCTACAATTCCTCTATGTGAGCTCTTCCAATTTTTCTATCCTCAACACATTTCTGAGTCTAGATTCGGGCCTAATTAAATATGTCTTCCTGCTGGCTCAGGTGAGGGAGGGTCAAAGTCCAGGGGCCTGGGGAAAGGAGAGAAGTTTTACTAACGTTCAGTTAGCAAGTTTGTTCAGATTAATCACTGGAGACAAGCAGTTCAGCTCATCATCTATGAGGCAAAGGATGGGAATTTGGGGCGTGTGTCTTTACCTTGTCACAGGTACACAAAGGGATAGCTGTGAGTCATATATGATATACACAGGAAACAGTGGTTCTTTGTAGTTTTTCAGAACACAAAGAATTCACCATGTTCACTATTTCGAAGTGCACAATTGCATGGCATTTAGCACATGCACAGCATCTTACAACCATCACCTCTGTCTAGTTCTAGAACATTTTCACCGCCGCAAAAGAAACCTTCATGCCCATTGACAGTCATGCCCCACGTTTCCCTACCCCCACCCCCTGAAATCTACGAATCAGCTTGCTTTCCCTACAGATTTACCCATTCTGGATATTTCATATAAGTTGAATCATACAATACGTGACGCTTTGTGTCTGGCTTCTTCGCTGAGCACCACGTTTTCAAGGTCCGTCCACGTCATAGCGAGTGTCAGGGCATCGCTCCTTTTTACGGCTGAGTAACATTGCATGATAGCCATGGACCCCCATTGTGTTTATCCATTCATCTGGGCTCTTTCTACTTTTTGGCTGTTGGGAATAGTGCTTCTAGGAGTGCTTTTTATATTTATGAATTGTGGAAGAAAATCAAAAGAAGAATAATATCTCATGCTATGTGAAAAGAATATAAAATCCAAATTTCAGTGTCCATAGATCAAGTTTTATAGGCACGTGGCCCCTCCCATTCGCACCATCTATGGCTTCTTTCCCACTGAAAGGACGGAGGTGCCACTGAGACCGTACAGCTTTCAAAATTGAAAATATTTTCTCCCTGGCTCTTTATAGCAAAAGTTGCTGGACCTTAAACTAAGGGGTCACAAGGCTGATTTTCGGACATTTCCTTTGCAAACTCTACTTGGATGATATAATAAAACTTTATTAGTGACATTTGTTGTTATGTTCTCTCAGATTTCAGGAGATGCATCCTAACTGAGAGAGAGCCCCATTGTAATATCCTGTAGAAATAATACATGTGTGTATTTGTATGTATGTGTATGTAGTATATCATAATCAGGGTAGTAGCTGATGTATATTTCCTGTGTACTTGTTCCTCTGCTAAGTTATAATGAAACGTATTACTTCATTTAGTTCTCAAGATAGTTATGTAAAGCAAATATGTAGTTTGTAGTAGATGAGAAAACTGAGGCTCTCACATCTTAAGGTCACATAGTAAGCAGTTGGAGCTGGAATGTGAACATTATGGGCCGAATGGTGTTCCTCCCAGTCCATATGTTGAAGCCCTCACCCCCAGAACCTCAGAATGTGATTGTATGTAGAGATTGTTGTTAAAGAGATAATCAAGATAAACATGTAAATATATTTAATGTTCGCTTAAAAAATGGTTACGATGACAATTTTTTAAATTTTTAAATTCATAAATATTTTTTTATTATGGTGACATTGGTTAGCAAAATCCAGTAAATTTCAGGGGTATGATACCACATATTTGACCCTTTCATCCTATCTAACTTTCTCCTTCCCCCTCCCCTCTGCTAACCACTAGTCTATTGTCCATGTCCATGAATCTCTGCTTGTTTGTCCTGTTCGATTGTTGCTTTTAGGTTTATATCCCACGTGTAAGTGATATCATGTGATTTTCAACTTTTTCTGTCTGACTTATTTCACTTAGCATGATTATCTCGCGGTCCATCTATGTTGTCGCAAATGGCAGTATTTCATCTCTTCCTATGGCTGAGTGATATTCCATTGTATATATGCACCACAGCTTCTTTATCCAATCATCTATCGTAGGACACTTCGGTTGCTTCCATGTCCTGGCCACTGTGAATAATGCTGCTAAGAACATCGCTGTGCAACTATCTTTTCAGATATGGGTTTTCAAGTCTTTGGGGTAAATATCCAGTTATAGGCATGGCTGGATCACATGGTAGATCAATTCTTAGTCTTTTGAGGAACCTCTATACTGCTTTCCATAGTGGCTGTACCAATTTGCGGTCTCACCAGCAGTGTATGAGGCTTCCTTGTTCTCTGCATCTTCTCCAACATTTGTTATTACTTGTCCTGTTGATTATAGCTATTCTAACAGATGTGGGATGGTATCTCATTGTGGTTTTGATTTGCATTTCCCTAATAGCTAGCGATGTTGAGCATCTTTTCATATATTAACTGGCCATTTGTACGTCCTCTAGGGAGAAGTGTCTGTTCAGGTCCTCTGCTCATTTTTTGATTGGATCGTTTGTTTTTTTGTTATATGAGTTCTTTGTATATTTTGGATATTAGGCCCTTATCAGAGGCATTGCTTGCAAATATATTTTCCCATTTGGATGGTTATCTCTTTATT
>NW_011889007.1:1465737-1469059 GCF_000151845.1 Pteropus vampyrus
CTGTTGATTATAGCTATTCTAACAGATGTGGGATGGTATCTCATTGTGGTTTTGATTTGCATTTCCCTAATAGCTAGCGATGTTGAGCATCTTTTCATATATTAACTGGCCATTTGTACGTCCTCTAGGGAGAAGTGTCTGTTCAGGTCCTCTGCTCATTTTTTGATTGGATCGTTTGTTTTTTTTGTTATATGAGTTCTTTGTATATTTTGGATATTAGGCCCTTATCAGAGGCATTGCTTGCAAATATATTTTCCCATTTGGATGGTTATCTCTTTATTTTGTTGCTGGTTTATTTAATCAATCAATCAATCAATCAATCAATCAATCAATCAATCAATTAATTCAGCCATCCGTCCGTCCGTCCATCCATCCATCCATCTATCTATCTATCTATCTATCTATCTATCTATCTATCTATCTATTTATGCTGTGCAGAAGCTTTTTAGTTTGATGCAGTCTCATTCATTTATTTATGCTTTTACTTCTCTTGCCTTTGAGGTCAAATTTATAAAATCCTCTGTAAGTCTAAGGTCCATGAGTTTAGTTCTCATGTTTTCTTCTATGCATTTTATTGTTTCAGGTCTTATATTCATGTCCTTAATCCATTTTGAGTTAATTTTGGTATGTGGTGATAGACAACAGTTTAGTTTCACTCTTTTGCAGGTGGCGTTCCAGTTTTCCCAGCACCATTTATTGAAGAGGGTTTCCATTCTCCATTGTCTGTTTTTGGCTTTTTTTGTCGAAAATTATTTGTCAGTATAAATGTGGGTTTACTTGTGGTCTCTTGATTATGTTCCACTGGTCAGTGTGTCTGTTTTTCTGATAATACCATGCCGTTTTGATTATTGTCGCTTTGTAGTATAATTTGAAGTCGGGCAGAGTGATACCTCCAGCCTCGTTCTTTTCTTTGGTGATTCGGGGTGTTTTGTGCTTCCGAAAAATCTGATGATTTCTTTTTTGTTCTATTTCTTTAAAAAATGTCGATGGGATTTTGATGAGGATTGTACTAAATCTGTATAATGCTTTAGATAATAAGGTCATTTTAGCTATGTTGATTCTTTCAATCCAAGAACATGGAATATCTTTCCAATTTTCTTCTTCTATTTCTTTTAATAGGGTCTTATAGTTTCCATTATATAGGTCCTTCACATGTTTCGTTAGACTTATTTCTAGGTATTTTATTCTTTTTGTTGCACTTACAAAAGGAATTATTTTTTCCACTTCCTTTTCTAGCGATTCATTATTAGAGTATAAGAACACTATGAATTTTTGAACATTGATTTTGTTTCCAGAAACTTTACTGTATTTGCTAATGGTTTCTAGTAGTGTTCTTGTGGAGTCTTTAGGGTTTTCTGTGTAAAGAATCATGTCATCCACAAATAGTGACAGCTTGACTTCATTTCCTATTTGGATGCTTTTTATATCTTTCTCTCGGCTGATTGCACCTGCTAGGATCTCCAATGTTATATTGAATAACAGTGGCAATAGGGGACAGCCTCACCTTGTTCCTGATCTTAAAGGGAAAGTTTTTAGTTTTTCGCCATTCAGTATAATGTTGGCTGAGGGTTTGTCATATATGGCCTTTAATATGTTAAGGTACTTTCCTTCTATACCGATTTTGGTAAGTGTTTTGATAATAAATGGATGCTGTATCTTGTCGAAGGCTTTTTCTGCATCTATTGATCATATGATTCTTATTTTTTAATTTGTTTATGCTGTGTATCACATTAATCGATTCGCATGTGATGAAACATCCCTGTGCCCCTGGGATGAAGCCTACTTGATCGTGGTGTATAATCTTTTTAATATGTCACTGTATTCAGTTTGCTAGTATCTTATTTTTGCATCTGTGTTCATGAGAGATATTGGTCTGTAGTTTTCTTCTTTTGTGTCATCTTTACCAAGTTTTGGTATCAGAGTAATATTGGCCTCATAAAATGAGTTGGGAAGCATTGCCTACTCTTTGATTTTTTGGAAGAGTTTGAAGAGAATAGGTATTAAGTCTTTGAATGTTTGGTAGAATTCACTGGTGAATCATCTGGACCTTTTACTTTTTGGTAGGTTTTTGATGATTGTTTCAATTTCCATACTGCTGATCAGTCAATTCAGATTTTCCAACCTTCTAAGAAGGTTGTAGTTTTCTAAGTACTGATCCTTTTCTTCTAGGTTATTAAATTTGGTGTTATATACTTTTTCATAGTATTTTTGCATGATCATTTGTATTTCTGCGATATCAGTCGTAATTTCCCCTCTTTCATCCCTGATTTTGTTTATTTCTGTCCTTCCTCTATTTTCTTTAGTGAGTCTAGCCAGGAATTTGTCAATTTCATTAACCTCCTCAAAGAACCAGCTCTTCATTGCATTTATTTTTTCTATTTTTTTTTAAAATTTCATTTATTTCTGCTCTAATTTTGATGATTTTTTTCCTTCTGCTGACTTTAGGCTTCATTTGTTCTTTCTTTTCTAGTTTTTTAATATGAAGCATTAGGTTGTTTATTTGGGCTCATTCTTATTTTTGGAGATAGGCCTGTAATGATATGAACTTTCCTCTTATGACCGCTTTTGCCGTGTTCCAAAAGTTTTCATATGTTGTAATATCATTATCATTCATTTCTATGTATTTCTTGATCTCTCTTTTTTATTTCTTCTCTGACTCAGTTATTCTTCAGTAGCATGTTATTTAATCTCCATGTATTTGTGGTTCTTCCTGCTTTCTTTTTCCAGTTGATCTCTAGTTTCAAAGCATTATGATTAGAGAATTTGGTTGGTATGATTTCAACCCTCTTATATTTGTTGAGGCTATCTCTGTGTCCCAGTATGTGTTCAATCCTTGAGAACGTTCCATGTGCACTAGAGAAGAATGTATAAGCAGCTGTTTTGAGATGGAAGGCTCTGTAAATATCGATTATGTCCAGTTGGTTTAATGTGTTACTTAAGGATGTGTTTTCCTTATTGATTTTCTGTTTGGATAATCTGTCCATATCCGACAGTAGGGTATTTAGGTCCCCTACTATGATAGTGTTTTGATCGGTTTCTCCCTTTAGTTCTGTTAGTAATTGCTTTATATATTTCAGGGCTCCCTGATTGGGAACATAGATATTAAGAAGTGTTATGTGTTCTCGGTATATGATTTCCTTATCATTATGAAGTGTTCTTCAATATCTTTCTTTACCTTTTTTATTTTGAAGTCTACTTCTTTCAATATCAGTACCACTACTCCTGCTTTTCTCTGAATGCCATTTGCTTGAAATATCATTTTCCACCCTTTCACTTTGTATTTGTCTTTGGAACTGAGATGTGTCTTCTGGAGGCAGCATAT
>NW_011889007.1:1469109-1497990 GCF_000151845.1 Pteropus vampyrus
TGAAATATCATTTTCCACCCTTTCACTTTGTATTTGTCTTTGGAACTGAGATGTGTCTTCTGGAGGCAGCATATAGTTGGGTTTTATTTTTTTTTGGATCCAATTTGCAACTCTGTGCCTTGTTTTTGTTGAGTTCAGTCCGTTTACATTTAGGGTGATTATTGAAATATGAGGTTTTCTTATAGCCATTTTATCTTTTGCTTTTTGGTAGCTTGGTGTTTCCATTGCTTCCTTGTCCTTGTGTGTCTTTATTTTTTTAAATTTTGGTTGAGTTTTGTGCATTTTCTCTCTTGTCCTTCTTGTTTAATGTTCTGAATCTTTGGCGTGTGATTACCATTATGAATATCTAGAGAAGATATATATATATATATATATATATATATATATATATATATATATATATATATATATATGTATGTAATAGTAAGATGGTCAATTTTATACCACAATTGAAAAACAGCTGAACAGGATAATAAAAAATACCTCTGGATTTATTATGTTAATTAAAAAGCTATTATGTAATTTAAAAAATGTGACATCAACTATGGAGAAAGACTATAAGAAAAATGATCAGCTTTTTGATTAAATACAAAAAAAGAGAGATAAAATGAGGTCATTGAGGTAGGCTTTAATCCAACTTATAAGAAGAGGAGATTGGGACACAGACACGCACAGAGTGACAACCATGCGAGAGCACACAGGATCTACAATCCAAGGAGAGAGACCTCAGGAGAAACCGACCCTGTCAATACCTTGATCTTGGACTTCTAGCCTCCAGAACTGTGAGACAATAAATGTCTGTTGTTTAAGCCACCGAGACTATTAATTTTGTTCGGAGCCCCAGCAAATGAATACAATGAAACACATTCCATCTACCAGAAAAGCCTGTCTCTAAGCTCACAGAATATATTGCCCCTTACTTAGACTATAGACTTCTGGGGTCCCTCTCCTTCCAGAACCTTTTTCTTTCTCAGAGGCTTTGGTCTGAAGGCCATTTCTTTCTTATCCAGATTTTCAGAGACCCACTTGCCTCGAATTCTAGCATCTGTTTGCAGGGTTGGGGCGCCCGGAGGCCCTGTGTTTGGGGAGCAAATATGATGATTTATTCTTTTTCTCTCAAAGCGTCTGCACTTGCACATCCTCTTCTGGTTCTACTTCTGAGGTCTAGGGTAACAGTTCCTCTAGCTGTTTCTTCTGCCCTATGAGATGCAACGATAGCTAAAACCACGCAAGAAAGCAAGTTTCTGCAGAAATTTGCAGAAGGAGAGCAGTGCTTGCAAATACCAGGGATCTGCTCCAAGAATGGAAAGCAAATGGTTACAAGTTCATGCAATAGCAGGAAGCTGTGTAGGTTCAAAAGAGCATGGCCCAACTGCAACCATCGATGAGGAAGGACTTCCAAGAAGTATTTCTTATCAGTCAGGGTGCAGTTGAGAAACTCTACCGGTTTTGTTATTTCATTTTTATTTTTAAGAAAGTATAGATTTAGATGAGTTTCTTAGCTTTTTAAGGTCAAAGGAATTTGTCATTGTAAAATGAGGTCAGCTCTCTCTGAAAACAAATGTAAGAGACCACAGTTCAATAGAGAGACTCAAAAGGCATGTAGTTTGCTCCCTTTATGGAGCATAGAACCATTCGGTCCCTTACTGCCCAATAAAATGAGCAGAATGGTGGACACTATTTTGGAGCCAATCTTGTCAACTTTGTTGAAGTATTATTTCTGTACTACAATTGCTTTTATAGTATCAAAATTGATGGGTTGTGACCACCTCTGTCACAGTCAGGATACAGAGCATTTCCATCATCCCCCTTGATGTCCTCTAGCCCTGCTGTGATCTGTCCCTCCTCTACCCTGGCCCTGGGCAACCACGGAAAGCCCATGTCTGGTTTCCCCTGGACCACAACCTAGGCGCTGCTCCCCTTTGTCGATTTGCTTTGTATCTTTTCATTGTAATAAGTCTGCTGTGAGGACGACTGTAACTGGGGACGGTCCTAGGGGACCGTAGACTAACTACCTCTGTTTGCCATGACTCTCAGGAGCCCAGGATAACTATGAATCCTTCTGAGGAAGAAGTGGCTCTGCCCCTCATTAACTGCTTCCCTCCCAGCACCCTGTCCCTTCTCCTCAGCAGGAGGGCAGCTGCTGCCCTTCGCCACCGTCTCAAATCTCTGGTCTTCTTTCTCGATGCAGAAGAGGGTCAGGAGATCAGGAGATTCATCAGTCTCTCTTTCTTTGTCATTTGTTTTTTTATTTTCTAGGATACAACAGCCAATAAAATTCCTTTCCTGCCCTAGGACACTCGGAAGGAAATGGACATTCAAACAAGCGTAGATCATATTGAGTGTCAGTGTTGGGGGAGCACAGAGGAGGTCCATTACCCTGGAATGTGAGCCAAGGAAGGCTTCCTGGAAGGATGCATAAAATTTAAGGTGATTGCCCATGGCACACTTGGGGTCTGGCTAAGTGCTTAATGGCTGGGAGGGGTTCTTAGGCCACTCTGGAAACAGACCCTGTCACGAGGATGGTTGGGGACAGAGTTTATTGCAGGAGGGTATTTAGCAGAAAAGAGTGAGAGAAGCAGGGCAGGACAGAGATAGGAGCTCAGCATGCTCCCAGCCCTGGAGCCTGAAGATAGCACTGAATTGATCTCCTCTTGGAGCAAGGGCTGGCCTTTTGCCCCTCTGTGACCATCTGTTATTGGCCGTGGGCTGGGTCTGAGGGAGTGTGCAGCTGTTGGACTGTTCCCTGGAGAGGGAAAGCTGTGAGCTGTTAGCAGGCAATGCTCTTAGCTGCTGGGGGATGGGTGCTCCAGCTCCTAATGGGTGGCTGGACAGGGCCCACAAGAGGGTCTTCAGGTGGTCTAGGATGACTGGGGCTTTGGGGGTGGGGAGCAACGTGGCCAGAGGGTGAGACCAGAGTAAGATTAGGCAGGGTCTTCAGTGATGTTAATGAGCCTGGACTCATTAACTCCCTAAGATAATGGGGAGCCATGGGGGATTTAGAGCATGGAGGGACATGGTCAAGTTGGGTAAGACTGCCCTGGAATTCTACATTCAGTGAGATGATAAACGATGTCTGTGGGGCTCCTTCGGCCTGACTTTTTCAATCTGGAGCACACTAGATTTTCCCTTTGCTGGGAACAAAATGAGGTGGTTAGGATTCTGCAAGCAATTGTGTGTTTCTTCTACCATATTTTTTCTCCTTCGTCTCCCCTTATGCCTGTCCTTGTCCCTTCAAGATCTCTGCTGAAAAGATTTTATAGCCTTGGTCACCTCTTCTGGGTTTGAAGGCTGATTGGCATCTGTGTCCTCACTCATCAGGACCCCAGTCCCCATCTGTGGTAGATAAAATAATGAGGCTCCCCACCCCACATTGTCCACACCCTAATCCCTTGAACTTATGAATATGTGACCCTACATGGTAAAAGTGGCTTTGAAGACAGGATTAAGGATCTGGAGCTGGGGAGATGATCCGGGGTCATTTAAGTGGGTCTAAAGCAATCACAAGAGTCCTTTTAAGAGGAAGACAGAAGGATCAGAGAGAGAAAGAATGAGAGAGAGAAATACAGAGGGTGAGAACAAGAAAGGTTGACGGAGATATCTGTTATCTATCTATCTATCTATCTATCTATCTATCTATCTATCTATCTATCATCTATCAATATCTCTATCAATCATCTATCAATATCTCTATCAATCATCTATCAATTATCTATCAACTATCTATTATCTATCATCTATCTACAATTATCTAGCTATCTATCATCTATCTCTATCTATAATTTGTCATCTATCTATATCATCTGTCATCTATCTATCTATATCATTATCTAGCTATCAAGAGAATGAGAAACAGAGAGAGAGAGAGAGAGAGAGAGAGAGAGAGACTTAAAGATGCTGCACTGCTGGCTTTGCAGATGAAGGATGGGGCCCTGAGCTAAGGAATGTGGGTGCCTCTACAAGCTGGAGAAGACAATGGATTTTTCTCTAGAGCCTCCAGAAGTAATACGACCCATTGTTATCTTGATTTCAGCCCTATCAGACTCATTTGGGACTCTGATCTCCAGATCTGTAATATAATAAATTTGTGTTGCTTTAAGTCCCTAAGTTTGTGGCTTCTCCTGTGAGTAGCCATGAGTATTTAGCATAGTGGATAATAATAATAATGACAATAATAACTAAAACCATTGAACATTTAATTTATGCCAGGCAGAATTTTGTGACTTTTATCAGTTAAACCTCAAGCCCTACGAATTATTATTTTCACTTTACTGATGGGGAAAATTGCTTTTGGTGTGTTAGTTATCTCTTGCTATGTAACAAATTACTCTAAAAACTTAATGGCTTTAAACAACAATAAAAAATTTCCTATAGAGTCTAAGGGTCAGGAATCTGGAGGTGGCCTAGCTGGATTGTTCTGTATCAAGGTCTCTCATGAGGTGGCAGTGAAGCTGCTGTCCAGAGACCTCATCCCACATGCATCCTTACAACATGGTGACTGGCTCCCTTCAGCCCTGCGAATGATCCTGGAAAGAAAGAGCAAGAAGGAAGCCACAATGGCTCTTATGACCTCAAATGTCCCAGATGTCACAATCTCAGATGTGTCATGATGTCACGTTTGCCTTTTACTCTTTATTAAAAGCAAGTGACAAGTCCAGCATGCACTCAAGGAGAGAGAATTTGGATTTCCCCTCTTGAAGGGAGGAGGGTCAAAGAATCTGTGGACATATGTTGAAATTACTGAGTTGGTCTGTCTACCTTTAGGGTCCACACCCTTGGACGCATTGAGCAAGGATTCCAGAAGAAAGTACAAGTCCCGACAGTCCCTCCCGGCTGGCAATATCAGCCCACATTGTGTCCCCTCTACAATGATCCTTTAGGGCACGACTTATTGTTATGTCCATTCTACAGATGAAGAAACTGAGGCCCAGAGGGGCAAGTCACCTCCCAAGGTCATACCTCGCAGAATAGGATTCGCTCCCAGGTTTGTCTGATCCCAGGTCCTATCACCGTAATAGCCAACACGTGGAGATTTCCTGTGTGCCGGGCTCTGCTTTAGGCCTCGCACACACACCCACTCCTCAGATGTCACTCCAGTCCCACAAAGCAGATCCTACTTATTGTTGAGCCCACTCCTTGAGAAGCTACTTTCACTAGAATCCTGGTCTCAGCGTCTGCTTCTGGGGGACCCAGATGGAGGCATTCCTAGACCTCCACATGAATGCGATTGTGCATGAATGTTTGTGTGTGTGTGTGTGTGTGTGTGTGTGTGTGTATGTTGGGTTGGGGAGCTGTGAACGGGGCAGGAGTGTTGCTTTGCATGGTGGTGATGAGGGCGATGTGATTAGATACAGTGGAGAGCTGAAGGAAGATGAGATGGTTAAATCTTTAGACTTAGGCAGAGGATTCTGGATTCAAATCTCGGGTCCTCTAAGTAATCTTGGATACATCACACCTCCTCTCCAAGCCTCAATTTCCTTTTTAATTTTATTTCTACTTTATGATATTGACATGATAATGTAATTAAATTTTGTTAGCAATGTGTCTAGCATGGTGCCTGGTATATGATGGCAGAGATGGTTATTTTTGTGCGGCAGGCTGTGAAGAGGCCCTCGAGCTTGGGGCTTGCTTCATGGGGGACAGAGGGTGGAAGCTCATTTATTACTGGGTGCAAGGAAAGAAGGTGATGAGAAATGGGAGACAGATGTTGGTGGGGAGAGAAGAAAGAGAACAGAAGAGAGGAGAGAGAGAGAGAGAGAGAGAGAGACAGAGAGAGACAGAGAGAGACAGAGAGAGACAGAGAGAGACATAATGGCCCAGCAACCAGAGGAACTCCTCTGCACGGTGGAGAAAGGAGAAAACTAGGAGTTTGTCACAGTGTCCTCATTCAGTGGCAGCACAAAGGTCCGTGGTGCTCTGGCAGCAATTGAGCAACTCTGGCTCCTCCCCGCCTCGTTCCAGACACCCTCTTTATTGAAAACCCTGTGAACGAAGAAAGTTCTTCTCTTTGACAGAAACAGCACAATGTGGCATTTCAGCTTGCTCCTCTTCTGCGGTGAGTGTGAGGTGGGATGGGGGACAGTTGGGGAAGGCCTGCCCTGGAAATAGGCTGTAGGGGCAAGGGAGGGCCCCCAAGAGATCATGTCCAGCTAAGAGATCATGATTCAAGGCTGGACACTGTAGACACCTTCACTGAGGGACCTTTGACAAAAATCACTCATCTCCAGAAATTCTATCTTGTCAGGGCAGAATTTTCTTACAGTCATTCATTCGACATGTATTTCCTAAGCACCTTCAATGTGCCAGGTACTGTTCTAGGCACTGAAGACAGCACCAAACAAACAGACAAGATTCTCGCTGTCAGAGGACTGACTTCCTCGTTAGAGGGAGCAGGCAGGAAAAAAGCCACTAATGGTTACAGCAACCACCCACTTGGGCTTGATCTAAGTTCCTCTAATAGAGAACATATCCAATCTTCAAGAAATTCTTCTGATAGTGGGGTCTTTAATAGCCCCATTTTACAAAGGTGAAAACTGAGGCCAAAAAGGTAAAATCATGTGCCCAAGACCACTTAGCTAGTTAGGGGTTGAGCTAGGATTTGAAAGCAGGCAGTCTGCCCCAGAGTCTATGCGCTTCATCACTATTCTGTGTTGCCCCAAATAACACACAGACAAAAGTGTTTTGGGTAGTGTAAGTGCTATGGAAGAAGTTATAGAGTGTGACGGGGGTTAGGTTGAGGGGGAGGGCCAGGGAGGACAGTGCTGAGGCAGTGATGTTTGTGCTGAGACCTGAGCAAGGAGACGTGGGCGCCTTCCTGTCTGTTCTCTTATTTCTCTTTCTTTAGGGTCAGTTTGTCTTGACCTCGTTTATCTTGTATGCTGTGCTTCAAATACCTTGTGAGTTTTGGTCATTGGTTCCAATCTAAGAATGCGAGACCTTTTCTAAGTGACAAGGTGGGTTTTCACGGCTGTCAGACAGCGGACCTGTTTCCCGTGTTTTACGGAGGAGGAAGCAGACACAAAGATTAGTAAGACACATTGTTAGGTGAAAACACAAGTCGTGATAGAACTTTCCATGATGATGAAAATGTCCTAGGCCTGTAGTGGCCTCTAGTCCCATGAAATATGGCTACTATGACTGAGGAGAGGAATGTTCCATTTTATTTAATTTTAATAGATTTAAGTGTAAATAGCCCTACATACTTAGTAGCTACTATGTTGGAGAGCACAGTATACTGTGTATTGCACGATCATATGTGTGTTAAGACAATCATGTGAATTCATACGTTTATTTCGGTTTAATACTATCTTTCCATGATTGAATTTATGAACAGAACCTAGCCTTGAAAGATTCACTCTAAGCTTTGGATAGTGGTTACTGCTGGGTGTAAGGGTGGGGCAGGGGGAAATCTTCACTCTTAATTTTATATACTGCATCGCTAGATATTTTTTTTTACAACGAGCAATTATTACCATCTTAAACAAAGATAAAAACGAAACAAAAATGCACAGAAATGAGGGTAACCATCTGCATTGGGTTAGTTTCTGAAGAGCTCAGAAGGCCCTGATATCAGGAGACGCTCTGATAGGCTAGGTAGATGGGTAGATATGAGCTGGAGGAAGGAGGACAGTGAGGGGTCGGCGAGGTCCCAAGACCGGTTTAGCGCTAAAATGTACAAGATACCATACCTGACGGCTTTGGGTGACGACCTCATTTTCTAGGGCCAAGAGCGGGAAGGTTCAGGGGAAGGCACAGGGGCTTTGCCTCATTCGAGTTAGAGGGACAGAAGGAAGACAAAGGAATCCTACTGTCCACAGAAGCCCTGACCCTCAATTTCTCAGTGCACTTGATTCTCTCGAAATTCCTGCTTGGACTTTCTCACAAGTGTACTTTGCTTACTCAATAAAATCGCTTCTGCTTGCTACCCTTTGCCTGCTCTGTCTTCTCCAAGTGTCAGACCTCCACGCAAATCTTTGTGGGGGTTCCGAGGACTGAGCCCAGACTCACATAACACAGGAACCTGAGAGCCGGTAACAGCTCCATACAGCCCGACCCACGGGGAGCTCTGGAGTGAGTGGCACCAGAGAGGCTGACCTGCTCAGAGGCAAGGGGACAAGCTGGGCTGTTGTCCCGCTGCCCCTGTCAGTCACCGCTTCTAGGTCAGCAAAGCAGCTTGGGGGTGGGTGTGTCCACCAGGTGAAGTGGTACCAAGAGTGGCTACCATCCCTCCACTCCTGTCCTGGCAAGGCGTGAAGCACTCATGAGCTGCTGTAGGTAGATCCCTGGGAAGAGACTATGTCTTCCTCTTCACATACACGCTCCTGCTTTCATCACTCGCCACCGCCATCGCTGGCACTTAGACAAAGACGGGGACTGGCTGGGTGAGAGGGCAGCTCCTGGCTGGGTCCCAAAGGCCTCTGATGACTTTTCTTCTTTGTTTAAAGGTTGGCTGCCCTGGTTGATGCAGGCAAATTCTGGTAAGAGACTTCCCAGGATTAAAGGCAGTGACACCTTGGGCAAGTGCCTCCAGCTGTCTGTTTTGTCATCTGATCAACGGGTGTTGTGACGACCCCCACCTAATGGGGTGGTTGTGAGAATGCCACTCCATGCAGAGATCTTAAAAGCCGAGCTCTGGAATCACGCTTTCTGAGTTTGAATCTTGGTTCCAGTGCTCACCGGATTTCAGTTTCCATGAAAATGAGGCTGACAGGAGTGAGTCCTACAGGGTTTTGATGAGGGAAAAAGGAGGTAAGATACAGGCAGTGCTGAGAACAGCACTTGGAACACAGTAAGTTAAATTAGCCCCGTCCTGCTCCCTTCACCCTCCCCCTCCCCTCCCCATCGCCCTCCCCTCCCCTCCCCCACCTCTTCCTCCCCTCCTCCCTTTCTTCCACCTCCTCCCCTCCTCCTCTTCCTCTTCTCTCTCATTTCTTCCTCCTTTTTCTCCTCCTTAGAGAAACAAATTCTATGGTTCTTATCGGCTGGGCTGCCGCTGGGCCAAAGCTGGTAGCCAGTTAGGGGGCATAGCTAGGAAAATGACCAAGTGCCCTGGACTCCCTCCTGGTGTTCATCCATTCTACAACTTTACATCTACAAAAGAGTCATGACAGTTACCTTGAAGTAGGGTGGCCAACTGTTGTGGCTTGCCCCAGACCAGTGGGGATGGGTGGTTTTCTGGGACGCTGAACTTTGAGTGCTGAAACCAGGAAGGTCCTAGGAAAACTAGAATGACCTGGTCACATTACCTTGAAGCATTATCATAGGGACTGCAGAAAATGCATGAAAAGGGCCTATGAAATGGAAGTTTTAATTATATTTTAAAAAGTCTCTTTGCCTCTCTGAATCTTGTTTTCTACTTAGGTCAATTAAGTGACCATCTGTTAACTCGTTTTGCTCATGATTGAGCATCACGGGTATGATTCAGATGGACTGTTGAAGTGGCCTCTTTCCTGGTTTCCTAGCTCCTTGCCCTTCCAGCAGCCGCCAGAGGGCGCCTGTGAGCACCCGAGTCAGGTCCAGTCCCTCCTCTGCCCACAGCCCTCCGGGGCTCCCACCTCCCTTGGGGTAAAAGCCCAAGTCCTCACCACAGCCCAAAGGACCCTGGATGACCTGCCCCATCCCCTCCCTGCCCTCACCGCTCCCTCTCTGCCCCTCACTCACTCTGTTCCAGCCACACAGGCTTCCTTGTTCCTTCGACACACCAGGCATGGTCCTGCCTCAGGGCCTTTGCACATGGCACATGCTGTGCCTTCTGCCTGGAATGCTCTTGCCCTACATACATACATGGCTCCTTCCCTCATCTTTTTATGTTTCAGCTCATGTGTCATCTTCTCAGCGACTACCCTATTTTTGACATCATGTTCCTTACCCCCAGCTCTCTAGGCTATCAGCTCAGTGAAGGTGGGGAATTTTGTGTCTTGTCCTACTTCTGAATTCACCATGCCTAGAAGAGTCCTGGAATACAGTAGGTGTTTATATAGTCAGGGTTTTCTAGAACCAATAGGATGGCTATATCTGTCATCTACATCGAACCAATAGGATGGCTATATCTGTCATCTACATCTACATCTATCTATCATCTATCTGTCTGTCTGTCTGTCTATCATCTATCTATCTATCTATCTATCTATCTATCTATCTATCTATCTATCTATCTATCTACCTATCTACTATTTCTCATCTACCATCTATCTATGTATATTCATATAGAAAGATTTATTATAAGAAATTGGTTTATATGATTATGGAGAATGGCAAGTCTCAAGACCTGCAGGGTGAGGTACAAATGTCCTGAGACTGGAAAGAATCTGAGGAACTGAGCAAAGGTGAGCATGGCTGTTGGGACAGGGCAGGAAATGAGGTTGGCAGGTGCCCAGTCACAGGGAAGTGGGTGGTGATTCTGGTTTGGAGTGGACTTGAGCTATGGGAGATTGAGCTAGACGAAGGAAGTATTGGGAAGTTCAGAATTGGGAGACCGCAAGTAGTAATATGCCGGAAGTCTGCAAAGAGAAATGTTGCCTTTGTAGATGAAAGAGGAAGCCGGAAATGGAAGGAAGATACAATCTGAGGGCAGGGAAAGGAATTAAACAAGACATTCATAAGAGGCAAAAAGCCTGAATCTTCAAGACTCTAATCATGACAATTCATCTCATGTTTTTAAGGCACTTTTCACAAAGAGCTTTCCCATGATACTCCATCCTACCAATTGATGTTGGCAATGTCATTAACTCCTCTTTTTCTCCTTTGCTATCCAATCCATTAGCAAATAGTCTTCGTGTTATATTCAGAATACATCCAGAATTTCATGCTTTCCACTGCGCCCACCTGGGTAGTATCCACCATTATCACTCGCGTGGACCAGTGCAGATGCTTCCCCGCTTGTCATTCTGCCTTTGGCCCCCTGCAATTTATCTTTCCCACCAGAAGGACTATGTTAAAACTTAAGCCATGCTCTGTCTCTCCTTTGCTCTAAACTCTCCAATGGCTCCCATGTCTCTCTGATAAAAAGCGGAAATCTTACAATGGTCTAGCAGGTCCTACATAGTCTGGTCGTATTACCTCCTCTGACCCTTCCCTCATCCACTCTGCTCTAACCACTCCAGCCTGCAATCACTAGGCATCATCTTCAGAGACTTTGCACTTGCTGTTTCCTCTGCCTTAAATAGCCTCAAGCCTTTCTTCACATGTGACCTTCTCAGTGAGGTCTTTGTGACTGAACAATGACTGTGCACCAGGCACTATTCTATGCCCTTAGGACACAGCAGTAAGTAAGATGGACACAGCGCGCTGTTTCTGGGAGCTCACAGTCCACCAGGGCAGCGGACTTGAAACAACTGATTGCAAAAATTTTTCCATAGAATTTTCTTAGAAATTGCCTGAAAATCTATTCTCTTTCCATTCAGACCTACATCTCCTAGGGTAGCAGTAGTGAAAGTCATGCACTTAGGGGTTCGACTACGGTAAGTCACGTAACCTCTCTGAGCCTGTTTTCCACATCCGTACAATGGGGATGGTATCAGTTTCCTACTGCTGCTGTAACAAATGACCACAAATGTTGTGGCTTACATCAACAAAAACATTATCTTTCAGTTCTGGAGGTCACAAGTCTGAAATGGATCCCACTGGGCTGAAATCAAGGTGTCGGCAGGGCTGGTTTCTTTCTAGACGTTCTGGGGAGAATCTATTTTCTTGCGTTTTCCAGCTTCTAGAGGTCAGCTGTATTCCTTGGCTCATGTCTCCCTTCCTCCATCTTCACATCAATGCAATGGCTGGTCAAGTCTTTCTTGCATTACATTACTTTGACTCTGCCTTACCTGGCTTCATCTTTCACTTATAAAGACCCTTTTAATGACATTGGTTCCTCCTGGAAAATCCTGGATGGCCTCTCCATCTCAAGATCAGCTGATTAACAATCGTAATTCTATTTGAAAACCTGAATTCCCCCTTTCCATATAACATATTCACATGATCCAGGGATTGAGCTGTGGTCATCTTTGGAGGAGCTGTTATTCTATTGAACATAGGAATTGTAATATCCAATGAGTGTCTTCCTTAGCACCTGGGAGCTTGCTTCTACCTGTGGCTTTGTCCTCCTGGAGCTCACGGTGGGGTGGAGGAGATGATCACTGAAGAGCTAATCACATAAATAATTGAGCAGTTATAATTGTGATAAGTGTCACAAAGGAGCACAGGAAGCTATGAGGAAGTCAAGGAAGGCTTCTTGGAGGAAGCGACATTTAAGCAAGACCTGAAGAATGAATGAGTAAGAGCTGGCCAGGTAAAGCAGAGACAAAGAGAACAGCACATGCAAGGCCCTGTGGTGAGAAGGCTAGAAATGGAGACTGAAATGAGATGAGGCTTAAAGATGTGGTTGGGTCTGGTCATGGGGCTTTTTGGGTCATGCTCAGTAATTCAGACGTTAACTCTGAGTGCAACAGGGCAGGTTATGTGAAGGAATGGGGGCAGATGGTCAAATTTGCATTTAAAGATGTTTGCAGGGCATAACGGGTGTATAGGAATGTACAATCCAGAGGAAGATCTGTATCAAGCATAACTTGAGGTGGAGAGAAGTATGTAGATGTCAAATGATATTTTGGAAAGAGAATCAATGTGGCCGGAACTCATTGGCTGTGAGGGTGAGGGCTAAACAGGTAAACTGAGGTACAGAGAGGTGAAACCACCAGTCGCAGGGCTGGATCGGCTAGGATGTATCTCAAGTTCCTCCCCATACCTGCTGAATCAACATCTGATTTTCTGAGCTCCCCTGGGGATCCCAGGTGAGGCAGAGGTGACTGGTTTGGAGACTTCCCTTGGAGCAGTAAGGGCCTGGGTGAGAGTGTCTCAGGCTTCCAGGGCCCACGGATCACCTGAGAGTCTTGTTAACATGCAGTTTCTGATCCAGTAGATCTGGCGCAGGGCCCGAGAGCTTGCATTTCCATTCAACTTCCTGCCGATGCCACTGGCCCAGGGCCTGCACTTTGAGGAGGACAGCTTTAGGGTCTGCGAGGTCCTCGATGAGCACCTTTGGTGGCAGTGTCAGTGTTCAAGGACTGCTACAACAAATTAAACAGAACAGAGGTTTATCCTCCCATAGCTGTGGGGGCCAGAGGTCTAAAGTCAAGGTGCTTTCTCTAAAGGCTCTCGGGGAGAATCTCTTCTGTGCCTCTTCCAGTTTCTAGCGTTGCCGGCAATCCTTGGTGTTCCTTAGCTTGTAGATGCATCACTGCAATCTCTGCCTCCATCGTCACATGGTCTCTGCCTATGTCTCGGTACCTCTCCTCCTTTTCTTATAAGGACACCAGTCATATCAAACTAAGGGACCACCTTACTCCAGTGTGACCTCCTCTTAACTTACATCATAATGTCATCTACACTGTTTCTAAATAAGGTCACATTCTCAGGGTTTAGGACTTCGACATATCTTTGTGGGGGACGAAATTCAAGCCCCAACAATCACCTTCGCCCTCCCACACTGGCTTTCTTTGCGGCCCCACTTTGGCACTCTGACCCCAGCCCTTCCTTCTGTGTTGCCTAGGTGTGAATGAGTGCAGTGACAGCACCACATGCCCAGCTTACGCCACCTGCACCGACACTGCGGAAAGTTACTACTGCACTTGCAAACGAGGCTTCCTGTCCAGCAGCGGACTGAACCAGTTCACAGGCCCAGGCGTGGAATGCAATGGTGAGTTCACACCCCCTCAACATCCTTCGGCATTTAGTAGAAAATCATGTGGAAGCTGGTAGATGTAGGTACTTTGTCTTTTTACCCAAACACAATTCCCTCTTCCCCTTCCTTCCCTCCCCCTACCTTCCTTTCCCTTCCCCCACCTTCCTTTCTCTCTCTCTCTCTCTCTGTCTCTCTCTTTCTCTCTCTCTCTCTTTCTTTCTTTCCTTCCTTCTCCTTCCTTCCTTCCTTCCTTCCTTCCTTCCTTCCTTCCTTCCTTCCTTCCTTCCTTCTTTCCTTCCTTTCTTCCCTTCCTTCCTTCCTCCCCTTCCTTCTTCCCTCTCTCCCTCCCTCTCTTTATTTCCTTCCTTTCTTTCCATCATGAAATTCTGGTCACTGAAATTTCCAATGATTAGACACTAGCATCCAATGAAAATAAAAATAAAAATCATGCTATTTGTCAATATCCAGAAACAGGTTGTGGGCTGGATTTGACTGTGTGGCTATAGTTTGCTGAATAAGATAACTCATTCCTATCATTGTAATTCCCAGGGAGCCCCAAACATCCTTCTTTGGGCTATAGTTCATGGGTTATTCAGTGAACTCGGTAGTGCTGTTGGGCCCTGGATTTTAAATTTGGGGGTGAAATTAACATTCCCCATATATAAAATGATGGATTCTGTCCACTCTATGTCTTTGATTCCCAGTACAGTTCCCGATACATTATTTGTCAAATGAAGGAACATGTTACCTTATTCTTTATGTCAACTCCAGATTTAATCGACTTGTTATTGACTTGGGTTATTTCTAATATTTGGCAACTTCAGAGCTGGAATGAACAACCTCATGATCTTATCTTCGTGTACAGTGGCAACTCCAAGTTTCTCTTTAAGAGAGGTGCAGTTTGCTGGGAGAGAGCTATAGAAGACTTGTCTTGAAGTTTTATTTGTGCGACAAGCACATAGCAAGTGTTTATTTAGGCTGGCTTGACAGAACAGGGTTGAAGGAGACTTGGTGAGGGCCACCCATGGCACTACAACTGCACAATTCTATGGGTGCCTTAAGGAGTAAATTCCTAGAGATGGCTTTGCAAGATGTTCTTTACTGGGTAATAAACCACCTGCAAACTTAGTGCATGAAACAACAACAACCATTTATTTTTTCTCATGAACACATCTACAATTTGGGCTGAGTATGATGAGGATGGCTTGTTTCTGTTCCACACAATGTCAGTTGAGTTGCCACTTTGAAGAGGGCCCACTCACAAGGCTGGCAAGCTGGTGCTGGCTGTTGTCTGGCTGTTCTACCAGGGATCTGGGCTGGAGGTCTTAGTTCTTCTCCAGTGGGCTGTTTTGTCATGGCTGGTTGGGCTTTCTCACAGTATGGTGGCTAAGTTCTAAGAATGAGCATCTCAAGAGAACAAGGTGGAAGTGCATGACATTTTTACAACATAGCATGTTTATGACCTTGTGTCGCTTCCACTATAGTCACAAACATGCTTAGATTCAAGGGGAGGGCATAGACCCAGCTTGGTGAAAGGGGCACCAAATTCACCTTGAATGAAGGGCATATGGAATGTTACAACCAACTTTGGAAAATACTATCCTTTATACAAGATGAGACAAATTTGTAACTCTGACTCTTTCTCTGTCCAGATATAGATGAATGTTCTCTAAACTCCTCACAATGTGGCCCTAACTCAGTCTGCAAAAACATGCCGGGAAGATACAAGTGCAGCTGCTTGCCTGGCTTCTCTTCTCCCACTGGTAATAACTGGAGCCCGGGCAAGCCAGGTCATTTCTCTTGTACAGGTAATACTCACAGGTTCCGCGTGGGTCTTTGGTGGACAGCTACCATTGAGCTGGGCACATGTATTTCTAACCTTAGACAGACAGTCTTACATATGTTCACTCTCCTCCATTGCTCCTCAGACATTGATGAATGCCTCAACAGTAGGCTCTGCCCAGAGCATTCTGAGTGTGTCAGCTCTTTGGGAGGCAGCCATTGCCAGTGTCAAGATGGATTTGTCTTCATCAACTCCCTTTGTAAAGGTATGGGGCCCCTGTTCTTTATTTATGTACTTGATGAAGAATCACTTCATTTGATGATCTTATGAGGTAGGGATGATGAGCCTCATTTTAGAAATGAGAAAATTGAAGATCAGAGAGATGAAGTCACTTGCTCAAGGACGCACAGCTATTAAAGTGGAAGAACTGGGATTTGAATTCCTGTTGAGAGCCTATTACTTGAGAGTGCGGTGGTCTCTGTCTCTAGAGTGATCTTTTCCCCAGGGGACGTAGGCCATGCCCAGAAACATTTTTGGTGGTCACAACTGGCGGCGGTGGTGGGGTTATGTGTGCTACTGTCATCTAGTGGTTAGAGGCCAGAGATGCTGCTAAATACCCTACAATGCACAGAACAGTCTCTCCACAATAAAACAAATTTTGTCTGAAGGTGGGGCAAAGGTGTGATGGCCACATAATAAGAAGCTATCTTCATATAGAAGAACAATGCAGGCAACTCCATAGAACAGAAAATAATTTATGGTAGTGTAATTTACTTACAGGAAGATTGGGTCGGAGCAGAACAGATAACCCAGCAGCTTGCAGATACCAGACCCTTGTTACAGTACTTTTTAATAGCATAGCTTGAATACTAATGATTGACAAGACAAAGGGACAGAGAATACAGCAGCACCAGGGGCCATACCTCCTTGTCTTGTGATCAGTGATTGCTTATAATTGATACTATTAGCAGTTCAATATTTATCTCAGTTGTCATGCCATTCTGGCTGTTACTAACAAAAATATTTGTGGCTACATTTTAAGGACATGGAAGGTTCATGAATTAGAAGGCTTTGATATGCTTGATAAGCACAGTGAGGTTGTTCACAGCATGGAAATTAAAAAATGAAATGAAATCTAGGACATGAAATAGAGTTGGTTTTGTTCACATCTACATCTATATGAAAATGATCCCATCCCACATGTCAGTAGTTCTAAGGCAGAGAAACTCTGTCCTGGGGACACCCAAACCTTGAACTTTCTCTGAAAAGGTATTTGAATTAAGACCTGAGAGTTATCCTTGACCCTCCCACTCCTTCCCTATCAAGTCAGTCATCATACCTTGGGGAATCAACCTGCTAAATAGATCTCGAATCTCTCCATTCTTTTCCGTCTTCATGATTGTTGCATTGGCCTCTCTCTTTCTTCAGTCTTGCCCTATTGAATCCACCCTCCACACTGCAGCCAGAATATTCTCACCAAGAGACAGGACTCCATCTTCCTGAGTCTGGTACAGCTCTGTATTCTCCACATTTATTTATAGAAGATGACTTCATTAAGCAAAGCGTGGAGTGATCAAACCTCATCATATCCCCTTGGTTTGGAGTCAGAGATACTTAAAGTCATCTCTGTTTTTTTAAATCCAGGGGTCCCCAATCCCTGGGCTGCAGACTGGTACCGGTCTGTGGCCTGTTAGGAACCGGGCTGCACAGCAGGAAGTGAGCAGTGGGCAAGCGAGCGAAGCTTCGTCTGTATCTGCAGCTGCTTCCCAGTACTAGCATCACCGCCTCAGCTCCACCTCAGATCATCAGGCATTAGATTCTCAGAGGAGTGCCAAAAGGTTGGGGACCGCTGCTTTAATCCATTTGCAGCAGTTAGCCAATGTCAGTGGCTAAAAAGAACCACCATTTATTTAACTCTCAATTCCATGCCTTGGCAGTTGAGGGTGGGCTCTGCTGGTCAGTCCTTCAAGTCTCAACTGGGCTTGTTTGTGAGTCTGCGGTCAGCTTGGGGTCCACTTTGCTGATGTTGGCCAGGCTGTCTCATGTATCTGGGGATAATCCATTTCTCTTCCACTTTGTCTTTCATTTATTAGGACAGGCTAGGGCTTGTTCACATGAAGAAGTCCCAAGAATGCGCAGAAACAAACAAGCCTCTAGAGGTCTAAGTTTAGAACTGAAGCCATATCACTTCCACTGCATTCTTTTGGCCAATGCGAGTCATAGGGACAACTATGATTCAAGTGGTGGGGAAACAACTCTAAATCTTAGAGTGAGAGAGTCATGTTGCATTACACAACCCACATCCCAAGGTGTAGATACAGGGAGGAGTAAAAGATCAGGAACATTTCTGCAATCTATGATCGTTGTTTTGAAACTACCATCCTTTTGCTTACACACTGCTGTCCAGAATTTATTCTCTTGAGCATGCCTCACTGAGTGGGAGATGAGGAAGGAGGGGAGAACAGTGGTATTGGGGAGCATCAGCACTGTGTATGCCCCAAGAGCATGTAGAGTGGATCTCCTGTTCTCAGTTTCCGTCCTCAGTTCCTCATGGGCCTTGATCCTGGTTTTCATCTCCACTTACCAGATGTGGATGAATGTGCCAATCCCAGAGCTTGCCCGGAGAACACAACTTGCCATAACAGTCTTGGAAGCTATTCTTGTGTCTGCAACCCAGGATTTGAATCCAGCACTGGAAACATAAGTTTCCATGGCCCTGGAGGGACATGTAAAGGTAGGTGAAGGGGTCTGTTGGGGACTCAGGTCCAAGTCTGTCTGCAAAGACAGCAGTGGTGAGGGAGGAGTCAGGGTGAACCCAAGCTGAGTTCAAAGCCTTTATTGGCAAAGCTGAAGCCAATCATCATTCTTTCATTCACTCATTCGACAAATACTTCCTGAGCACCTACCATGCATGAGGCACTTGGATATTAGGCCCTTAGGGACAGTGGATACAGCGGTGAAAGACACAGGCAAAAACATTTGTTCTCCTATAACTTTTCATCTAGCATGGAGGGACACAGATAACAAACAAAATAAATGCATGAACATGTTGTGTGTCAGGAACAGCTAAAGGAGATGAAGACAAATAAGGCAGGAAAGACAGATAGAGTGCTTGGGGTGGGGTTCTAATTTTAATGGAAGAAAGGCCATGCTGAGAAGTTGGTATTTGAGAAAAGGTTTGACAGAAGTGGGAGAGTGAGATATTGAGTATCTGGGGAGGGGTGTTCCTGGAGGCAGGTCCTCAGCCAAGGCGCTAAGCTCCCCCATGTGTGACCCCTTTCAGTCTTCCCAACAACCTGGTGGTGTCGGTTACATTTTATACCCATTTTAGAGATTAGGAAACAGAGCCTCCATTGTGGTAGAATCACTCTCCCAAAGTCAAATAGACAGGATGTAGGAAAGGCAGGTTCTGGACTGTGCATGGGTGTGACTTCACACCCCATACTCCCAAGTGGTGTGTTACCTTGAAGTCAGGCTGCAACCTCTGGCCACTAAGAGTGGGCATGGATTCTCCAAATTCATCACCATATTTCCACACTCCAAGACTCAAGAAAGCCTGTGAAGCTGTCATCTAAACATTCCAGAGTCAGACAGAACCTGGATTTTTTTAAAAATTAAGTTTATTGGGGTAACATTGCTTAACACAATTATATAATTTTCAGGTGTACATTATAATTTGACATCTGTATATTCTATTGTGTGTTTACCACCCAAAGTCCAGTTTCCTTCAGCTACCATATATTTGATCCCCTTTACCCACTTCACGTTCCAGTCTGCCTCTCCCCTCCTCCTCCACCCCCTACCATCTGGCAACCACTAACTAGTCTATAGTCCGCGTCCATGAGTCTCTGTTTGATTGTCCTGTTCGTTTGTTGCTTTTAGGTTTATATCCCACATATAAGTGATATCATGTGATTTCAGCTTTTTCTGTCTGGCTTATTTCACTTAGCATGATTATCTCAAGGTCCATCCATGTTGTTGCAAATGGCAGTATTTCATCTCTTCTTATGGTCAAGTAATATTCCATTGTATATATGTACCACAGCTTCTTTATCTGATCATCTATTGTAGGACACTTTGGTTGCTTCCATGTCCTGGCCACTGTGAATAATGCTGCTATGAACATCAGTGTGCAAATATCTTTTTGGATATGGGTTTTCAAGTCTTTGGCGTAAATACCCAGCAGAGGGATTGCTGGATCATATGGTAGATCAATTCTTAGTTTTTTGAGGAACCTCCATACTGTTTCTCATAGTGGCTGTACCAATTTGCAGTCCCACCAGCAGTGTATGAGGGGTCCTTGTTCTCCGCATCTTCTCCAACATTTGTTATTACTTGTCTTGCTGATTATAGCTATTCTAACAGGTGTGGGATGGTATCTCATTGTGGTTTTGATTTGAATTTTCCTAATTGCTAGTGATGTTGAGCATTTGTATTTGTTGGCCATTTGTATTTCCTCTAGGGAGAAGTGTCTGGCCAAGTCCACTTCCCATTTTTCGATTGGATCTTTTTTTTTTATTGTTGTTGTTGTTATTGAGTCGTATGAGTTCTTTGGATATTAGGCCCTTATCAGAAGCATTGCTTGCAAATATATTTTTCCATTCAGGTGGTTGTCTCTTTACTTTGTTGATGATTTCTTTTGCTGAAGCTTTTTAGTTTGATGTAGTCCTATTCATTTATTTTAGCTTTTACTTCCCTTGTCTTTGAGGTCAAATCCATGAAAACCTCTTTAAGTACAAGGTCCTTGAGTTTCATTTCTATGTTTTCTTCTATGCATTTTATTGTTTCAGGTCTTATATTCAGGTCCTTAATCTATTTTAGTTGATTTTGGTGTGTGGTGAAAGACAACAGTCTAGTTTCATTCTTTTGCAGGTGGCGTTCCAGTTTTCCCAGCACCATTTATTGAAGAGGCTTTCCTTTCTTCACTGTTCGTTTTCGGCTTTTTTTTTTTTTTTGGTCAAAAATTATTTGCCCATATAAATATGGGTTTTCTTGTGGACTCTTGATTCTGTTCCACTGGTCCATGTGTCTGTTTTTCTGCCAATACCATGCTGTTTTGATTACTGTCATTTTGTAGTAAAATTTGAAGTTGGGCAGAGTGATGCCTCCCGCCTCAGAACCTGGATTTAAATCATCATTGTGCCTTTCATGAGCTATGTGATGCTGCATAATTCTGAAGCCTCAGTTTCCTCCTTTGAAAAATGGGGATAATATGAAGATGCATCTCACAGGGCTGCTCTGAGCACTCATTGAGCAGATGCATGTAAAGTCTACCTTGGTGCCTGGCTCAAAGAAGCTCAACATGTTGATTTTTAATTTTAGTTAATGAATCTTTACATAATGCTTGCTGTGCTACAGATTCTGAGTACTTTACAGATATTACCTTGTTGAATCCCCTGAACAACTTTATTGGGTGGATTCTGTTATTATTCCCATTTGACAAATGAGGAAATTGAGGCACACAGATAAATTCTCTTGTCCAATGTGTTATTTCAAGCTGCCGTAATGCAACATCATAGACAGGGGCTTAAACAATAGATGTTTACTTCTCACAGTTCTGAAGGCTGAAGGCTGAGATTGGGGTGCCAGCATGTTTGGGTTATGATGAGGGCCCCTTCCTGGCTTTCAGATAAACACTTTTTTGCTATGTCCTCACAGAGCATGGAGAGAGAGAGAGCTCTTCTTGTGTGTCTCTCTTCCAAGGGCACTAATCCCATTATGAGAGGCCCACCCTAATTACCTCATGTCCAAATACCATTTCATTGGGGGTTAGGGTTTTAATATATGAATTTGGGGGGAGAAAATTCAGTCCATAGTGTCCACTAATGCACAGCTTATAAGGGACAGAGCCAAGCTTTGAGCCTAAGATGCCCATGCTCTCCAGCCCTTTACTCTGATGCTACTCAGCTGCTGTCATCATTAGTGATGTAGTGGCTCCTTGGAGGACAATTGAGATTCACCAGAGAAAGAAGGGAGTGAGTGAGTTTGAGGTTACGGGAACACAGGTGAGAGAATGAGCATTCACAAACCTATAGGCAATCAGTGAGTCTAAATCACAAGTTACAAAGTGATTAGAAGCAAAAGATGAGGTAGGCAAGCTTAGCTTGGAGCAGACTCTCAGGGCCCCACATGTTCTAATGAGGAGTTTGGGTTCTAACCTGAGAAGCGGGCAGGGAACCTCGTCAGAAGGGTTGCGTGGGTCGTAAACATGCCTCTTGGTGCTTCCTTTACACAGTGATAAAATTGTGTAAGAAGTTGAGACAGGGGCCGGGGCACCCAGTGGCTTTTGTCACTGGTGGGGCCGTATACTGTTGCTGCAGCCTCAGCATCCTTCATCCTTTTGACTTAGACTATTTTTCTGCTTAGATGTGGATGAATGTTCCAGAAACTTGACTCTTTGTGGTCCTAATTCCGTCTGCACGAACATCCCGGGAGAATATCGTTGCTCCTGCCTGCCCGGGTTCATTTCACCTGATTTTTGGAGCCCCAAGCAACCAGAGGCTTTCAAATGTACAGGTAATTCTCCCAGCCATGTGAAGGATGTCGAATGACCCTGAAATATAGTGGCTTCTAACAACAACGCTTTGTTCCCGCTCATGATTTTATGGGTTGACCACAGGGTTTTCTGGAGCTCTGGTGTGGTGGGCAGGTCTGCAATGACCTCACTTACATGGCCAGTAGTTGGTGCTGGTCTCTGGCTGGGAGCTAGGTGGCCTCCAGCTTTCACCGGGGAGGGGGGGGCTTTCTGCATGGCTGCTTAGGCTTCCTCATAGCAAGGCATCTGGTCTACAAGAAGAAAAGTTATAAGAGGAAAAGGCAGAAATGTCAGTCTTCATTAGGCTTGGGCTTGAGAGTCCCAGAACATTGCTTCTACCACATCCTATTGATCATAGTCACAGGGCCAGCCTAGGTTCAGAGTAAGAAGAAATAAACTCTCAGTCTTCGGGAGTCGAGAGTGGGGTGGCGAAGTGAAAGGGAGGTGGGGGGTGTGGTAGGGGGTAAGGAGGGGCATACAGGAAGGAGAAGGGGGTGACGGAGGCCGTCCTTGGAGTATCTACGACACTGCAGAACACATTTTCTGTTCCTCAGCCCCCAGGGGGAAATTCATGCTTCTTTTCATTGGAAATGTTCCATTTCTTCTTATTGATCTTCACCAGCTGCTGACATTGTTAGAAGCAGAATGATAGAGTGATAAAGTTGAAGGGGACCTTAGAGAGATTAATACAGTTCTAAGGGCTCCTAGGAACCTACTCAGAATCTTTATCAAGGGCAAGAAAACAAAACCATGGACTTCCACCCCTCTTCCAGTCAAATCATCACTTCTTTTATTTGTCTTACCTTTTCAGGTTTCATTTCATGTGAAGGAAGGTTTCCTCAGCAAAAAAGTTTTGAAAACCATGTACCTAGTCTAGCTTCATAAGCAAAATGTAAATTCCATCTGTGCTATTTCTGACAAGAGCTCACCTATTTGATGCTTAAATCTGTCTGGGAGTGAGGAGCTCACTCCTTGGTTAGAGATGTTTTCTGTGACACCAAGAGAAAAACCACTTCTCATATCTTCCAACCACAGGCCATTTTCATGTCTTTTGATGAACTAATTTGATGACTCCAAATTAGTCTACATTCATATCACAAAGACTTCTCACCCCAACTCACCATGGTGATGCCCAATGCAGTGTATTATATACCTGCATAAGTGATTAGATAATGTTGCCTATTTATTTCTCTTGTTCTGTGAGTTGACACAGAAATATGAAAGGTTTTGTTTTTACCTTCCTCCTAATTATTTTTTCCAGGATGTCTGATTCCATATATTCTCTGTGCCCCAGGAACCTTCAGGGGAGAGACAACCCTGTAATGACTCAGTGACCTGACATCAACCTGTATTTGTTAGGCCAGGGTTTCTTAACCTTTGCCATATTGATATTTTGGGCTGGATAGTTCTTTGTTGTGGGGGGCTGTCCTGGTAGTGTCTTTGGCCTCCACTCACTTGTTGCCAGTAGCACCTCCCTCCTCTGGTCATGACAACCAAAAACGTCTCCAGACATTGTACAATGTCCCCTGGGAGGCAAATCACTCTCAAGTGAGAACCACTAGCTTAACATAATAGAAATTTCTTACTCTCATAATAATCCAATATGGATGTCTTTGGCCAATGGGGAGCTTTCCTCCACAAGGTGATATAGAGGTCCAGTTTTTTCACATCTCTTGGTTTTTCTATCCCTTAGGACCTTACAGTCCCTGGCCTAGCCAGTGGTGGAGGGAGAGAGAAAGCATGCCCACTTCTTGACCGCCTTGGCCCAGAAGTGAAAAATGTCATACCCTTTCACATTCCATAAGTGAAGACTGGTCACATGGCCCCATCTAGATACAGAGGGCTCTGAGAAATGTAGACTCTGGTTGAGCTGCCACTATTTGAGTGACGACTTTATGTTTCAGAAGAGGAAGCATGACTTTTGTTGGATTGTTGGCTAGCTCTACTTCATGTCCATTCTCTACTCCATAGATATTGATGACTGCCTGGATATGTGTCTTTTCAATGCGACATGTACCAACATCCCTGGGAGCTACTTTTATAACTGCCACCCAGGATTTGCACTAAGCAATAGGCAGCTGACCCCTAAATAATACCTTATTTAGCTTTGTTTGCTTTGAAGCTTTATAAAACATCTCAGAGTCCCTGATGTTGTAGTGGGTATTTCTACCCTTGTATATTATGGCAAGGGATGAATTTTAAGCAGCGAGTAAAGACATCAGGCTTGCTTTTAATCATATTGTGCTGTGGTTAAGTTTGATTTGGTTGCTTTTGTTTTCTTCCTAGCGGTTCCTTTCAAGTGTAAAGAAGACATGATACCCAACAATGAACAGGTCCAGCAGTGCCAAGTGGGTGCAGCATTGGGGTCTGAATATGTAAGTATTTTTGAGGTTTCTAGCTCTTGAGGTTTTCCTAGAAGCCACTTAAGTAGATGTTATTTGCATCTTTAACAAAGGCAAAAATAAGAGTGGCCTAAACCAGACAGCAGTTTACTTCTCTCTTTGAGTGTAAGCTGCTGAGAGCTGATATGATGCTTTGCCATCATTGACACTGGATTCTCTCATTGTGCTTCAGAACGGCTGCTGCAGCCCCTGCCGTCATGGCTGCATTCCAGCTGGTGGGCAAGGGAGAAGGGGAAGTGAAAGGCACTGTCATTCCCTTTAAGAGTATAACCCAGTATCACTTCGCTTATACCTTGTTGGCCAGAATTTAGTTACATGGTCACACCCAGCTACAAGAAAAGCTGAGAAGGGAGGACATTCACCTCTTTAAAACTTGGGGATTCTCTTACTAAAAGAAGAAAGGATGTTGAGGTCTCACTACCAGTGCAGGTATTGGTGCTGCATGTGTGTGATATGGGACGGGTGACATGCAGCTCCCAGGTCAGGTGAAGAAGAACATAGAGATCCCGAGTCTCTGATGAAGCTGTCACAGTGAATCAGGTCTCCATGAGCACCTTCAAGAATTGATGTCGCTATTTGAAATCTGAGTTGACAAATTAGCTTTGGAATTCCCATGTACTTTGGACCACTGTTGTTGTTTTTTAAATCGTGGTGAAATAAACATAAAAAAACCTCACCATTTTAGCCATTGTAAAGTGTATAGTTGTTAGGCAAAATAATTCTTGGTACTTAACGTGACCCATGCCATCTAACAAAACAAGCTGACCACCAATGCACTCCAAGAGCGGTGGGCCCATATCACCTGAAAGGAATGTTCTTGCCTAGATAAGAGGGCCCATTAAGTTGTTTCCTGCTTTGGATTATACAGCATTTAACAAGCACATGCCACATGGCTACAAGCCATCTGCATTAGCCTGTGGCACTTGGCTATAAGCCACCTGCTTAGCAAGCACTGGCTACAAGCACCTGTGTTGTTGCGGGCTGTATGTATCAAACCTTTCTGGTGCCGAGATCTAGCATCTTGCTGCTGCCCACAGACGCTGCTTCTGTCTATAAGTTACCTTAATAAACTCTTGATAACCTTCTGGAGTTGTCAGCCTCTTTCAGTCTCTTGGCGCCAGGAAATTTTTGCAACAATGGTGAGCCAGCCTGGAGACCTGGAAAATGGGAAAGGAGAAAGAAACTTCCTGGGGTATACCCTGGGTATAACCTCTATGTGGGGAGGGGTAGCCCCCATGTTTGGTGCTTGTGGCCCACAGCATGGGTACAGGGACCCCTGAAAATGCAGGCTGGTTGGGAGCATCTGCTTGCTGAGTGTCATCTGCTTTATTGCGGTAAGGTAGGGCTCTATACAAGAGACTTTAACAATCAGAGAATACCCCCTGGCTGAATTGCTAGACATTGTGGCTAAATTTCAACAAAAGCTGTGAGAAAGCCTTTCAACTTGAATGGTGAGGCTTTGGGACACAGGGGCTGATAGGATCTCTTTCTGCCATCCTGAAGGAGAAAAAACGAATAAGCGCACTATTCACCTGGCCCTGAGGCATCATCTACATGGCTGGCCCCAAGGAAATCATTATTTAATGGTCTGGAAAATAATGGGATGCTGGGAGCCTGGCCATATGAGGGAGATCTACCAGGACCTGCCAGCTCCTGGAAGTCCGTAGAGGAAGTTCAAGTTTTGTTGCTGGAAGTAGGCATGAGACAGGCTATCTGTACCGAGGTGTTTCAGGGGCCCACAAAGCTATGTTTTCTGCTGGTGGGAGAAAACCGCCTTTTGCAGGCAGCCCCCCAAAGTGGTATAGCCCGTTAATTTCCCTTTTAAGTCCGATAATCAGAGCAGATGTCTGATGTGGGAGAATCCATGGCAGTTTTAGGCGATACTGAGCAGCGCTGAAATTGGGGCTGCCTAGTACTAAAAAGGAGACTCAAGGGACCTGCACCCCAAAGAGTAAATCTAATCACGAGGGGCTCATATATGTCACCCCTAAAAGAGATGGCATGATGTAGTAACCAGTAGAACCCCGTAGGAAGGACAGACGACCTGAAGCAGTTCTAGTGGGACAATAAAAAGTTACGCCAGGACCAGCAACTCCAGCCTCTCCCTCTGGCCCCTCTGGTCACTGCCAAAGACAAGAGGGAGCCCTGGTCCCAGTCCACCATTGAATTTGCCATCTGGGTGCCCTCTGTTTCCTGAGACTAAGGGTGGGGCCAACATCACCCACAAATAGGAGCGATGGGGGTAACTACAGGCCTCACATAGAAATCACAATATGTTGGTCCCCCGCTGCCCTTATAGATAGAGGTGCAGAGTAAACCCTCATACATGGCAACCCTGAAAAATTTTGAGGAACTTGGGCTGCCATGAATGAGTGTAGGGGCAAAGGCAGTTCAAATAAAAGTTTTATTATCCATCCAGATAGGGTGCACTCCTGTTCAGTGTTCGTTTCCCCAATTCAGGAAAATATTTTGGGAATAGCTGGTCTCTTGGGAAAGACATTACAGACAATGAGTGGAGGAATTTCATCTCCAAGTGCAGGCAGTGAAGTCCACCTTGAGAGGCAAGGCACACTGGGAACCTGTCAACCTCTTTCTTTGGTCTCTGGGCTTTGGGAAATTTTGACAACGATTCAGGAACATTAGTATTCTCACAATGGTGTGTAACCACCACCTCTATCCCCCAAACATTCTCATAGTCCCCAAGAGAAGCCCTGTATACATTGATTTACTGCCCATTCCTCCCCCAGCCCCCAGCCCCTGGTAAATACTAATCTACTTTATATCTCCATAGATATGGCTGTTCTGGACATTTTATTTAAATGAAATCACACACTGTGTGGCCTTCTGTGTCTGGCTTCTTTCACTGAGCTTCGAGTGTTCATCTTTTTACCCCACTATAGTTTTGCTTTTATGTTTATGTTTACTTTTTTTATTCATGGAAGAGAAAGGTGTTGTGGTTCCAATTTTAATGAAATCATGATTTTTTAAAACTTAATTTTTATATTTTTATTTTTTTTCAATTCTAGTTGATATAAAATATTATATTAATTTCAGGTGTACAACAGTGATTACACATTTATATAACTTACAAAGTGATTATCCTGATAAATCCAGTACCCATCTAACACCACGCATAGTCATTACACTACTACCAACTACATTCCCCAGGCTCTACTCTACATCCCCATGACTATTTTCTTAATTTTCTTAATGCCTCTTAATCCTCTCCCTTCTGACAATCATCAAAATGCTCTCCATATCTATGACCTTGTTTCTATTGTTTTATTTTTCCTGTTCTCTAGATTCATCATGTGCCATTTGTCTTTCTCTGTCTGACTTACTCCCCTTAGCATGATACCCTCTAGGTCCATCCATGTTGTTGCAGCTGGCAAAATTTCATTCTTTTTATGGTTGAGTAAATTCTTGCACATATGTACTGTCTCTTCTTTATCCATTCATCCATTGATGAACACTCAGGTTGCCTTCACCTTGGCTACTGTAAATAATGCTGAAATGAACATATGGATTCACATGTCCCTTCAAAGTAGTGTTTTGGGTTTCTTCAAATAAACACCTAGAAGTGGGATTACTAGATCTTTCTTTGTCTCTTGTTATAGCCTTTGTTTTAAAGTCTATTTTGTCTTGTATAAGTATTGCTACCCCAGCTTTTTTTTTGTTTGCTTCCATTTTCATGAAACACCTTTTAAAAAATCCCTTTACTTTCAGTCTCTGTGTATCTTTTGATCTAAAGTGAGTCTCTCTTTTTTTTCTTGTCTTTTTTTAAAAAAAATATTTTTTTATGGTTACATTGGTTAACGAAATTCAATAAGTTTCAGCTGTACATTTTAACACTGTATGTCCACCTCTCATAGTTAAATTTCTTTCTGTCACCACATATTTGACCCCCTTCCCTCCTCTCTTCCCTCTTCCCTCTGGTAACCACTAGTCTATTGTCCATGTCCATGAGGCTCTGTTTGTTTGTCCTGCTCATTTGTTGCTTTTAGGTTTACATCCCACATATAAGTGATATCATGTGATTTTCAACTTTTTCTATCTGGCTTATTTCGCTTAGCATGATTATCTCAAGGTCCATCCACGTTATCGCAAATGGCAGCATTTCATCTCTTCCTATGGCTGAGTAATAATCCATTGTATTTATGCACCACAGCTTCTTTAGCCAATCATCTATTGTAGGACACTTCGGTTGCTTCCATGACCTGGCCATTGTGAATAATGCTGCTATGAACATCAGTGTGCAAATATCTTTTCAGATATGGGTTTTCAAGTCTTTGGGGTAAATTCCCAGTAGAAGGATTGCTGGGTCATATGGTAGATCAATTCTTAGTTTTTTGAGGAACCTCCATACTGCTTTCCATAGTGGCTGTACCAATTTGCAGTCCCACCAGCAGTGTATGAGGGTTCCTTGTTCTCCACATCTTCTCCAACATTTGTTATTACTTGTCCTGTTGATTATAGCTATTCTAACAGGTGTGGG
>NW_011889007.1:1498040-1500211 GCF_000151845.1 Pteropus vampyrus
AGTAGTGTTTTGGGTTTCTTCAAATAAACACCTAGAAGTGGGATTACTAGATCTTTCTTTGTCTCTTGTTATAGCCTTTGTTTTAAAGTCTATTTTGTCTTGTATAAGTATTGCTACCCCAGCTTTTTTTTTGTTTGCTTCCATTTTCATGAAACACCTTTTTAAAAATCCCTTTACTTTCAGTCTCTGTGTATCTTTTGATCTAAAGTGAGTCTCTCTTTTTTTTCTTGTCTTTTTTTAAAAAAAATATTTTTTTATGGTTACATTGGTTAACGAAATTCAATAAGTTTCAGCTGTACATTTTAACACTGTATGTCCACCTCTCATAGTTAAATTTCTTTCTGTCACCACATATTTGACCCCCTTCCCTCCTCTCTTCCCTCTTCCCTCTGGTAACCACTAGTCTATTGTCCATGTCCATGAGGCTCTGTTTGTTTGTCCTGCTCATTTGTTGCTTTTAGGTTTACATCCCACATATAAGTGATATCATGTGATTTTCAACTTTTTCTATCTGGCTTATTTCGCTTAGCATGATTATCTCAAGGTCCATCCACGTTATCGCAAATGGCAGCATTTCATCTCTTCCTATGGCTGAGTAATAATCCATTGTATTTATGCACCACAGCTTCTTTAGCCAATCATCTATTGTAGGACACTTCGGTTGCTTCCATGACCTGGCCATTGTGAATAATGCTGCTATGAACATCAGTGTGCAAATATCTTTTCAGATATGGGTTTTCAAGTCTTTGGGGTAAATTCCCAGTAGAAGGATTGCTGGGTCATATGGTAGATCAATTCTTAGTTTTTTGAGGAACCTCCATACTGCTTTCCATAGTGGCTGTACCAATTTGCAGTCCCACCAGCAGTGTATGAGGGTTCCTTGTTCTCCACATCTTCTCCAACATTTGTTATTACTTGTCCTGTTGATTATAGCTATTCTAACAGGTGTGGGATGGTATCTCATTGTGGTTTTGATTTGCCTTTCCCTAATAGCTAGTGATGTTGAGCATCTTTTCAAATATTTGTTGGCCATTTGTATTTCCTCTATGGAGAAGTGTCTGTCCAGGTCCTCTGCCCATTTTTTGATTGGATCTTTTTTTTTGTTGTTGTTGTTATTGAGTAGTATGAGTTCTTTGTATATTTTGGATATTAAGCCCTTATCGGAGGCATTGCTTGCAAATATATTTTCCCATTTAGATAGTTGTCTTTTTACTTTGTTGATGATTTTTTTTTGCTGTGCAGAAGCTTTTTAGTTTGATGTAGTCCCATTCATTTATTTTAGCTTTTACTTCCCTTGCCTTTGAGGTCAAATTTATAAAATCGTCTGTAAGTCCAAGGTCCATGAGATTAGTTCTCATGTTTTCTTCTATGCATTTTATTGTTTCAGGTCTTATATTTATGTCCTTAATCCATTTTGAGTTAATTTTGGTGTTATATACTTTTTCATGGTATTTTTGTATGATTCTTTGCATTTCTGTGATGTCCGTCACATTTCTCCACTTTCATCCCTGATTTTGTTTATTTGTATCCTTTCTCTCTTTTCTTTAGTGAGTCTAGCCAGAGGTTTGTCAATTTTATTAACCTTCTCAAAGAATCAGCCCTTTGTTGCATTTATTTTTTCTATTGTTTTTGTTTTCAGTTTCATTTGTTTCTGCTCTAATTTTGATTATTTCTTTCCTTCTGTTGACTTTAGGCCTCATTTATTCTTCCTTTTCTAGTTTTTTAAGATAAAGTGTTAGGTTTTCTATTTGGGCTTGTTCTTGTTTTTGGAGATAGGCCTGTAATGATATGAACTTTCCTCTTATGACCGCTTTTGCTGTGTCCCAAAAGTTTTGATATCTTGTACTATCATTGTCATTCGTTTCTATGTATCTCTTGATCTCTCTTTTTATTTCTTCTCTGACCCAGTGATTTTTCAGTAGCATGTTGTTTAATCTCCATGTATTTGTGGTTCTTTCCGCTTTCTTTTTGCAGTTGATCTCTAGTTTCAAGGAATTATGACCAGAGAATATGGTTTGAATGTCTTCAACCCTCTTATATTTGTTGAGGCTATCTCTGTGTCCCAGAATATGGTCAATCCTTGAGAATGTTCCATGTGGACTAGAGAAGAATGTATAAGCAGCTGTTTTGGGATGGAAGGCTCTGTAAATGTCATTTATGTCCAATCGGTC
>NW_011889007.1:1500261-1502050 GCF_000151845.1 Pteropus vampyrus
ATCTCTAGTTTCAAGGAATTATGACCAGAGAATATGGTTTGAATGTCTTCAACCCTCTTATATTTGTTGAGGCTATCTCTGTGTCCCAGAATATGGTCAATCCTTGAGAATGTTCCATGTGGACTAGAGAAGAATGTATAAGCAGCTGTTTTGGGATGGAAGGCTCTGTAAATGTCATTTATGTCCAATCGGTCCAATCTGTCATTTAAGGATGTTATTTCCTTATTGATTTTCTGTTTGGATGACCTGTCCATATCCTACAGTGGGGTATATAGTTCCCCTACTATGATAGTGTTTTGGTCTGTTTCTCTCTTTAGTTCTGTTAGTAAGTGCTTTACATATTTTGGGGCTCTCTGATTAGGAGCATAGATTATAATAAGTGTTATGTCTTCTTGGTGTATGATTCCCTTTATCATTATAAAGTGTCCCTCAGTATCTTTCTTTACCTTTTTATTTGGAAGTCTATTTCATTTGCTATTAGTACTGCTACTCCCGCTTTTCTCTGAATGCCATTTGCTTGAAATATCATTTTGAGTCTATATTTGTCTTTGGAGCTGAGATGTGTCTCCTGGAGGCAGCATTTGTTTAGGTTTTGTTTTTCGATCCATTCTGCAACTCTGCCATTTTATTGGTGAGTTCAGTCCATTTACATTTAGGGTGATTATTGAAATATGAGGTCTTTTTATAGCCATTTTATCTCTTGCTTTCTGGTAGCTCAGTGTTTCCATTGCTTCCTTGTCCTTGTGTTTTTGTTTTCTTTATTTTGTTCTGCTTTTGTGGGTTTTGCCTCTGGTTCCTGTTTTATGTTATATTATTCAGTCTGTCTCTATGGTGTGTGGTTACCATTACAAATATGAAAAAGATAGTTATACATACACACACACACACACACACATGCACACGTATGTATTCGTTCATTTTCTTCTGTGTGTGCCTTATCTCCTTTCCCCTTTGCGAATTTGGATCTTTGAATGCCCCCCCTTTTCAGTCATTGTTATCTCAATTTGTTTCTAGGTATGCTCAACGTTCATTACTATCTTGCTATAGCAATTCTCTTCTTATTATTTAAGCTTAGCTTGCCCTGTTCTTAGTAATGGTTGCACTCTTCTGCTTCTATTTGCCTAATAGTCACTTTACTCCTAATTATATATATATTTTTGTTGTTATTTTGTTTTAGGTGAGCTGACTCCTTTCAGTATTTCCTGTAGCACAGGCCTCGTAGTGGAGAATTCCCTCAAATTTTTTATGTCTGAAAAGGTCTGAATTTCTCCTTCATATCTAAAGGAGAGATAAGTTGGATACAGTATTCTAGGCTGGTAATTCCTTTCACTTACTGGTTTAAATATTTGATTCCATTCCTTTCTGGCTTGTAAGGTGTGTGCTGAAAAGTCTGATGATAATCTAATGGATTTTCCTTTATATGTTACTGTTTTTCTTCTCCCTGGCTGCCCTGAGAATTCTATCTACTGTCATTGATTTTTGATAACTTTAATACAATGTGTCCTGGTGAAAGCCTTTTTGGATTGAGATAATTGGGTGTTCTGTCGACTTTTTGAATTCCAAGTTCCAGCTCGTTCCTTAGGTTTGGGAAATTCTTGTCCACTGTTCGTCTGAAAATGCTTTCTAGTCCCTGCTCCTTTTCCTCACCTTTGGTAATGCCCATTATTCTTATGTTTCCTCTCCTGATGGTATCAGCTACTTCTTGTATTTCTCTTTCATTATTTTTCATTCTTCGGTTTCGCTCTTCTTCCTTCTGATTTATTTCTAGATTTCTGTCTTTGATATCACT
>NW_011889007.1:1502100-1504176 GCF_000151845.1 Pteropus vampyrus
ATCAGCTACTTCTTGTATTTCTCTTTCATTATTTTTCATTCTTCGGTTTCGCTCTTCTTCCTTCTGATTTATTTCTAGATTTCTGTCTTTGATATCACTGATCCTTTCCTCCATTTGGTCAACTCTATTTCCCAAGCTTGCTATTTCATTTTTCAACCCTTGCAGTGATGGTTTTTAAAATTTTTTTTTTTTAATCTCTAGAAGTTCTATTTGTTTTTTTTTGAGGGTTTCAATCTTCTTGCTCTGCTCATCACGTTGTTTTTGCAGTTTCTGAAGTTGTTGATATGACTCGTTTCGGAACTCACTGAGTTTTTTCAGAAGTGCCATCTTGAATTCTCTGTCATTTAATTCACATATTTCTATGTCTGTAAACTTATTTTCTGGAGATTTTTCTCTTTCTTTCTGAGATGCCTTGTTACCTTGGTTGTTCATGGTGTTTAATGGACTATTTCTCTGCCTGGGCATTAATGGAAGTGTATTCTGTTGTTTTTCCAGAAAGAAGATTTATTATATAAAGATTTATATTTTGTCAACTGCAATGAAGGCACTTTTCTTTTGGTTTCAAATATGTGGCGTCTAAGCCTTTTGGATCCCTGCTTTATATAAAGCCTAAATAATACCTTTTTAATTTTCCTGTAGATTTTGTTTTATCACACTCACTACTCTCAGTTTCAGTCTCTGTCAGTGTTAGCAACAGTTTTGGTAGCGTTTGCTTTGATTCCCCTGGGACTCCACGGTGATCAGTCTCTGAAGGTATGGGGCCTTCTGGGTTGGGAGTAGGGGGTTGCAGCTCAGTCTTAGTTTTGCAACCGGGGCCAGTAAAAATCAACTGATTTTCCTCTGCTGTCCTGTCCCACTTCTCTGCTTTCTGGACTAATGACTCTGTCCTGCCACCGGCGGCGTGGAACTCAGTGCACTACCTGGCAGGGCTGTTCAGGGAAGTAGCCACAGCTTCACCCCATCCCCTCCTCCTGCAAGGAGCTTCGGTGTGCTCGAGAGGCAGCTTCTTTTTTTGTCCCAGTCCACCGCCTGACACCTGGGGTTCTGACCTGTGGTAGCTCTTATGCACGGATCCCATGCTCAGACGTGCCGGTGTGCAGTTTGGGTGTTTTTTGTTGAGTTTTAGATGTTCAGCTTATTGTTGTTTCAAGGGGAGAGATCTGAGGACATCTCTCACTCCGCCATGTTTTCTCAGAATCCTATGTCCTGTTCTTAGTAAGGATTGCACTCCTGTGCTTCCATTTGCCTGCTCATCATCTTACTCCTAATTATGTATTTTTTAAAAAAATTTTATTTAAGGTGAGCTGACTCCTTTCAGTATTTCCTGTAATGCAAGCCTCATCCTGGGGAATTCCCTCAATTTTTGTATGTCTATAAAAATCTTTATTTCTCCTTCATATCTCAAGGAGAGCTTTGCTGGATACATTATTTTTGGCTGGTAGTTCTTTTTGTTTAATAGTTTGAATATTTGATTCTATTCCTTTCTGGCTTGTAAAGTTTGTGCTGAAAAGTCCGATGATAATCTAATGGATTTTCCTTTATATGTTACTGTTTTCTTCTCCCTGGATGCCCTGAGAATTCTGTCTTTGTCATTGATTTTTGATAATTTTACTACAATGTGTCTTGGTGAAGGCTTTTTTTTTTTTTGGGTTAATTGGGTGTTCTGTTGACTTCTTGAATTCCAAGTTCCAGCTCATTCCTTAGATTTGGGAAATTCTCATCAACTATTTGTCTGAAAATGCTTCCTAATTCCTGCTCCTTTTCATCACCTTCAATAATGCCCATTATTCCTCTCCTGATGGTATCAGCTAGTTCTTGAATTTCTCTTTATTTTTCATTCTTTGGTTTCTCCCTTCTTCCTTCTGATTTATTTCTAGATTTCTGTCTTTGAGATCACTCACCCTTTCCTCCATTTGGTTGACTCTATTTCCCAAGCTTGCTATTTCATTTTTCAACTCTTGCAGTGTGTTCTTTATCTCCAGAAGGTCTATTTGGTTCTTTTTGAGAGTTTCAATCTTCTTGCGAAAGAACTCATTCTGCTCATCTAGTTGTTTTCTTTTCAATTCCTGAAGTTGT
>NW_011889007.1:1505441-1595898 GCF_000151845.1 Pteropus vampyrus
ACCTGGGGCTATAGCTAGCAACTGAAGTATGTTCTGCCCATACACAGGCCAGCAAATTGACAACCCTGGGAATAGTCCCCAACCAGTGATGAGTAGGGGACAAATACTTGTTTTCTTCCCCTTCACCTCCTAGGGGTATCTCAGCAGTATTGAGCTTGTTACCCAATGGGAACCTGCTCACTGACCTTGAACTGGCTTTATCTTCCCAGTTTTACTTTCCCGCACACCAGTTGGTACTTATTAGTGTCATCTACCAAAGAAACTGCTTTCATTAAATTCTAGTATTGAGATCTACTTTGGGGAGAAACCAAATCTAAGACGGTAATGTATTCATTTTCCTGTCACTGGACTTCCAGGTTGTTTTTAGTTTTTCACTATTACAAAAAAGGCTGCAACATATTTCTACAAATCTCTTGATATACATGTAGGCTTTCTCTTGGTATTTATTCGAGTGGAACTACTGGGCCAAAGGTATGTGCATCTTCATTCTTAATAAATACTTCAACATTTTAAGAGGCGGAAAGTGTCAAGTATTGCCAAGAATGCCACATCTGATGTCTGTGGAATGGTACCTTACTGTAGTTTAATTTATATTTCTCCATTTACTAGTGAGAATGTATGTCTTTGCATGTACTTATGGCATTTTTTCCCCTTCTTTACATGGCTTGCTTTTTTTTCTTATTAATATCTGAGTTTTAGAAGTTCTGGATACTAATAGTTTTCTGGTTATGTTCCTTCCAGAGAGCTTTGTTGTTTTCTTGCGGTTTGGAAATCTATGCAGCATTGATTTTCTTCTTCTGTGTGATCTGGGTTTTCTCCCCTTCTATGAAAGATTTTAGGAAATTCCTTTTCTACTCTTGATGTTCCATATCCTAATTTTACTGCTGAACATAAAGGCCTCAGTTTATTATCTTAGGTAATTTTTCATGAAAATAAGCACGCTTCAAAAATCTAATCACAATAGACATACCTAATGCATAGAATGACACACCCAACTCTGATACTGTCAACAGTTTACAGCATACATTTTCCTACATGTTAAAAATTTTGGAAACTGTACACAATTTGCTTCTTTCACTTAGCAATCTTTCACGTTTTTGGGGTCAGTACTGCATTCTTTTAAATTGCTGTAGAATATGAAATTTTATAGGCATGTTGGTTAGTTATTTCTTTCTTGATCGTCAAGTGGGCTGTTTCCAAGTTTAAAAAAATGGTGCAACAAATATTCTTGGGTCTGTCTCTGTTCAGCATTAATTTCTAGAAATGGAAGTTCTGGGTCCAAATCCAGCATATTTTGAATTTAAATTAACATTGCTAACTTATACTCTAAAAAATTTGTACCAATTTACAAGCCAGAAAATGCTTGTAATCCAAATAGTTGCTAACATGATGGGTAAAACATCTTTTAATTTTTAGTTTTTAATTATGTGAAGTTTTTCTAACTTACTAATTTTGGCTTCTAGCAATATCCATTCTCTTTGAATTTTAAAAAAATTGATTAATTTTTTAATGGCGACATTGGTTAACAAAATGTCCTTCTATTCTAAATGATAGCTTTGCTGGGTAGAGTCATCTTGGTTGTAGGTCCTTACTTTTCATCACTTTGAATATTTCCTGCTAATCCTTTCTGGTCCTCAAAGTTTCTGTTGAGAAATCAGCTCACAGTCTTATGGGAGCTCTCTTGTGGGTAACTAACTGCTTTTTTCTTGCTGCTTTTAAGATTATCCCTTTGTCTTTAACTTTTGGCATTTTAATTATGATGTGTCTTGGTGTGGGCCTCTTTGGGTTCCTCTTTCTTGGGACTCTCCGCACTTCCTAGGTATGTATGTCTCTTTCCTTCACCAGATTAGAGAAGTTTTCCATCTTTATTTCTTGCTCTCTCTCTTCTTCTGGTACCCCATGATGTGAATGTTGGTACCCTTAAACTCTCCTCATTTTTTTTGGATTCTTTTTTTTTCTTTTTGCTATTTTGATTGGGTGTTTTCTGCTGCCTTATCTTTAAACCACTGACTGGATCCTCTGCTTCATATAATCTACTGTTAATTCCTCCTAAGGTATTCTTCATTTCAGTTCTTGTATTCTTCATTTCTGCATGGTTCTTTTTAATGTTTTCTATCTCTGCTTTTATATTTTCCAACTCTTTGCTAATGTTCTCACTGAATTCATCTACTCTTCCCCTGAGTTCATTGAGCATCCTTATAATAAATGCTTTAATCTCTGCATCTGGTAGATTGCTTTTCTCCATTTTGTTTAGTTCTTTTACTAGAGCTTTGTTCTGTTCTTTCATTTGGGATGTGTTTCTTTGTCTTCCAATTTTGACTGCATACTTGAGTGTGTTTCTGTGTATTAGATAGGGCTGCTATGTCTTCCAGTCTTGGTAGAGTGGCCTTATGTAGTAGGTGTGCTGTGGGTCCTAGCGGCGCAGTCTTACCTGGTCACTTGAACCAGGGGCCCCAGGTATGTCCTTTGTATGAGTTGTATTGTGTCCTGTTGTAGTTGAGCCTTGGTTGCTGTTTGCTCATAAATGGGAGGGATTGACCCTCCGGCTGATTGGTTATGATGACGGGCTGTGGCCAGTGGAGAAGCTCTTGTACAGGGGCTGACCCTACAGAGTAGTATTCACTTTAACAGGGTTCTAGTGCCTGTCCTGTATGTCCTTTGGGTGTGTTGTCCTCAGATGTGACCCCGGGTGGTACTTTAGCTCAGACTGAAGCTGGCCACCAGGCATGTAGGCCAAGGCATCCTGGGATGGGCCCTGCTGAAGGCCAAGTTCAGCTGCAGCCTGTTCCTTGCCCAGGGCCACCTGGCAAGAGTCACCAAGCAATCTGCACATGGCTGCCACCTACGCTGGGCTTGAAAGTGCCTCAAGAGGCTAAGCTGCAAACCAAGGTTAGCTGTGCTTGTGCTGAGTTTGGGGCTGCTCAGCAAGAGGTATGGAGGCACACTGAGGCCAGATGCTACTTGTTTAGTTTTTGCGAACCTTTGAGAGATTTTAGGAATGTCCACAGCATGAGCCAAGATAGGCCGTTTGTATGAAAAAGAGGCTTGGGCAGGCCCTCAAGTTGGGAGGGGCAGGAGTCTCAGAGTAGGATGACCAGTGTTAGCTACGTTGATAGAGACTCAGGTATGGTGGCCTCCTGGGTCTGCAAGCTGGGTGGGGAAGCTCAACAAATAAAAAATGGCCTCTGCCAGCATTTCTGTCTGGGGGAGAGCTGTCCCTCCAGCCCTCACTCTGAAGTCATACAACTCGGTTCCTCTCTATGTATCCCTGGTGACTTTCAAGCTGCTGCCCCAGTGCTGGAGCTCAGAGTAAGTGAGTCTGTCACCAAGTAAGTCCATGCATGGACTCTTTACGAGGATCACTGGGATTCCCCCAGCTCTTTGTCTCCCTCAGCCACAGTCTCTGCTAGTTTTCACAGGCTGAAGTTGTGAGGACTTCTCTTTCTGGCACTGGAACCCTGGGCTGGGGAGCTTGGTGTGGGACCAGACCCCTCGCTCCTCTTGGGGGAGACCTCTACAGCTGAGATATTTCTCTTGATTCTCAATCACCACATGTGGGAGTGGGACCAGCCCGTTTCTTATCTTTGCCCCTTTCACTAGTCTCAAAGTGGCCTTCTCTGTGCATCCCCAGTTGTAGGACTTTTGTTTAGCCAGACCTCAGACGACTCCCAATGATGGTTGTTTTGTAGTTTAGTTGTAATTTTGATGTGGTTGTGAGAGGAGGAAAGCACAGCATTTACCTACTCTGCCATCTTGACTGGAACTAAAATGGTTAATTTTTATTTCCCCGAGAATTCTAGAGTTTTAGGACACCTCAGGAATTCAGGGCCACCCCATGTAGTGGGCTTGGAGACCCAATTTGTACATTGCATGCTTGGGGGAAAGATAAACCAATGCTCTTTAATGTTATTCCCTGGAGTACAGGTTCCATTTTGTGCACTGATGAATGCCACCTTCAGCATCCTGGATGCGGCCTGTGCAAAGAATACCACCATCGTTTCCCTGGAGGTAACCATGATGTCTTTGTAATTGTACTTCATATTTTGAACATCTTGGGGGAAAACTTTGGGTGCAGAAAGTTCTCTTTATAATTAATGAATTGTGATTTAACATTTAATTTATGACAGTTGTAAAGTTTTAAACATTAACATACAGTAAAATTACCCTTTTCTGTACAATTTTATGAGTTTTATCACTACCTGAATAGATTGGTGTAACTACCACCACAGTGAGAATGCATAGCAGTTCCATTTTTTCCCCAATTTCCCTGGAACGTCCCTTTATAGTCACATACTCCCTCCACTACTAGCCCCTGTAAATCCCTGATCTGTTCTATCATTACAATTGTGTCTTTTAAAGAATATTAAATAAATGGAATCACACAGTTTGTGGCCCTTTAAGTCTGGCTTCTTTCACTCAGAATAATGCCTTTGAGAGTTGTTAGTGTTGTGTTTATCAATAATCTCATAACTTTTCTTTCTTAGTAACATTAGTGACATTTAGTACATTCACAGTGTAGAGCAGCCCTCACCCTTGTAGTTACAGAACATTCTCACCACCCCAAAAGGAAACTACATAAGCAGCTCTCCTTATTCTTCCCTCCTCCAGCCCCTGGCAACTACAAATCCACTCTCTATCTTTGTGGATTTGCCTGTTCTGGACATTTCACACAAATGGAATCACACACCATGTGGCCTTTCATGTCTGGCTTCTCTCACTGAGCATCATGTATTCAAGGTTCATCTGTCAGTGCTTCCTTCCTTTTCATGGCTGAGAAATATTCCATTGATGGATGGACCATAGATGGTTTAAGCATCATCTTTGAAGGATATTTGAATTGTTTCCAATTGAACAGCATCTCTTTATCCCCCACCCCCACCCTGGCTCTTGGCAATTATCAGTAGAGCTGCTATTAACATCCATGTGCAGTGTGTGTGTCTGTGGCCGTGTGTGTGTGAACCCAAATTTTTATTTCTCTAGGTATGTACCTAGGAGTAGGATTACTAGGTCCCTATAACTGTAAATTTAAAACCTAGTTTTTAAGTCTTTACATTGGACTAATGAATTTTGTCATTTTATTTATAAATATTTTTTGATACAAAAAGAATAGCACTTTCATTTGTAATTTGATTAATTTAAAAGTATTTATTCATATGAAACATTTGTTCATGAAGTGTACATGCATTCATAGGGTTTTTAAATTAAACTTTCATAAATAATTAACCTTTTTAGAAATTTAGTTAAATTTCCTCAAATATCTTATACTACATTTACAAATATTCTTATTTCCCCCCAAATTTCAAGTACCTAATGAGGAAATTTGCAAACCTAAAAGGCAAGGTCACTAGGCCCTTAAGGGGTTCACAAATCCAGTCGATCAAATGTGTAAATATAAAAATTCATATTTTTAAAATGTTTCATTTATGCTGTTTATAAACATTCATATTAAAATTACGTCTAATTGCTTTTTGCAATGAAGTCATTGGATAATTGAATCGCTTCTCTAATGTGTCAAATTGTCCCAAACCCTTCAAACAACAGATTTCCAGATTATGCCAAAATTTACAAAACCTAAATTTAACCTAAACTTGAGTTTGTTTGTCTAAATTAAATTTAAAAACTAAGCTAAATTTATTTTATTAATTTTTTACTTTTCTGAAGATACAAAATAACCTTCTCAGTGAAGAAGAGGTTTAATATTTTACAGGGAGCTTTAATGCGATTTCAACAGCTGCTTTTCCCAGGATGGTTCTAGTTGAGATTTTTCTGCTAAGTAGGTGGAGAGGGGCACCAAACTCCTGCCTTTCAGATGGAAGTGGTTACAGAGCACAGTGAACCTTGTTTCTCCTGGACAAACATCTCTCAAGTTTCACCCTGACTCAGTTTTTGCTGAATTTGTTTCATCTTTTTATCACCTAATTTGGATAAATAGAAATTAGTATCCTCGCTAAGGTTTCAGTTAACTTCCTTCACTGTGTGACTGGATTCAATCAATTTCTTCCTTGCACTTATTAGTTTATGACTTCTTTTCATATTTTTTTTGTTGGGGTCATAGTCAAATTTTATAGCTAATTTATTGACAGCAATCAATAATAGGAATGGTATCAATATTACTATTACTATTATTGTTATTGCTATTTTTTTCTTAACTCTATTCCTCAGACATAACCATTGTTAGCATTTAGATGTGTATCTTTCCATAACTTTTTGCTTTGTGAGTGCATGTATCACAGACATATACACACATGCACATTGAAGTCATTTATTGAGCACCTACTATAACAGATTTAGAGCAGTGATTAAGGATTCAGCCTCTGATTCCAGACTCCCAAAATTCAAAGCTTGGTTCTGCAAGATGTGTCCTTGTTTCCCCACCCAAAAATGGAAAAAATCATAGCCTGTACCTCACAGATCTCTTCTTAAAATTAAATAAGTTAATATATAACGCTTAAAACAATACCAGGCTCAGACTGTTATTTTGTTTTATGTAACAGAAACATAAATATAATTTTAAAGTAGTTGTTTTTAAACTAAATGAGATAATATATACATGTCATTTTGTAATGTGCTTTACTTAGCAATAGCTCTTGGACCTTTTTGCTTGTTAAATCATGTAGATGTACTACATCATTCTTTTATTAATATTTGCAGACTATCCTATGATTTGGTTCCATCATTTACTTAACAAATCTGTTGGACATTAAGGCTCTCTGACTTCTTGCTATCACAAACCATATTGAAATGAACATCACTGAACAAGATCCTTGCACAATTTTTAGGTATTTCTGAGAAGATTAATTCCTGAAAGGGAAGTTTCTGGGTCAAAGGATATGTGCAATTTACACTGTTATAAGTGCTGACTTTTTTCATGCTGCGAAGGATGCACCAATTTGCCTTCCTAATGAGGCCTCTTGAATCGGGAAAAAGAGGCCAAGTGGATGTCTTTTTATTCTTCATCGGTCTAGACTGCCAACCCACTTTCTTGGTGAGAGAGAGAGGACAGCTGCTATTTCACTGATGAGAGACAGAGAGTGGAGGGGCAGGGTAGAAACATACACATAAAGAAAGACACGGAGGCTGAGAGAGTAGGAGACAGAGAGAGAAACAGAAATACAAAGAGAGAGACAGAGACAGAGAGGCAGAAAGAGAGAATGAGAGAGAGAGAGAGAGAGAGAGAGAGAGAGAGAGAGAGAGAGAGCGCGAGCGAGCGTGAGAGAGCGCAAACACCTCTTTCTTTGCAGAGAACAGCTGAGAAATTTGCCTCTGTGATTGAAAAATTGTCCAACTGCTCCAGCCTTACCAAAGATGAGACATCCACCGTGGGCACAGTCTTACTGGAGAGCGTGGAAAGCTTTTCTGAAACCCTCAGCAAATAGTAGTCAGACTATTCGGACGGAATTCTTGGGTAGGATATATCCTTCACATCAAGGTCACCCTGGGGACTGATTTTGAGGGGTGAATTTGGCAATGTTATTCTCCAAGGCTTTACCATCTACAATTTGCCCCAATGTTTCAAACCTCTAAACTCACAGCAAAGCAAGTCTAATATTAATAACATCTCCCATGATTGAGTGTCTGGCACCGTGTTAAGGGTGTGTGGCCAGGCACTGCATTTGGAGTGAGTCTTTAATTCACTCACCAAATATTTGTTGACTCTATGCCAGGTGTTAAGAGGTGACAGTCATTTGCTGTGTTCGAATATCTCCAGCTCTGTCTTCTGGCCCATGGTAGGATGGTACTTTCTGGCTTGGAGTTAGGAGAGATTTTGTGACTAGTTCCAGTTGAGTTGTGAATGGAATAGTTGCCAGTGTGGGACCTTCTAGAGATTTCTTTCCCTTTGCCCTAGTGATAGGCTCTGTTTCAGATTACAATTTCTCCATCTGTGTGGGTTCCAGGGCAAGGATAACACAGAACACAGTCCCCAATCAATGTGTTAGTGGGAAAAAATTATTATTTTAACCTACTAAGATGTGGGCTTGTTTGTTGCTGCTGCATGACAGACCCTCTCCTGACTGATACAGCCATGGCCTCACCACCCTGAACATGCATGGCCTGTAACCACCTGGGGATCTTGGGCGCTGCAGACCTTCTATGGCTTCTGTGGCAGCATGCCACTCCTGGTACCAGTTACAGTAGAAGTCACATAACCTTAGGAAGTTCCATCCTGATGGGTGCCCAGGAGGCCAAAAGGTAGAAGTAGAGTATTTGGTGGACTGCCTCCAGCAGTGAACAAGACTGGCTGAATTCACGAATCTTTTATTTTACTCAGTTGACTAAGACAATAAACAGACATCTGATATACCAGATAAAACTAGTGCTATTGAGAATAAACAGCAGGCTGAGGAGGCTAGAAAGGGTCGGGATTAAGGGGAGCATTGCTATCTCACAATATGGTTCGGGGACGTCTCAGTGGGGCAGGGACCTGAGGGAAGGGAGCCCTGTAGATAATTGGAGAAGAAGCAAGTGTGGAAATACTTGGTGAATTCAGAGAACGATGAGGAGGCCAATGTGGCTGAAGTGGAGTAGGAGACAGTAAAATCTGTAGGAGAAGGAGTCAGAAAAGAAAAGGAGAGGAAGACATTGTAGACAAATGTAAGGACATAGGATTTAATTTGAAGTAAGATGGAGGCAGAACTGAAGAGTCTGAGAATGGGCATGGCATTATTTGGCTTATATTTTAAAAGGGCACCTCTAGTTCCATCATCTGTTGTGTTTTAAGGAATGAAGAGTTTTATAATTAAGGCCATGTTACAGGTGATGCTCAGAGCGATTAAGACAGTGCTAAAGTTTGCACAGCTGGTGTGTGGCAGAGCACAGGCATCATCTGACTATAGAACGTGAGCCCTTGTCCACTGTGCTGGATTTGTCCCAGTACCTTACTATTTCCTTTGGCTTTGGAAATCTTGTTTATCTTTGGAGTTGCCAGAGGGCCATGACACTATCGCCTGCCATCACTGTTGACATCAACCCCATCTTTCACTGATGCATCTCCTAAGATGTGAGAGCTTACTTGTAAAGCTCCAACCAGGTTTCTCATTTTTAGGTGCTACCATCCGCCTATCATTCATGAAGGGGCTCAAGGTCACTCCCAGGATGAATTGCCCTTTCCAGTCTTTCTTGGGCTTGCAGCCGGCAATGCGAACCTGTGTCAGACTGAAACCAAACTCAGGACCCACTTTCTGGGTGACATCATGCAAAGTCTTCATTTCTCCTTTTAGATATTGAGAGCAAAGTTATCGAGGACGAGTGCACCGAAGAGAACATGGTCTTTAACATGAAAGCCAGAGGGAACGAGATGAAGATTGGCTGTTCCACAATTAAGGAATCTAAATCTACAGGTGTAGACTCACTTATGAGAATCAAGGAGGGTGGCTTGGGCAAATTCAACCAGGAGTATTAATCGATCACCTCCTAGGTGCCAAGACCTGTGCTAGGTGGTGAGGGAATCAGTGATGATGAAGGCAGAAATAGTCCTTGACCTCAGGGAGCTTTCCATCTGCTAGAGAAGTCAGACTTTGAATAAATCATCTCACAGTAGTGGAGTATCAAGACCTTCAATGTCCAATTCAGCAGCCACTGGCCATATTTGCTCATTGAACACTTGAAATGTGGCTAGACTGTAAGTGTAAAATACATACTGGATTCCAAAGGCTTGGTACAAAAAACAAAGGATGCAAGATAGCTCATTAATAATTTTTAACACTGATGACATGTTGAAATGATAATATTTTGCATGTGAGTTAAAATTATTAAAATTTACCTGTTTTTACTTTTCTGAAATATGGCTACTAGAAAATTTTAAGTTACATATGTGGCTCATACTGTATTTCTGCTAGACCATGCTACTCTGTATGAGGGTTGGCAAGCTTTTCCTGTAGAGGGCAGATTAGTACATATTTTAGGCACTGAGAGCAATACAATCTCTGTCACAGCTATTCAACTCTGCCATCAAAGTAGAAAAGTGTTCATAGATAATATATAAATGAATGCATGTGGCTACGTTATATAACTTTTGTTTACAAAAAAAGGAAAAAATAGGCAATGGCCCAATTGGCTGGGAGGCCATCGTTTGACTCCCCCTGACCTACTTGCTCTCTGGAGCACAGGGTGCAGGCTTAGGACAGACTCCTGGAGACCACTGACATTGAAGGGGAGGTGTATCCAAGAGACTGAATGAGACCAGAAATGTGGGAGGGGAACTTAGTTCCCACTGCTGAGTCAATATCTCTTAGAAAGACAAATTCAAATTTATTTTTAAATGTAGTCCAGAATTCTCCAGTTGACAGCACCTCAGGATTTTTTTTATGGTTCTGCTGAGGGTCACTTACCTAGAAGTCCACTGGTGTTTTAATCTTCAGAGCAGGCCAGTGAAGGTGCAGAGATGCTTGAGACATTGAAGTATGCATGTGTGTATATATGCTGGGTCATCTGTAATAACTACTGAGCAAATGATTCCTTTTTCTTTTTTCTTTTTTTTGGTACTTGGGGAATTTGTAGGGACCACTGGGGTAGCTTTAGTCTCCTTTGCAAGTATGCAGTCTGTTTTGGATGAGAGCTTCTTCCAAGACACTCAGAATCCCTTGGCTAACTCCAAGAGGAAGCTGAAGATGAATTCTCGTGTTGTCGCTGGCATCATGACAGGGGAGAAGAAAGGCGGGTTCTCTGACCCAGTCATCTACACTGTGGAAAACATTGAGGTTCGTGAAGTCTCCACTGGGTCCCCATCTACCTATTGACAATCCCATCCCCTAGTAGGCTTAACTCTCATTCTGATGAGGACCTATTGAGGCAGCAAGCATCCACAATTTCTAGCAACTCAAGCCAATTCTAGAAGAATGAGCTCCTCTACTTCTGTGTGGTATCCTTTCACTCCTTGATGGCAAGATTTAGGTTAGATTAACAATGTTGATATGGGGCACAGACATGAATTTTATTCACCTACCTACGACCAAGTCAATGGTAGAGATAGGTCTGGCATTCAAGACATTTCTTTTCATCACTGCATGTTGAAATATCAGCATTTGTCTCCATTCCCCTATAGAACATAACATACCCACATCTTCTTGCCTCAAATGCCTCCTGAGTGGTCACATTGAATCCATTCAAGAGGGACTCTCAGGTAACCAGGGCCTTTGAATTTTCAGCCAAAGCAGAAGTTTGAGAGGCCCATCTGTGTTTCCTGGAGCACAGACATGGGGAGCGGCAGGTGGACGCCGTCTGGCTGCATGGTCCGTGAAGTCTCTGAGACCTATACTGTCTGCAGCTGTAATCGAATGGTGAACCTGGCCATCATCATGGCTTCTGGGGAGCTCACGGTCAGTACTGATATTCTGTGCTCTGGTTCCCCAGATTAGATGGGAAGATATTGACTAGACATCCTGTTGTGTGCCTCTCATGGGAGGGATTCATGGGGACAGAAATGGTATGCTCCATGCCTCAACCCTTGAGGAATTCATGGTCTGGTTGGGAAACTATGACAGTCATATATCAAATGAAAAATGACCCTAAACAGGTGCAGGCACGATACAAATCATAGATTCTATTTAATGAGCCCCTACTATGTACTGGATGCTTTATTTTAAGTTAAGTGTTTTCTAGATCTATTTTATCGGATGGGAAACTGAGGCTCAGTAATCTGCCTAGTCATGAAGTTAGTAGTTGATGGAGGCGGGATTTGAACCCAGGATAGTCTGGCTCCAGAGGTCACTTTCTACTAAACCAGAGTCTGTACTGTAGGAATTCAAAAGTGTTTCAATGACAGTTGGTGCTAGATCAGGAAGGAAATATAGTTTGAAGTTGGCCTTGGTGAGTGGGTAGATTTGGTAGAGAGAAAAGACATCCTCATTAATGCTGTGGTGAGTATCCTTGCCAATCATGCCAGATCTGAGGTTCAGTTTTCTGCCAGGAGAATCTGAGTGCTGTTTAGAGGTATGTAAGGCTTAGGACTTAAGAAAATTGGATCTGGAGAAAGACTGATGTAGTTTCAAGTCCCATCTCTATCACCTTTTAGCTATGTTTCCTTAGTTACGTCACTCAACCCCTCTGAGCCTGAGCCCAGTTTGTAGAGACACTCATAAGGTGGTGCCTAGCATATCTATAGTATATCTTTAACACACAGAAAGCACTCATATAAAGTTAAAATTAATTAAAAATTAATTGTGAATAACGGTGGAGGGGAAGCACTCAGCCCATCATTTTCACTCCCAAAAGCTGGGTGTCTCTGAATGCCTATGCATCAGGTCTGGTTCAGTGCAGGAGACAGGAACTACTCTAGGTATTTCAAGCAGAATGGGATTCAACATAGGGAACTGGGTGCTCCCAAAATTGCTGGAAGGGGTGGAAGAATTGAAGTCATGGGGCTGCCACTTGGATTTTGCCTTCAACATCACCCCTCTGCAGTATAATTCAGAAGTCAGATTGTTGCTGTCAGGCTACCCCACATTCATGGAATTAAGGACTGGAAAGTTGGAATGTGGAGTCCAGCCGCAGCTCACTCTTGTCTGTAGAAAGCTGGTATCTGCCTCCATTCTGCCTTTCCAAACTTTCATGCATACATCTGCTTGGAGAACCTACATGACATCCAGGACCTTAGTTCCAAACTAGAAAAATGTAGTTTGTAGACATCTTGCCCAGTAATAGATGGGATGGAAATGGGTGCTGATGCATGCCAATAGATGCCAAAGAATGATGACAGACAACATCTCATTTACTCTGAGTGTCAGAGGGAGAAAAGGTCCCTAATCTCTTGCCCAAGCCGGGAGTCAGGATAATTCTTCTTCCTGGTTGGGGAAATGTTGGTCCCTGAGTGGCATATCTCTTTTCTGACAGATGGAGTTCTCTTTGTACATCATCAACCATGTGGGCATGATCATCTCCCTGGTGTGTCTCATCTTGGCCATCGCCACCTTCCTGCTGTGTCGTGCCATTCGTAACCACAACACCTACCTTCACCTGCACCTCTGCGTGTGCCTCTTCTTGGCCAAGATTCTCTTCCTCACTGGTGTAGACAAAATCGACAACCAGGTCTCAGATCCTTCAGGCTATGCCCCCATCCAGCCACATCTTCTGCACATCTGCCTTTGCTTGTCCCTACAAACTCCCTGCATAGCTTCCACTTAAGTAGTTATCATCTACCCATTCCCTACCCCATCCAAATTGTCCCAGTTTTAGTATTGATAGCCAAATGTGCTGGGAAAACTAAGTCCCAGGCAAACCATGACAATTGTGCATTCTACCAAAAAGACCTGCTGTGAAGAATGTCTCCATAAATATTTGTGGAATGAATGAATGGACTGTGTTTGGGGAATGCTAATCAAAGAAGTTCCTCCCCTGCCCTCTTCCTCTGAATCTGCTCCTTGGCGAGGGTCAGGGTAAGGATCCTGAGTGCATCTGCTTCTCTTCTCCAGATCGGCTGCGCCGTCATCGCAGGCTTTCTTCATTACCTTTTCCTCGCCTGCTTTTTCTGGATGCTGGTGGAGGCTGTGATGCTCTTTCTTATGGTCAGGAACCTGAAGGTGGTGAATTACTTCAGCTCTCGCAACATCAAGATGCTGCACCTCTGTGTCTTTGGCTATGGGATCCCTGGGCTGGTGGTGGTTGTCTCTGCCAGCGTGCAGCCACAGGGCTATGGGATGCATAATCGGTGAGTAACATCCCCTTCTCTCCCTGAAGACCCTGTCACCAGGGTTCATGATGACAATTACATGAACCACAAGAGCAATAACAATATTGGTAGTGTGGCTACCATTTATTGAGGTCTTACTTTATGTACTATTGTTCTCAGGACTGCCATGTATAGTAGTGCAGGTTGTACCTTGCAGAAATCCAGGAGCTACTGTTTACACTATAATCTAGGTAAATGGTGGTGATGTGGACTTGATTGTGCAGTTCTAAAATCATGGACTCTGTAGCTGAACCCTGCTTGGGTTTGAGTCTTGGCTCCATTGTCTTTTAGTTGTTCTACCTTGGATAAGTTACTTAACTTCTGTATGCTTCCATGTCCTCATCTATAAAATGGGGGCTAATAACAATGCTTGCATCATAGTGTCATGAGGGTTAAATTAGTTATTATCTGAAAAACTTTTAGAACAGTGTCTGGCGCAGAGTAAGGCATTATACATGTCATTATTATCACTATTATTATTATTGTCTATTTTAAAGTGAGATAGGTTTATCATGTGTTTCTGTGTGAAATGATTTTAGGTAGTATGCTAGTAAGTACTAATTTAAAAAACATTTTTGTATTTTATAGGGAATTAGAAAAATATTGCCAGCATACCAAACTCATGATTTCACAGACATGATTCCATTATACATATAACTAAAAAAAAAAGGGAGTCAATTTTGAGGGAGAAAACCAGGTAAATGACAGGACAAGCAGTATGTGGATAGGGACTCATTGTACTATTTCATTTAGTCCTATGACAGACTTGAGATAGTGTTGCTATTCTAATTTACAGTTGAGGAAACTGAGCCTCAGAGGAATAAAAGAATTCCTTGCCATGAGAGTGAGAAAGGGGCAGTGTGACGACAATCCCAGGGCCCCACTTATCTTGTGTTATTGGTACTTTGCTGAATTGTGTTTGGAGATTACATGTCCAAGTTTCCTCCCTGCCCACTGGTGGTAAGGTCATGAGATAATGGATGAGGGAGAGAAGTTCATACAAAGTGAGCCCCTTAACACCTGAATCCTGTAAGCTTTACAACCATATTATCTATGGTACTTCTCAAGAAAAATCCTTTGTTAGGGCTAAGAGTCTCCTTTGCGTACAGTGTATAAATAGTGTCCCTGGGATTAGTGCAGTGCACAACCTGTGCTACTGTACATGGCTGCCCTGCGACCAACAATACGCAAAGCAACAGCTTAATAAATGAGAGCTACAGAGGAAATTGAGGCTTAGCCCAGCTGCTCAGTTGCTCAAGGTCACATGCTAGTGAGTATCTAACGTGCATTCAGGTCTGACTGTCTTGTTAGGAGATGGTGGTGATAATGCAAGGCCGCCATGATGAAATGTCTGATTTGGTGTGGGTAGTATAACCCCTGACACAGGCCAGAGAAGGATGATGGTATTTGGGAGCTGGAAAATTCGTGGAAGCCTTCCTGGAGGAGGTGGAACTTAAACGGGCTTTGAAAGCTCTCCTGAAATGCACACAGGCAGCATAGGTGAAGGCAAAAGCTTTCCCTAGGGGGATCTCAAGCTGTGTTTGGAGAACAGATGGACTGGACTGGAAAAAGGCAAAATGGATTGGAGGGGCATGGAATCTGAAGAAAACCTTCTAGGCAGAGGGAAACAGAAAGTTTTAGAAGAGAGGAGTAGTACTGACAAGGATTTGAGATGATCTTAGGAAGCACTAGGAAGGTAGTGGGGAAGACAGGGAAGAGAGGAACAAATACAGGGAACATTCATGAACAAGAGTTGCTATGGGCAATAGGGGTTTAATACCGTGGGTACCAACGGGAGGCCGTGCAGATTGTGCACTGCCACTGTCTTGCCCAAGGCACCAGGGGGTCGGCAAGGCACCCGTTCCCCTCCAGTGGCTGAGGGCCACTGCCAGGACAACAAATTCTCCAGCACTTTTAGTCTGATGCCCCCAGGCAGAGAATCAGCTGATGATAGGGAATTGGCCAATAGGTAGGGACAGTGTCTTCTCATGTTGCAAACATTTTCCCGACACTTATCACTACTACTGTAGACTCACATGCTAGGGGGAGAACATGTGGTTGACAAAACTTAATTAGTTTCTTTTCTTTGTGGAGGGAGGAACACTGCTAGAGGAATATTGGGGTGCCATTATTGAATATGGGGAATGGTTGCTGGGTGGTGAAAAAAGCAAATATCTACTAGATGCGTTATGGAAAGAGGCACTAGTGTCTTCCTTTTTCCCTTCCTTTCTCCTACCCTTCCTTCCTTCCTTTTTTATATTTATTTAAAAAAAATTTATATTGTGGTATAACTGACATACAATGCTATGTTAGTTTCAGATATATGACATCATGATTCGATATTTATATATATTATGAAATGATCACCACAATAAGTCTGATTAACATCCATCACCTCACATAGTTACAGAATTTTTACCTTTTGATGACAACTTTGAAAATTTACTCTTTTAGCAACTTTAAAATATGCAATACAGTATTATTATATAATAATATATACATATATTATATATAACATGTAATATATAATATATATTATGTATATATTATATATTACATGTTATATATATCATATATATATGTAGTTGTCATGCTATAATTACATCCACAGGACTTACTAATTTTACGTACTGGAAGTCTGTAACTTTTGACTCCCTTTACCTATTTCGCCTACCCGCATCCTCCGCCTCTGGCAACCACTCATCTATTTATTCTCTGTATTTATGAACTTGTTTTTTGTTTAAGATTCCACATATAAGTGAGATCATGAAGTATTTGTCTTTCTCTGTCTGACTTATCTCACAGAGCATAATGCCCTTAATTTCCATCTATGTCGTTGCAAATGGCAAGATCCTGCCTTTCTTTTAACAAATAAGTACGGAATGCCTTGACCATGCCAGGCTTCACACTGAGTGCTGGGTATTCAGTGATGGCAAAGTGTTCAAGGTTCAAATTCTCATGCAGCTCATAATCTAGTAGGGGAAGATGGGCAGTTGGCCAGTAAACAAACAACTGAACAAGATTTTTATGATACCGATAGACGCTATAAAAAAAAAAAAAGGCAGCAAGCTCTGCTAAAAGGGACCAGAAATGAAGGACAGTATATATAGCTGGGGATAGTCAGGAGTGGCTTTTCTGAGGAGGTAACATTGAGTTGAGATTTGAATGACAAGGTGTGCCAGTGGAGAAGGAGGGAAAAGGGATTACGAAGGTTATGAATTGAGCATGGGCTCTACCCAGGGCACTAAGTGAATCCTCAGGAACACTTATCCAGGAATAAGGTCAGAAAGAGGATTTGCTAGGGTCCAAAGAAAACTGAGATTCAACCAGTCCCATGATGAGCGTTTTCATTTCAGTCTCCTTTCCCAGTGTTCTTGTGCATTAGTGCATTTCATGGTGCAGGAGTAGCTCTAACGTCAAGACTCTGAGACAAACAATGACTTCTGATTCCACAGCTGCTGGCTGAACACGGAGACAGGGTTCATCTGGAGTTTCCTGGGGCCAGTGTGCACAATCATAATGGTAAGCAAATTGCTTGGTGTCATGGGTTCTGGAGAAGAGAATTGATCTAAGGGATCAGGAAATGCCAGTGGAAATTGCAGAGCTGAGGTCACTTATTCCTCTCAAACCTTCTTCCTTCTGATCTTTGGTTCTTGAGTTTTCCAAGTTCAAGTGTAATTTCTTTGACTCTTGATTTTTTTAATGCAACATGTGAATCACCTGGGAGGGACTATAATTTTCTTCATCCTTTGTGTTTCAGTAAGAATGGGTCTATTAACCTCTTCTGAGCACAGATGTTGAATGAGAGAAAAGAGGGGTTTATTTTCAGCTTTATTGAGGTATAATTGACAAATAAAAACAAATACGTTTAAGGCGAACAACTTTTGATATATGTTACATTATGAAGTGATCACCACTATCAAGCTAATTAACATTTCCACCACCTCACACAGTCATATTTTTTTAAAAGTTAAATTTATTGAGGTTAGTAGCATTATATAAATTTCAAGTGTACAACATTATAATACAACATTTGTTTACTCTATTGTGTGCTCACCACCAAAAGTCTATATTTTTCATCTGTTACCATATATTTGACCTCCTTTACCTAGTTTACCCTCCCCATCTAGTAGCCACCATTCTGTTGTCTGTGTGTGAGAGTTGATTTTTGTTGATTTGTTAGTTTGTTACTTGTTGTTTTAAATTTGATCATGAGCAAAATCATATGGTTCTTGTCCTTTTCTATCTATTTCATTAGTATAATACCATAATATTTACCCTATGGAAAATAGCAGGTAAGAACACTTAAGATATACCCGTTTAGCAAATTTCAAAAAAAAAATACAACATAGTATTGTTAACTGTAGTCACCACACTTTACATTAGCTCTCCAGAACTTCCTCATCGTGCATAAGTGAAACTTTGTAACCTTAGACCAGCATCCCCTCGTGTCCTCTCCCCCAACCCCTGGCGACCGACTGCTAGTCTATTCTCTGGGAAGCTTCATGCCTCCTTGTCCCCAATCCAGATTCTATAGTCCCGCAAGATAATGTTTCTTCTGACTTTCTCTCATTGTGGCTTGTTTCCTTGTGCCACTTGTAATTGTTTATTGTGAGCTCGTATGTGGCAGATCTAAATCTCAGGACTTCTTGTGGTTGTATTCCTTCAGAGGATTTTGCTCTGACCTCTATCAGATTTTTTGGGGCCATGTATTAGTATCCCAGGGGGCTGCTAGAACAAGTATCACAAACTGGGTAGCTTAGAACAACAGAATTTTATTACCTCAGTTTTGGAGTCTAGACATTTGAAATTAAGGGATTGGCAGGGCCAGGCTCCCTCTGAACATCTTAGGGAAGGCTCTGCTCCAGTCTTCTCTTCAACTGCTGGTAGCCTCAGGCATTAGTTAGCTTGCAGAGGTCTATCTTCTCCCTGTGTCTCTTTGCAACATCTTCCCTCTGTGCACATCTGTTCCTATGTCCAAATTCCCCTGTTTTATAAACACAGCAGTCATATGGATAAGGTCCCACTCTAATAACCTCATTTTAATTAGTAACCTCTGGAAAGACCTGATCTCCAAATAAGGTCACACTAAGGTCCTGGGGGTTGAGACTTCAATATATTATTTTGGGGGACATGAATCAACCCATAACAGGACACTGATATTGATTCTAACTTCCCAGGTGCACCCAGTGGAAATGAATGAAGATCACTCAAATGAGAACAAGCAAAGGCTATTTATTCAGAGATTGCTATAATAAGGGAGCCAGCTACCATCACTTGCATTTGTTAGAGACGCAATAGCAGGCATAGGAATAGGAAAGCTTTATAGAGGAATAAAGGGAAGCTTTGGGAGTGCACTGTTTGGAGGCTGTAGGTGGACTAACTAAAAGCAGGACACCCTGCGTGATTGGTTAAGGGTATATACTGGCTTTCTCCTTTTGGTCCTAAGTTGGAATCAGGGGCACACATTAGGGAGGCTATCAATTATTAATCAAGTGTCGTTTTGGGTTGCTATAGGAGTTATTGTTACGGTCCCTGGACGGGTTACTGAACACTATGGGTCAGAGTTTGGTTTTTAATTAATTAATTAATTTTTAAATAATTAAAAGACTTCAATTATAGTTGACATACAATATTACATTAGTTTTGGGTGTATAACATAGCAATTAGACATTTATATAACTTGATCACCCCGATTAATCTAGTACCCATCTGACACCTTACATAGTTATTACAATATTATTGACTATATTCCTTATGTTATACTTTACATCCCCATGACTATTTTGTAACTAACCAATTTGTACTTCTTAATCCCTTCCCATCTTTCACCCACCTCCCCAACCTCCCTCTCATTTGGCAATTGTCAAAATGTTATCTGTATCTATAAATTTCTGTTTTGTTTGCTCATTTATTTTATTCCTTAGATTCCACATGTAAGTGAAATCATATGGCATTTCTCTTTCTCTGTTTGACTTACTCCACTCAGCAGAATACCCTCTAGGTCTATCCATGTTGTTGCAATATTTCATTGCAATATTTCATTGCAATATTTCATTGCAATATGGCAATATTTCATTCTTTTCTTATGGCTGAGTCATATTCCATTGTATATATGTGCCACCTCTTTTTTTATCCATTCATTCATTGATGGACACTCTGGATACCCTCATATTTTGACTATTGTAAATAATGCTGCAATGAATATATGGATGTACATGTCCTTCTGGAGTACTGTTTTGGGTTTGTTTGGGTAAATAGGCAGAAGTTGGATTACTGGGTCCTTCTTTGTCTCTTGTTAAAGCCTTTGTTTTATTTTGTCTGGTATAAGTATTCATTCCTACCATAGCTTTTTTGTTTTGTTTTGTTTTCATTTTCATGAAGTATCTTTTTTCATCCCTTTACTTTCAGTCTGTGTGTGTCTTTCAATCTGAAATGAGTCTCTTGTAGGCAGCACATGTATGGGTTTTGTTTCCTTATCCATTCAGCCACCCAATCTTTTGAGCACAGCATCTATTTCATTTATATTTAAAGTAATTGTTGATAGATACGTAGTTATTGTCATTTTATTGTTCACATTTTTAATCTTTTCTTCTTCTACTTCTCCTTCTCCAAAGTCCCTCTAACATTTCTTGTAATATTGGTTCAATGTTGATGAATTCCTTTAGCTTTTCCTTGTCTCTGAAGCTCTTTATCCCTCTTTCAATTCTAAATGATAGCTTTGCTGGGTAGAGTAATTTTGGTTGTAGGTCCTTACTTTTCATCACTTTGAATATTTCCTGCCAATCCCTTCTGGCCTGAAAAGTTTCTGTTGAGAGATCAACTGACAGTCTTATGGGAGCTCCCTTGAGGGCAACTAACTGCTTTTCTAGTGCTGCTAGATTCTCTCTTTGTTTTTAACCTTTGGCATTTTAATTATGATATGTCTTGATGTGGGCTTCTTTGGGTTCATCTTGTTTGAGACTCTCTGTGCTTCCTGGGTTTGTATGTCTATTTCTTTTGCTAGGATAGGGAGTTTTACATCATTATTTTTTGAAATAGGTTTTCAATTCCTTGCTCTCTCTTCTTCTGGTACCCCTATGGTGCAAATGTTGGTATGCTTTGATGTTGTCTCGGAGGCCCCTAAAACTCTCCTCATTTTTTTGGATTATTTTTTCTTGTTGCTGTTCTCATTGGGTATTTTCTGCTACTTTATCTTCTAAATCACTGATTCAATCCTCCGCTTCATCTCATTTACTGTTGGTTCCTCCTAAGGTATTCTTCATTTCAGTCACTGTATTCTTAATCTGAATGGCTCTTTTTTGTTTTCTATCTCTTTGTTAAAATTCTCACTGAGTTCATCTACTCTTCCCCTGAGTTCATTGAGCATTTTTATAGTAAGTGATTTTGAATTCTGTATCCAGTAGACTGCTTGTCTCCATTTTGTTTATTCTTTTTCTAGAGCTTTGTTCTGTTCTTTCATTTGGGACATGTTTCTTTGCCTTACCATTTTGGCTGCATACCTGTATTTGTTTCTATGTATTAGGTAGGGCTGCCCTGTCTCCTAGTCTTGGCCTTGTATAGTAAATGTCTTGTGGGGTCCAGTGGTGCTGTCTCACTGGTCACTTGAACTGGGTTCTCCAGTTATGTCCCCTGTATGTATTGTGTGTGTTTGTGTCTATTGTTGTTGAGCCTTGGTTGTTCTTTGCACATCAGTGAGAGGGACTGGCCCTTGGGCTGACTGGTTGTGAGGACTGGCTGGTGAGGGGTTGAGCCTACACAGCAAGATTCACTTTAGCAGGGCTCTGGTACCTTCCCAGTGGACGCAGCCCCATTTGGTGCTCCTACTATGTCCAAAGCTGGCCACCAATAGTGCCAGCCCTGGGGACTCTTGAGAGGGGCCCTGCCACAGGCCAAGTTTTGTTGAAGCCTGTGTCCTGCTTGGAGCCACCTGGCAAGAGTCACTAAGCAATCTGCAGATGGCCGCCACCCATGCTGGGCTTGGAAGTGCTTTAAGAAGTGTAGCTGTAAATCAAGGCTGGCTGCTGCTAGTACTTGGCTTGAGGATACTCAGAAAGAGATATGGGGCATGCTGAGGCCAGATGCTGCTTGTTTGGGTTTTGCAAACCTTTGAGAGCTTTTAGGAAAGTCTGCAGCATGAGCCAAGACAGAGTGTTTGTATGGCAAATCCAATGGAAGTGGCTTGGGCCTACAAGTTGGGTGGGGCAGGGTCGCAGGGAATCACCAGGGTGAGGAGAATGGTGTTAACTAGGTTGACAGAGACTCAGATATGGTGGCTACCTGGGTCTGCATGCTGGGAGAGGAGAAGGCTCAACACAGGAAAAATGGCTTCTGCCAGTGCTTCTATCCTGGAGAAAGCTGCCCTTCCTGCCCTCGCCTTGAAGCTAGACCATTAAGTTCCTCTCTGTATGTCCCTCACACTTTTTGAGGCATTGCCCCAGTGGTGGAGCTCAGAGTGAGGGAATTCAGCATCTAGTAAGTCCAAGCAGACCTTTAAGAGGAAAGTCTGCAACTCTGGCTGCCCTCCATCTCACTCAATCATAATCTCCACTGGTTTCACAGCCAGAAATCATGGAGATTTCTCTTCCTGACATTGGGACCCTGGGCTGGGGAGCCTGATATAGGGATGGGACCCCTTGCTCCTCAGGGGGAACCTTCGCAGCCAAAATATTCCTCCCGATTTTCAACCATTCCACATCTCTGTCCCTCCTACCAATCTCAAGGTGACTTCCTCTGTATGCCCTAGTTGTAGGACTTCAGTCCAGCTAGACTTCAGGCAACTACCAATGATTATTGTTCTTTTTATAGTTGTAATTTTAATGTAGTTGTGCAAAGAGGCAAGCACAGCATTTACCTACGTCACCATCTTGACCAGAAAACTCTCAGAGTTCTATTTTTAAAGATAGTTTGGCCATTATCAGTTTTGCCAAACAAAATTAATTTTAGACTGTAGTAAAACATTTATTAGGGCAAAAGGACCTGCATCCTAGGAGACAGGTTCATGTAGCAACCTGAGTTGTGGTCCAGGGGAGAACAAGGCATGGCAGGGTTTGTAAAGGAAAAATCTACGAAGTGTAATTCTTTCCTGTAAATGAAGGTTGCTGGCTAGGTTAACGGGGCTTGATTAGTTCCCATATGCAGTCAAGGGAGGTGAAAACTATGAGAAGGTGAAGTCCACAAGTGTCCATGTAGCAATTATTCCAAGGTGTTTATGGCTCAGCCTTGAGCTGAGTTTAGCAACAGGTTAGCAGCTTAATAGCAGCTCTGAGCACTGACGCACAAAATATATAGAGGCTCCACTTCCTTAATAGCCTCTTGACTCTATTTTAAGTGGCTTTCTTAGTGAGCCTTGTTTCATTTTATGTTTTCTCTTAATAGTTTGTATATCCAATCTCTCAATCCTTTCTGCTTTATTTTGTAGATCAATTTCATTCTCCTGACTTGGACATTATGGATCCTGAGGCAGAAACTTTCCAGTGTCAATGCTGAAGTCTCAACTCTCAAAGACACCAGGTTCACCCCCTTCTCCGTTTTCTCTCCTCTTCCAATCTCCCTTCCTTCTTCCCACAAATGTTCACTGAGTACCTTTTATATGCCTGGTCCTGTGCCCCAGACAGAACAACACAGTGTCTACATCTGGGAGCTCAAACCCAGCTCTGCCACTTCCAAGCTGTATGACCTTAGGCAAGTTACATAGCCTCGCTGAAATTCAGTTTCCTCATCTGTAGAATGGGGATATTAATATTGTTCATTTCATGTGGCTTGTGAAGCATTTAGTGCAGAGTATTTCATATACTGAACATGTTAATACATTTTTCAGTTCCTCTGTGCACATGTATGTGTGCATATTTATAAAAGAAGAAACATATGATCTATTTTACTTTTATTACCATTTTTCTCTAATATGTCATGAATATTTTTTTTATTTAATTAGAAATTCATCAACAATCTTTTTTTTTTTGCATAGGATTTCAATATAAGGATGTAGCACAACTTAAATCATCCCTTATTTATGGCTATTTAAGTTGTTTTGAATGTCCTGTTAGATAGTTTTCCACATCTGGGGGTATTTCACAATAGGCATGAAATTGCCCAAATTAAAGGATAGGTTGGATAGGTAACACTTATCCAACATATATTTCAAATGGTTTTCCAGAAAGTCCGTTTCCAGTTATAAGAGTGCTTGTTTACCTGCAGCTGTGCCAGCACTGGGGTTTATCATTTCTGTTGTGTTGTTTTTGCAGATTTGATGGGTGAAATATACTTTCATTAGTTTTATATATATTATCTTACAGATGTGGGGCTTTTTTTTTATATTCTTATAGACCTGTCGACCAATAAAGATATGAGGCTGTAAAACAACCTAAAAGTGTATTCCAGATTTGAATCTGGAAGACACAGATTCAGGGGAAAACCTGAACTGTGCTGCAGAGATAACAAAGGCAGGGTTTTGCCTTTACAAAGGCAACCAAAAAGGTTCTATTTTTTCATAGAAATGAAGGATTGCTGGCCAGGTTAACAGGGTTTAATTAGTTCTAATATGCAAACGAGGGAGGCAAAAACTACAAGGAGGCGGTCAGGTCCACAAGTATCCAAGTAGCAGTTGTTTCAGGATGTTTATGGCTCAGCCTTGAGCTGAGTTTAGTAACAGGGGCTCTGAGTACAGGCATGAGATGTGCAGAGGCCCCACTTCCCTAACAGCCTCCTGACTCTATTTTAAGTGACTCTCTTAGCAAGTTTCCATTGTACCTTTTCCCCCATTATCAGACCATCACTCAGCTAATGTTTAAGGACCTACCCATACCAGACATTGTGTAGGATTTGTTGTCAGTAACCTGATGATGTCCTTTGCTTGTTTTCCTCTCAGTGTCTAATCTCTCATTAATCTTAAATATTTTTTCCTAAAATTTATTTTAAAATATTAATGCAAAAGTTAATACATTCAATGGTAAGAAAAACTAAGCAGTGTCAAAGGGAACACTTGAAAAATAATTCTCTTTCTCTTCCATGTCCCCTGTCCTTCAGGTCTCTCCCACCTTAAGCAACCATTATCACTTGAATTGAGCTTTCTTCCAGAATATCCTATTCTGACATATCTACCTCCTTTTACAAAGATGATAGGATATTTTACATATCATTCTACATTTTGTTTTTTCATTTCATATCAATACTTAAGGTTAAAAACTACTAACAAAAAGCTTATTTTTTTGTGTCAGATACTGTTCTAAGTACTTTTAGGATCTTGCCATCTCATTATTTAATCTGTAGAATAAGCAATACCACTGTGTAGCTACCATATTATTATCTCTGTATCAATTTGAAGTTCAATTTGAGGAAACTGCAGCACAGCGAGGTTAAGTAACTTACTAAGACTTGTCAAAGGATGGTCCTGGGTGCTAATTCAATGCCAACAGGAATCCCTAATTTAGAGTGCTGTGAAGAAGGAAACTTTATTCAGTGTAAACAGCTCAATTGTGATATAGCACAGCTGTTAGAACAGCATGGCTGTGAGGGGGCCCTGGCTTTATGCACCTCTCTAGCTAGACAGCTCAGTGTTGTGCTGTACCCGCTGGTCTGTGCTGGTCTGCTTCACTCGTTTGCAAGATGTTTTGGTTTTATCTTCGGTGTTTCAGTTCCAGCCAGGGAAACACAATCTTCAGTGGAAAAGGAAAGTGCATTCCTGGAGCCAGTGGTAAGCTGACTTATATAGAGAGAAGTCTCCAAATCCTCACAGTTCGATTGGTCCAAAAGGCACTGTCCTGATTGGTCAGAATGGAGCTGCTCTGACTGGTCGGTGAAGATGCTGGGATATAGCTGTGTAGCTCTGATTGGATGGGGGAAAGCCTTGATCCTACTTGTTGAAATCCAATTCCAGGAACTCCTTTAAGAGGGCCAGATAAGATGACAGGAACACAGTGCAGGCAGGCAGTCAGTGCAGGCTTCTCCCTGAGTGTGGAAATGGCCGCTAGGCTCTGCTTTTAAAGTTGAGCCCCATCAGCCACCAGGAGCCCTTCTTGATAGAAGGATCCACTGGTCACAAGTTAATGAATGGAAAAGTCAGAATTTATTTGCAGACAGTCCGGTTCAGAGCCTCAACCATTATTCACTGTAGTATATTGTCACTCTCATCTCATTTTAAGAAATGATTTTATGATTTTGCCTATTCTAGGTATTTCAGATAAATGGAATCACACACTGTGGGTTCTTTTGTGACTGTTTTCTTTCACTGAGCGTCATGTTTTCAAGGTTCATCCATTTTGTAGTGTGTGTCAGTGCTTCACTTCTTTTTGTGGTTGAATAATATTCTGTTGCATGGTGGGGACCATATTTTGTTTTCTATTCACCTGTCGATGGACATTTGGGTTGTTTCTAGCTGGGGGAGGGGAATGGAGAATGACTGCTTAATAGATATGGGGTTTTCTTTTGGGAGTGATAAAAATCTCTTGGAACTAGATACTGGTGATGTTTGTATAAGACGGTGAACATGCTAAATACCACTAAATCACACGCTTTAAATGGTTAAAATGGTAAAATTTTTTTTGAGTGTTACCTCAAAAAAAGGCCTAAGTATTTCATAGTTACTGAACGTGTCAGCAATTCATGGAAGGTGGACCCTTCTAGCTTTTAATTACTATAGACAATATTGCATTAAACACACATTTCTTGTGCCCATGTGTATCTGTAGATACACTGCTTTTTAAATGCTTGTAGAAGTTGATCTCCTCATCTCTAGGCTTGGAAACTCTGCTCCGTGTTTATTCCCATCCATTGGCAGGTCACAGGGTGGCTTCCTCAGACCATTCCTGATAGTATGGCCCACAAGGATAATAGCCACTTCCCAGTACCTTATCTTCTGCAAATCTTCTTCCCTAGATTGCTGACATTCAAAGCCTTTGCCCAACTCTTCGTCTTGGGGTGCTCCTGGGTATTGGGCATTTTCCAGATTGGACCTATGGCTAAAGTCATGGCCTACCTGTTCACTGTCATCAACAGCCTGCAGGGGGCCTTCATCTTTTTTATTCATTGTCTGCTCAACCACCAGGTACAAAGCTTTTGCCCTGCCTATCCCCAACTCCCTCTCCTTCCAGGGGACATGCCTGTGAAGCACATTTCCTGCATCTGGGAGTTACTCGTCTCCCCAAATTGTCTCCACCTCCAGGTACGTGAAGAATACAGGAGGTGGATCACCAGAAAGACCAAACCCAGCTCCCAGTCCCAGACCTCAGGGATCTTGCTGTCATCAATCCCCTCCACTTCCAAAATGGTGAGAGACTGCATATTTGATGCAGGTTCTGATTGAATGAAATGCCTGCTTCTTATCAATTCTAAGTACTACTGTGTGTTGAGTACCTACTGTGAGCTAAGCATGTCCATGTGCATTAGCTCATTTGATAAAGTGTGGGGTTCAGGAGTCAGGCTGCCTAGGTTTAAATCCCAGCTCTGTCCCTCCTTAGCTATGTGACCTAAAAAACAAAATCACAGCTTATACAGATATAGGACCTTATTCTATTGACTAATCAGTGAGGGAACCAGGCAGATGTTATAACTGGCTCAAAAGAGAAAGTACAGACATATATGTGTATTACATAATATATATTATGTATATATTATATATAGTATACATTATATGTGTATTATACATTATATATGTATTATATAATATGTAATGTATATATTATAAATTGTATACATTACATACATCGTATGTAATACATATGTCTGATTTTTGCATTTTTTGAGCCAGTTATAACATCTGCCTGGTTACCTCACTGATAATTATATATAATATATAATATGACACAATTATATGTTATAGAATTATACATATAGTTATAAATATACATAAAATGATATATAATTTCATGTATATTATATGTATTACATGTATATATGAATTATAATACATATATAATTTCAGAAATATTTAAATTAATGTGTGAATGGAGGTAAAACTGGTTTTTCCATAGAATATTTTACATTGCAGTCAGTTATTTAAAATTTAGAGTTGTAAAATAGCTCTCACATAGATAGGGATGTCCTGTAAGAATGCATTGTTTTTCACTGAAGTACACATTTTTCTCTACACAATGGATCTCATCTAGTCTCATGGCTCTAAATGCTTTTTTTTATCAGAGACCCCCAAATTTAAAATAATGTGCAGTCCAGCCTCCTCTCCTGAATTCTAGACTTATATAACTAACCACCTACCAAATGCCTCTACTCAAATGTCTAGTAGATGTCACACATTTAACATGTTCCAAACTGAGCTTCTGATCCCCCCACTTCCCATTTCCAGGGAGGGCCCTCTATCTTCTGTTGTTCAGCATGAAGCTGTGGAGTTATCCTTTTCTTTTCACCCATCAACTCCAACCCATCAGTAAATCCTGTTGACTCTTACTCAAAATGTATCCAGAATCTTACCACTTCTCTTTTCCTTTACCACTTCTATTCTGGTTCAAGTCCTATTGTTTTTAGACAGGATATGGAAATAGCTTCATAAGGGGTCTCCCTGCTTCCCCTCTTGTCTTTTCCCTTCCCCACCTTTGGTCTGTTCTCCCTGCAGCAGCCAGAGGACATCAGTGAGCACCTGAGTAGGGTTGCCTCTCTTCTCTGCCTACAATACTCTGTGGCTCTCACCTTACTCAGAGTAAAAGCCGAAGTCCTCCTGATGGCCCCAAAGCCCTGTCTGATCTGACTCTCTTTTTCTCCCTGACCTCGTCTTCTGTTAATCTACCCCACCTCCTCACTTCACTCAGCTCCACCCACATAGCGTGCTCAGTATTCTTCAAACACGCCAGGCTCACCTCATCCTTAGAAACTTTGGGCTGGAAGCTCACTCTGTCTTGAATGTTCTTGTCTTGATACTCATGTGGCCAATCCCCCACTTTCCTCACTTCCTTAAAATCTTTGTTCTAGTCATTTCTTATTGATGGAGTTCCTCAAACAACTTTATTTTGTACTGCCTCCTCTTCTGCCACCCTGCCCCCTTGTCTTGACTTTGTGTTCATAGCACTTTCCACTTTTTAACATACTATAACTTTCTTATTTATTTTATTATTCATGGTCTTCCATTTCCCACTAGACTGTCTTAGTTTTTCACTGATATATTCAAAGCATAAGTAACCAAGATCCAGCCGCTTAATTAAATAAAGAATTGTTTTCCTTGTAAGAACAGAACCCCAGAGTTAGTTTGCTGATAGTGGTTTTCTTGCTCAGTGTTATTGTAAAGAATATAGATGTTCCCTAATTTTTCATTTCCTTAGCAGCACGTTGACTTTTCATCAAATTATTTTCATGGTTACAAATGGCTGCCATAGCTCCAGCCATTGCAATCATGTTCAAGAACAGAAGAAGAGAGATGGGGCAGAAGCAGCAGCCTGTCCTTTCAATCTTCTCCCTTTAATAGGAAACAAAACTTCCCAGAAACCCCTCAGCAGATTTGGTCAGAACCATACCACGTGACCACTCATAGTTACATAAGAATTTGACAAATCAAGCTTTTAGCTTCTAGAGCAGGAGCTATCATTGGTAAAGGGGTTGAGAATGGCTCTTGAATTTGCCAATGGTGCCTGCCACAGTAGGGATAATCACTCTTAATATTTTAATGTTTATTTTTGTAGTATTTGTTGCCATATTTATCTCTCTATATATTTATAAGACCCATGCCCCTTATAGATATGACCCCTGTAATCATGTTTGTACCAATACTGCTGCTGATTCTGATTTCTCTCTCACAGGGTTAAAGCCCTTTCTTGCTTTTCAAATATGCTATGGAGCAACATTCAAGGCAAGCAGGTGCCTGCAGGAGCCTACAGTGAATTCTTCTCTTTCTGGCTTAATGTGGAAATACAGGATCCCACTAGCCCCAGAACTCTCTGGGCAATTTGGAGCATGGATGGGAAAGGCAGTCTTCTCATGGTTTTGTGCACTGGGGAGAAACAAGAATTTTTTTCTAGATGACTATTTCATCTTCCATGTTTTACAACTCTGACTTTCCAGAGTTTTGTGAAAATAACAGATCTTGGTGCAATGGCATGTGCAAGATAACCTGGCTACCATTTTGTTTTTTTCCTGAATTTATTGGTACATGTCTCTAGGCATGCCTCTCCAGTGCCTATTATGTACCTGATATAGCAACACTCAGTAAATAATGTGTCATCTGACTGACTGGCTTACCCTTCAACAAAAACTTCTCTTGCTTTAAAAAAAAATGGTCAGTAAAACTAATGACAGCCCCAGTGGGGGAAATAAAGCACATAGACATATAGGCTACTTGGGCACAAATGCTTGAGAGCTGTTTGTAAGTAGGGTGGTTAGTGGAGCAGAACTCTAGTGTTTCATGGAGGGTTGAAGCACTTAATGACAAAAGCCTTTGGAAATTGTCTGGATTTTCTGGGAACTTTCAAAGAAAACATCTTCCTTCCTTCCAGAAACTATTTTATGACTTGACTAAGATTTGTCCTACTGACAAAGTTATTGCCATTCTGCCTTGCTTTCTACTCCCCATAAAATCTTGAGTGCCAGGAAGAGGACATGGAAATTTAGAATGCAGATATCCTCCCTTCCATGGCTACTATAATACCTCCTTACTCAGAGTGTGGTTTGTGGATCAGAATTATCAGTATCACTTTGTTAGAAAAGCAGGATCTTGGGTCCCACCCCAGACCTACTGAACCAGAACTTGAATTTTAATGAGAGCTAGGGAAATTATGTTGTACCTGTGAATGAATGTTCTAGAATAGTCTAGAATATTCTTCTGTTTGCCATTCTGATAGCCCAACTCATCTGATAGCCCAAAACCAGAAAGGAAACATTTTGAGTTTGGGATTTGTACCTGCCATTCCCTCTTTGTAGGATACCTTTCCTGAAAATCCAAACCAATTTCTACCCATTCTTTGTGTCTCAGCTTAGTCATTGCTTCCACCAGGAAGCATTCTTTGAATCTCCCAAAGTAGGATTAGATGTCACTTCTGCGAGTCCCTTAAGGCTTCATGCTCTCTAACCCTACATTATAATTCCTCTTTTTCTTGGGTGTCTCCAACTTAGACTGTAAGCTCCATATGTACAGAGAATTGTATTTAGTAGATTATCCATAAATATGTTGAATGAAAGAGTGAATGAATGATTACTTTTTATTTTAAAGACAAAAAACACTGAGACTCAGAGAGGTTAAGTAACTTCCTAAGCATCACACAGCTGTAGGTGGCTGAGCTGGATTTTGAGCTTTTAACCATGGATCTCCTCTTCCAGACCCCTTGTTCCTCTCCTTCTCTTCCTTTGACTCCAGAAATTTTTAGTTTGGGGATGCAGAGAAAAGACTAATTATTTACTTTGAGTCAAATTACCACTTAGGTTTCATTTAGTTCCATAATGGTCATGTGTTGGACAATTTTATAATACATGGAAGTTGGCTGATGGAGGCTTGGCCTTTGTTATTTGTGGCAGCCACAGCTTGGGAGGGAAACTGACATAAAAGTTTATTTATGATCTGTTGGTCTTCAATGCTTGGCTTGTCTGGAGTGTTCAGTACAGCGGTGACAGTTTTAAGGGATATCGAAGCAAGAAATGGCATGTCTTTTACTCATAGGCAATTGTGGTATGTTGATTACATCAGTGGCCTCAAGAATGGTCTCCATCTCTCCACACCCCTTTCTCTGTAACTTTGTAACTCATTCTTGTTCTGACTCTGGCTTGGCCTTGAGACTTGCTCTGGCCAATGGATTGCTAGTAAACATGACTCAAAGATAGAAGTTCCAGAATTGGGTGTGTATTCCTTTTTGTTTTGTACGTGATTGTTCTTACTTGCTCTTGTACCCCTGTCTCCACCATGAGAACACGCCTGGGCTAATCTGCTAGAGGGATTTGAGAAATGAATGGAGGAGAGCTAAGCTGTCCCATTATAGCAGCTGATACTGTACTTAACCAGCCACCAAACCAACTTATAGCTGACTGCAGTCACATGAGTGAGCCAAGCCAAGATCAGCACCTGCCCAGCCAACCCATGGACCCTGGATCAACAATCAAGTATTATTATTTCAGGAGTGGTTTGCTATGAAGCATTTTTTTGTGGCAGTTGCTAACTGATACAGTGACCAATGGATTGTCAACATTTTGCATTTGATTGCAATAATTTGGAGTGTACAGAGAAGTGTTGACTCTTCACTTCTCAGCTTTCAGGATCTATAAATCTGTAACGCTTGAATAAAGTTCCTTCTGACAGAAGACTGGCACAAGGCTTTGTCTCTAAACATGTTACATGTTGGTCTAAAATACAATTGCCTTAAGGAATCCTATATTTCTAAGGTAAGTGGATGAAGTTGTGACCTCTACAATAGGAATTTTTCTTGCTATAACATCAAGCTATACTTGGTGAGTTCCTTTACCTCCATGGTCCCACATGTCTTCACTAGAGGAAGAAAAGACACTCAGAATAAAAACTGCATGGTTCTCAAATTCCACATATCTAGTGAAATGATTTTGCCTTTTATAATCCAAATAATTTATGGTGTCCAAAAAAACCACATCCATTCTCTCAAGAGGTATTTACCAACTCTCTACAATGTGCTTCTCCCGAATGTTACAATATTTGGAAAAAAATTGAAAAATTGAAAACAAAAATATTAGAACTTAAAATCTTATTTTAAATTTAAATATTTTATTTGTCCTTAGCCCAGAATTTATTAAAATTTGACTTTCTTGGTTTGAATGGAAGCAAACTCATCAATAATATTTTCAAAATCAACTTCTAGAAAAAAATTAACCATTTAAGATATACTGAGAATTGATCTACCGTATGATCCAGCAATCTCTCTACTGGGTATTTACCCCAAAGACTTGAAAATATATATCCGAAAAGGTATTCGCACACTAATGTTCATAGCAGCATTATTCGCGGTGGCCAGGACATGGAAGCAACTCAAGCATTCTACAATAGATGATTGGATAAAGAAACTGTGGCACATATATACAATGAAATATTACTCAACCATAAGATGAAATGAAATACTGCCATTTGTGACAGTGTGGATGAGCCTTGAGATAATCATGCTAAGCAAAATAAGCCAGACAGAAAAAGTTGAAACCCACATGGTATCACTTATGTGTGGGATATAAACCTAAAAGCAACAAACAAATAAGACAAACAAACAGAGACTCATGGACATGGACAATAGACTAGTGGTTACCAGAGGGTAGGTGGGAGGTGGGAGATGGGAGGAAATGGGGTAAAGGGGGTCAAATATGTGGTGACAGAAAGAAACCTTATGGGTGGTGAACACACAATGCAATGTCTATATGCCTTACTATTGAATTGTACACCTGAAACTTACTGGATTTCGTTAACCAATGTCACCATAATAAAAATAAATTAAATAAATAAATAAATAAATAAATTAATTAATTAATGAAAACAAAAACAAAAAATATATATATTGAGAAAATGATTGTCAATTCCATTATGACCTGGCATGATACCATTAGACCTTGGATTTGGATATTTTACTTATCATGGCTTTTTTTGCATTGGATTTGATTTTTTAAAATGTTGCATTGACATAGTATTTATCTTTAAAATTTTTTTACAGCTTTATTAAAATATAATAGATAATTAGTTGCTCATATTTACATTGTACAATTCAATAATTTTTAAAACATAGTTGGTGATGATAATATATTAGTTTGTTATACAGCATAGTGATTGGAGATTTATATAACTCACAAAGTGATCACCCTGCTAAACGTAGTACCTTCTTCTCCCTTACATATTTATCACTTCTGCCTGGAAGAATGCCTTGCCTCTGGCCCTCGTTCCAACAACTCAGTGTCCCCCTGTAAGTCCCTGGTGCCCCCTGAGCAGCTGACCTGGTGCCGGTACTCAGAGTGAGCAGATCTGTCACCACGAAGATCTGATTGTGGATACAGCCCCTTTAAGAGGCATCTGCAGCTGCTGCAGCCTCTGTCCCACTCAGCCACTCTGGACCAAGCAGCCTTGCATCTTCACCCCCTCCTACCTCCAAGTGTTGCAGGGTGATTTCTTATTTATCTCCCTAGCTATTGGGCTTCTCTTCATCCAGACCCCAGGCGACTCTGCCTGCTGTTTGCTCTGTGTTTCTGTCATAACTTTGATGTGGTTAAAAGATAGGGTGAACAGAGCCTCTACCACTTATGCCATTTTGCCTGGTCCCTTGACATAGTATTTATCTTGATTATTTTGTTTTTGGTCATTCCTTAAATTTTGTGCACAAGGCGAGGATTCTCTCCTCTTACCCTATTCCTGGCCCTGATCATGATCTTTTGGGGCCATACTTATAGCTGGCTTTTAAGGAATGGGACAATATTTTTGCATTACTCACTTAAAAACACTTGATTATTAATAATTATCTGTTAGTCACATCTGTCTACAGCTATAGGGAAAATCATAATGTGATAGTGCCAGATGTCTCATGCCCACATAGGAAATCATCCTAAGGGTAACCTATAACAGGTATACCTGTGTTATTTTGAAATATTATTTTTTTCCTACTTGTCAAATTATAAACATCTTTTCAGCTCATTGAGCCTTTTAGAACTTCTTTTTTTTCTCTCAATTGTTGCACGGTGATCAATGGTACACATGTGTCTTAAGATATTTAACCTAAGTTTGCATATTTCTGGCTTTTCAGTACATTAAACAATACTCTAATGAATATCTTTGAGCTAAATTTCAAACACACTACTATATTCAAGTGCTTCTAAAAATTACTAGTAGTTATTAGTGGGAGGAAATTTAAGTTTCTTCTTGAATGTCTGCCTGGTTAAAGAAAAACAACTGTACAAAAGCGGCCAAACTTTCCCAAACTTTCCGAAGTATATCATTAGAAATATAACTTGAAGATAACTTAATACCTATTCATAGAAGAGCTTTCCATCATCAGTTCTAAGTAATCTGGTTGCCTCCTTAAGGGTCTTAACATTTTTGTTCATTGTACTCAAAGTTATCAATCTTTTATTTGTAATACTCGGCATGTTTGAATATAATCAGATGTTCATGTGTTTTGTCCCCAGCTTTTCTGTGAGTTCCTTGTCTGATTTATCTCTGTATATCCCTGACCTACAGAAGATCAGGTTTACTGATTGACTCAATAATATCTATTGAATAAATGTGTCAAGGAAAGAGCATCAATCTACCATATGGTAATAGGACAGTGTTCTGATATTCTTACTCATTTCACAAATACAATCATCATTGCTTAAAGAGAGGAATATGTTCTGAGAAATGGATTGCTAGGTGGTTTTGTCGTGTGAACATGATGGAGTACAGTTACACAGACCTGCATGGTATAGCCTGCACATCTCGGATATGTGGTATAATCTCATGGACCACCGCTGTGCATGCGGCTTGTCATTGACCAAAACGTTGTTACTATGCAGTGCATAACTGTAATGTCCTTATTCTGCAGAGTCACCCGATGGTTTAAGTTTCCACTTCAAATGCTCTAGTGATTTCATTATGAACATTATTATTTCTAAAATGACAACAGGTGACTCAGTCAGGTTCCCTGAATGCAGGAATGACAAGGATTTTGGTGCCTATGACTTACTGAAGAAGTGCTCTGAGAAGAGGGAGGGTGATGGAAGCAGGATGGAGTGGGAGGAGGATGTGGGTCCAGCCTGAGCCCACGATGAGCTCTGGAGCATGAATTGTACCTCAGTGCCGTCCCATTTTGAGGCAAGGGGACTCATCTTTTTAATCCCCATGTCAGTTATTGGTTGTATGCTGCCTCTCATTGTGGTGGGAGGTGATAGCAGTTCCTGTTTGGCCGAGGCCAGTTTTCTGGAGAAGGGACATCTGGCTTCCAGAGAGAGTTAAAGATGGATATCAATAATATTGACACTGCACCATCTCCATGACCACTAAATATGAGAAAAAGTCATGTTAATCACTTAGATGTTTGTTTGAAGCTTATTGTAATGAAATTTTGAACTGCATTTAAAAATATTTGTTTCAAATGATGCTGCAAACAGATATTTTGGTAAAGCCTTCCTCTTACTAAAAGGTCTTAGAGCATGTTTACTGCTTGGCTTTATTGAGCCTAGAATTCAATGGCTTTTATATTTGCAAATATACTTTTAATAAAGTTCTTTCATCTTTAAAAATATAAAAAGCATCAGAAAGAGACATTTCTTTCTTTCTTTTTTTCTTTTTAGTTTTTCTCAGTTTATTTAGATTTTTTTAAATGATCATTAGTTAAAGAAATCCAGTAAGTTTCAGGCGTGCAATTCAACAGTAAGGCATATATACATTGCATTGAGTGTTCATGGCCCATAGTTAGATTCCTTTCTATTACCACATATTTGACCCCTTTTATGCCATTTACCTCCTCCGCCCCCCCTCTGGTAACCACTAGTCTATTGTCCATGTCCACGAGTCTCTGTTTGTCCTGTTTGTTTGTTGCTTTTAGGTTTACATTCCACATGTAAGTGATGTCACGTGGTTTAAAACTTTTTCTGTCTGGCTTATTTTGCTTAGCATGATTATTTCAAGGCCCGTCCACACTGTCACAAATGGCAGTATTTCATCTCATCTTATGGCTGAGTAATATTCCATTGTATATATGTACCACAGCTTCTTTAGCCAATCATCTATTGTAGGACACTTGGGTTGCTTCCATGTCCTGGCCACTGTGAATAATGCTGCTATGAACATCGGTGTGCAGATATCTTTTTGGATATATGTTTTCAAGTCTTTGGGGTGACATCTAAGTCTCTTGGATCCCTGCTTTATATAAAGTCTTAATAATGCCTTTTCTTTTCTTATAAATATTCAATCATGCTCGCTACCTTTAGTCTCAGTCTCTGTCAGTGTTAGTGACAGTTTCTGTAGCATTTGCTCAGATTCCCCTGGGGCTCCGCGGTGTTTGGTCTCGGAGGACATGGGTAGAGGTGCTCTCTGGGCTGGGGTATGGGAGCTGTGGTTCAGCCTCACATTTTGCAGCTGCAGCTGGTAATAATCAAGTGTTGCTTCTCTGCTGTCCCCACTTCTCTGCTTTCTGCCCTGATCCCTGGGCACTGATGCTGCATGGAGCCACAGCTCTCAGGCAGGGCTGTTCAGGGAACCTGCTGTACCTTCTCCCCTCCCTGCACCCCTGCACGGAGCTCTGGCTGTGAGAGGCAGCTTCTTTTTTTCTCCTAGTTTACCATACGACTCCCGACTCCCGCAGTTCTGACCTGTGGTAGCTCTTATTCACAGATCCCTTGTTCAGATGTGCTGGTGTGCAGGGTGGGTGATTTTTGTTAAGTTTTAGATGTACAGTTTATTTTTGTTTCAAGGGGAGAGATTTGGGGACATTTCTCACTCTGCCATGTTTCTGACATCACCTTTTTCTCAGTTTAGGTATGCTGACCTTAAACAGACAGACAGATATTTCTCCAGCAAAATGAGTTTATTTTGCAAATTGAGTTATGCTGTCTAATGTACAAGTTCCAACAGCCAGATGAAGAGACTTAGGGTGAAGTCCTACACAAAGGAGCGTCTGTCTTTATGGAGTTTGGAGCTGGCTCGGTAACCTATGGATGGGCTCTTGTTCACAGAATCTGAAAACTCTCCAGAAGGAGACATTTCTAATGCTTATCCTGGGAAGGGAATGCCTTCCCTTTTGAAATTCTATAATGTCCAACACCCAATAGTACTTCCATCTCCCCTTGATTATTATATCACTTTATAATCAATATTTGATCTGTTATGTCCCACTTCTGTGAACTTGCTTCATAAGCAATTCCTAATGTTGATAAAATTATCTGCTTCATGCGTAATTTGAAACTCTCAAGCTGCATCTGTCTGGTGCAGATGTGGGCTCAGTATTTTGTCTGCAGGATCTCAGACTATCTTCCTTCCTCTTCCCTATTTCTAAGAAAAACTTCTTTTCAGGAGCTTGTGGGTATCGCTGAGGTAACATGTGGTCTGCGCTCAGGATCTGTATCTGCCATCTTTCTCTACTTCCTTGTCAAAGTCGCTCACATGCCTTCCCCCCAAATCTGCCCAGCTCCATGCAGGGATCTCTATCTGTGGCCAGGTCAAGTCCACAGAATGCAGACATTCATCCTGATCCACATGAGCTTTAAGAAGCAAGTTTTCTCCACAGCTTGGGGTTGCCATTGTCTCCTGGGCCCCAAAGCTGCTGTACTTGGGCACAGAGTCACCTCTGACTCATAAACACCATGGCACCATCTCTCATTCTAATCATTCACTTCAGGTGCCTCCAAGTAGCTACTTAGGTCTACCAGACACATGGATTCTCCACCCTTCTGTCTTCTTTCTCTTTTCTTTCTGGTGGAATCTTTTCAAATCCTTTACGCACATCAACTCATATAGGTAAGGCGTTTTGGAGGTGGTATAAGGGTGTATACCAATTGTTTGCAAGAGGTGTCTAAATTTTACCTCCGGTCCATCCTAAACACCCTGCAACACATAGAAAAGAAAATCCAGGAGACTTGGAGATGTTAAAGAATTGTCACAAAGTCATTTATTCATCCTATGAATATTTATTAATTATCTACTCTCTAGAACCTGGGGCTATGATACTATGTAAGACATACATTGTCTTTCCTGTCATGGAACTTTCATTCTAATGGTAAGGCAGACCCAACAACAAGTAAATAAATATCCAAGTGGGCTGGGTGTCTTCTGTGGACCCCTCTAAATCCATGCCGATGTCTGTCTAGAATGCTGACATCTTTGAGTATAACTATGCGTTTTCTTGGCCTCTGGCTTCCAGCTGGTTTTGGCCAATGGGAAACACCAACAAGATATTAGAAAAAGAGAAGAGAGTGAGATCAGAGTATTTGTTTTCTTAGTGCCTTCCCTGTGGGTCACCGTGGGCTGTCTGTCCCTTGCATGAAGTCCACAGCTCCATGATCTGGTACTCCAGGTCTTATTAATTACAATTTCTTACTTTTTGTCCATTCTGTTGTTTTCTCAATAGCATTACATGTAATTCCTAAACATCTTTAACCTATCCTGTGATTTTATTTCTACATAAAATAAAAAGAAAATTTAAAAAGTTTCGGTTATAAAATTTTTGGAATTAATATACATATATTTTTGCATGAATTACAACACATCCTGCTCTTCCCACCAGCATTTTGCTTGTCATGGTAACTACATGATCACCACAGAGATAAGACAAATAGCCAATGTCGTCTGAACTTTACAGAAAATGACATCAAGCAAAGTCCATGGGTAAGGGATAGAATTTTGCCCAAATCCAAACAAGTCAACCAGGTTCCTTGTTTAAGCCTGTATAAGATCAATAATTTATTTATTATTTATTTATTTTTTTATTGAGATAAAAGTCACAGAGCATAAAATTCACCATTTTAACTGTTTTAAAGTGTACAATACAGTGGATTTTAGAACAGTCAAAATGTGCAATCATCACTTTATTATTTAATTTACTTAAAATTAAAAAAAAATATTAAAATTATTAGGGTAACATTAGTTAATAAAGTTATATAATTTTCGGGTACATAAGATTATAATTCGACATCTGTGAATTCTATTGCATGCTCCCCACCGGAACTCTAGTCCCCTCCTATCACCATGTGTTTGGCCCCCTTTACCACTCGCCCTCTCTCCACCCTCTTTCCTCTTTGGTAACCATAATTCTATTGTCTGTATCTATGAGTTTATTTTTGTTGGTCTTATTAGTTTGTTATTTTTTTTTTTATATTCCACCTATGAATGAAATCATATAGTTCTTGTTCTTTTCTGTCTGACTTATTTCACTTAGCATGATATTCTCCGGAGCCATCCATGTTGTTGCCAATGGCAATATTTTGTATTTTTTTTTTTTTTTATAGCTGAGTAGCATTCCATTGTATACATGTACCACATCTTTATCCAATCATCCATGAATGGACATTTAGGTTGTTTACATGTCTTGGCTTTTGTAAATAATGCTGCAGTGAACATGGGGGTGCAGATATCTTTAAGAATAAATATTTTTGGATTTTTTTTGGGAAAATACCCAGGAAAGGAATTGCTAGGTTATGGGGTAGTTCTATTCTTAACTTTTTGAGAAACCTACATACTGCTTTACATAGTGGCTGCACTAATTTACATTCAGTGGGGTCATGTGTTAAACCAATTCAGGCACCAAGGACACTTGACTTGAAAGGTTTGTTTGAAACAAAAGTGACCATATATTGTAAGGGCAAGAGTCGGCTGATTTCCAGTGAGCCAGCAGGTGAGAAAAAACATGTGTGAACTGCTTCCTAGCACCATTTCGGCATCAATTCTAGGCTACCATTCTGATAGGGTGCAAATACTGGGCTCTGCTTGATTCTTGTGTCCTGGTCTGACCAGGTGGAACAGCTTCACCATATTTCCAGCCATTCCTCCTGCAGAATACCACCATTTCAAGGCATGGGAAATTTTCTGAGAAACGAATGTTTTCTAAATGACCAGCAAAGGAGGAAGTGGCATTGGTGTCTTGTGCTTTGGGTCCACAGCTTGAGAGGATGATGTTTTCTTTCTTTCTTTGTATTGAAATGTGGCTTCCTCTTCTGTGCCAGTTAGTAAGAAAGGGTTGGCTCCTGCTTAGAATGCGTAGAGCTGGTTATAGTGTTAGCGTGTGAATTAGTTGTCAACTTGGCAAGAAGCAGCTGGCCTAGAAAAATGAATTAAATGAAGATACTATTTATATAGTTGTGGGCAGACAAAAGGAGTTCTTAACCCAATTCCAGTGTGTATGGGGGGTTTTCCACACCACCAAGCAATTCTCCAACACAAGCTGGGTTTCCTACAATTCAATGAATTCTGACACCATCTACCTGGATATAGTATCAGATCCCACAGGTTAAAGGCTCGGTCCCACCAGACTGCCTCCCCCACCACTTTAGAAGCCAATCACAAGTCCAGGTTGTCACTCATGCTTCTGACCCATGACTTCTTCCTTGAATTTCATTAATTTGCTAAAGTAGATCACAGAACTCAGAAAAACATATTACTTATTAGATTACCAGTTTATTATGAAGGGAACAGTCAGGTGGCAGAGATATGTAGGACAAGTATGGGGTACAGAGCTTCCATGCCCTCTCTAGGCACCACTCTCCCCAAATCTCCACATGTTCACCAACCCAGAAGCTCTCTAAACCCTGCCTGTTTTCAGGAAGGCTTCATTACACAGGCATGATTGATTAAATCAATGGCCATAGATACTTGATTCCACCTCTAGCCGCTCTCCATTCCAGGGAAATGGTGGGAGAGGGGCGCAAAAGTCCCAACCCTCTATTTTATTCATGCTTGTTTCTCTGGCAACCAGCCTACATCCTTAGGTGCTTTCCAAAAGTCATCTCATTAACATAAACACTGTGTGGTGGAAATAGGCTTGTTATGAATAATGAGACACTCATTTCACATTTATGGCTGAAAGTGATATCAAAAACTGAGGAAAAGAGACCAAACATAAGACAAGATGCTCCCATTGCTCTATTGCTCAGACAACTCCAAAGGTTTTAGGAACTCTATGCAAGAAACAGCACAAGAGCAAGGATACATTTCTTATTGTAAATCACAATATCACAGCAGGGATAAAGGAAACTGACAAAGGGTAGTGGAGTACCCTGGGAGCAGCAATGGTGGGGGAATTCTTGGGGGTGAGTGGGGAGAGAAGTTATAGAAATCTGCAGAGGTCCTTAGCCTGTGACAGAAGAATCTAATCACCAACCAAATGTGCAGTCCTGGGAGGGCAGGAGGAGCTGGAAAAATAAATATTCCCACCTCTTTGTCTCTTCCAGTCCTCTTCTCTCCTTCCACAGCTTCCATTGGTTAAATTCACCTAAAGGCAGAACATGAGAGGGTCCTGATGATGCAGTCTGTACAGGACAACCTTCCAGTGCACAGAGCAGGATAGAGCAGCTTCTTTCACAATCACCCAAAGTGCGTTGTTACAAGCCTGATAAAGTTCAAGAGGGGGCCACACCTTACTGAACTGTTCCTTAGACTAATCATTTGCTCCCTTGGTTTGTGAAATGGAATCCTGTGATGGTGAAAGCCTACAGTTCTACCAAGGGAAGGTGAGATATCTGAATTTGGGATTAAAGAAGAAGCTCATCAACAGATTCTTTTGTCTGATGGCTTCTAATTTTGTTAGTTCTCATTTGTTCATTGGCTCACAGGCCACTCTACTGTTTGTATGTATTCCTTTTTATGGGCTTTGCATTCAGACACAAGCTGGATGGTTTGATCAGTCGACATCCAATAGAGAGAGCTGCTCTGAGGTGGACTTCTCTGCTGGTTGTTGGTTGCCATATAAACCAATCCATGGTCCGATCAGCTATGATTGGGAGTCAAAGTCATATGTTCTATGCCTGACAAAATGTGTGTGAAGTCCTCCTTCCAGTATACTTTGTGAAGTGTATCAGTTAGCTTTGGCTGTGTCACAAATCACCCTCTAATTTCTTTTGCTTAAAGCAACAGTTATATTATTTTATTCGAAATATTTCATTTAGGGGTTGGCTAGACATTTTTTTCTGGTTGAGGCTAGCTTGGCTGGTCTTTGATGGACTCTTTCATGCAGTTTTGGTCAATTGGTGGGTCAGATGGTGTTGTATAATCTTGCATGGCCTCACTTCTACATTTGGTGGTTGACAGGTTGACAACCAGATTGATGGATTATTGATTAATGAGACTTGGTTCTTTTCCACATGGCCTCTCCTCCTCTAGAAGGCTAGCTTAAGCACATTCCCATGGTGATCTCAGGTTTTCAAGTGCAGCAAAAGAGGGCAGGCCCCAATGTGCATGCACTTTTCAAATCTCTGCTTGTACCTTGTTAGCTGTTGTTTCGTTGGCCAAAGTTTAGAATCAACATGAGAAAACTACACGTGATGAAGGGGAATTATGGCATCTGTATGCACAAATAACTTTTCACATGCAGAATTAGGCTGTCAGCACATGGAATACCCAGAATCTCAGGGACTTTTGGTTCAGGCATTTCAGTTTAACATTCAGACAATTTTCATTTCAACTCATCTGAGAAGGATAGACCAAACCTCTTTACTTTGCCATGCAAAAGAAACATTTTGAGTACCACATGTAGCAAATACTTTGAGTCTTACATAAAGAGGCTGATGGCAAGCCCACCTAGGCAGTTATATCCAGGTAATTATTTAAATATTTTATTTCATTGGCTCTAATTTATAAAAATCAATGGGAAACTGAAAGAGGAAGATATTCATGTTAGAGATAATAAGGCCATGTTTCATAAATGTAATAAAACCAAGACAAGGAATAAATAAGTAGGTGTGTATTTGGACTTGTCAGACTAGGGGGATATTTTTCTGGATCTTACAAAGATTCTTTTAATATGAGTGAGAAGCAAATTTTGAAACCATGCCAATGGGACCAGTTAAGAATTTTTATTAGCCAAGATAAGTGTGATCATGTTGGGTGACCCTATCTCAAAGACCAAGAAAATGGGCATATCATTCTTCCAAAGTGATAAACTGAGATGGAATACAATAATAGCGAGCTGAGTAATAAATACATGGATGCACCGACTCTTTTCCACACTTTGGCCTTCAACTCTTTTGTTAAGAAGTTCACCAACCTAAAGGAGCATCCTTTAGGTTGGATAATTTTCTTGGTGTAAGTGGAAGTTGGTTCCACTCTCTATTACCCGGTTTTGCCCATTGGACACCATCACCATTTCCAAGCTCATTTTCTGAGGCACTTTAATATGGTCCATCCTGATAATGTACTACTTAAATTACTGGAATGAAAAGAGAACTAATGGACTATGCATTATGCAAACTCCCCAATTAACACCCCCACCTTCTCCTCTACCCACAAGAATCTTTGAGAAACTAGAGCTCAAGAGGACAAGTGACATGCTTCCTTTTTTTTCAGCTCCAAGAGGCTGCCAGACTGAGTGATAAGCAAGGACTTTTCATTTTGTGGGTAAGTAGAAACCGGTTTGGTATCTTTCCATAGAAAATAAAAAATGTTTCATGTGTGATATTTGGTCTAGAAAAATGTTTTGGTACTGGAAAAAAATTCAAGGAGACATTACATGTCTCGTTGCTTTATTTCTTGAAAGCTGCTGTAGGGGCATCTGTCTCATGTTCACATGCCCACTTCTGCCTGGGTAAGGATTGTGTGTATTAGATGATAGTGTGAAACAATCTGAGTTGCTTTAACACACTCCAAAGAGACGATGAATTCATGGGCTTAAGGGGAACTAAAATAAGAAAGATGCAAGACACACAGTCTGAATCAGATGTAGCAGATAACCAATTAGTTATTAAAAATGAGAAAACTGGATCTAAAAGTGTGATTGAGTTTATTGAGGCCCCATAGTGAATTACTAAGCTTTTTCATACTCCACACACCTCACCCCCATAATAAACACACCAGCACAGTTAATGCGAGGCTTACAGTGAAAGGCTTGTATATTTTATTTATGGCCAAAGTAACTATAGGTAGGTGTTTTTTCAGCCACTTACTTGTGACCCAATGTTAGAGGTGGGGTCATGAAACCAATTTACTGGGTTCCGACCAGCATTTTGAAAGGAATTAAAGTACTAGAGCTATAAAATTTTGGATGCTGCCTATAGTGAATATTGATTTGTGAAACTTGGTTCATTTCTCTTTCTTTCTCTCTCTATCTCTCTGGTGTAAAATGTATTTCTTACAGTGGGTCATGGCCAAAATTCTCTGCAAATCAGCATTGATATGTATGTGAAATCAGCCAGGGACAGAAAGAGAAATATGGTATGAGCTCGCTTATCTGGAAGCTACAGTAGTCAAACTCACAGAAGCAGAGAGTAGAATGGTGGGTGCCAGGGCCTGGGTTGTGGGGAGAAGAAAACAGGAGGCGATGGCTAGAAGGTATAAAGTTTCAATTATGCATGATGAAGAAGTTCTAGAGAGTGACTATACAGCATAGTGCCTATAAATAACAATTCTGTATTGTGTACTTAGAATTTGCCAAGAAGATAGATCTTATATGTTCTTGACACACACACAGGCACACACACACAATTATCAAAAAGGGGACGGGAGGTGATGGATATGTTCATGACTTTAGGGGTGATGGATATGTTCATGACTTCGATGGTAGTGATGGTTTCACAGATGTATATTTATCTCCAAACTCATCAAGTTGTATACATTAAATATGTACAGCTTTTTACATGCTAACTATACCTCATTAAAGTAGTTAACCTTTCCTCACAAAACAAAGTCAGCATTGCTAGAGGTCTCAGCTGTTCTGAAAAACATTACCAACTCTTTCACATAAAATACTCACTTAAGGTAAGCTGGTTTCAAGTGAGGCTTCAAAAAGAATTGTTCTTCTCTAGACAGGGTTCTTCACACTGGGAATTGCCACAGTCTATTTGGAGTAAGTTTTTTGGAAGGAAAGAGAAAAATGAACTCAAAAGGGAAACAATTGTTGAGAGAAGAGAAGGCACCTAGGAAGTTACCAAGTATAATTCCTTGAACATGAGACAGAATTTGATTTTCAATCAGGAAGTATCGTCTCCTGCAGAGGTTGCAAGCTGGGGGCCCACTGGTTCTGTATTTAAGGAAAATGTGGATTTGAATGTCTTTAGGTAGAGCCCATGGTCTTCAGTTCTCCATAGTCCCTATTGCTCCCCTCAAATGGCCTCACTTATTTATAAGCACAATGATACTATTAAGTATTTTCTTAGCTCCATTTTACAGATGAGGAAACTAAAGCTCAGAGGGAAAGTCACCACCTCAGAGTCACTGATCTAGTCATTGCAGATTGCAATTCAAACTCAGGTTGTCCTGGGTTTAATGTCCTTTAACTGCCTATGGCCGGCACCTAATGATGGGTGAGACACTAAAAGAATTGCTCCATGGGCGGGTCCTAAAGGGTTTCAGACTCAAAGACAGAGCAGAACAGGTATATAGAGAAGGGATGGAGCTGATTAGAAAAATATGTACTTTTTTAGCCATTTTGTTTCCTCTTCTATTAAAATATTTCATTATTATTATTTTCTTATTGCTAAAATAATGTACAAAATTTAGAATTAGTTAAATTTAAAATCACCACAATGGCATTCCTTTAACATTTTGAATTCCTTTATATGTGATATTCTATACTTTTCTCTATTACCTGCTTTTATCTTGATGCTGTATCACAATTGCTTTCCCTGTTGTTTTGATAGCCTCCTACAACATTATTTTATTTAAAATACTGAATTATTTGCATTACGCATATTTAAATGCTGCCTTTCTTTCTGCTGACATTTTATGAAACTATTTCTTCCAAATCTTGTGATATATCTTCCCCCTTGGTGTCTTTATCATCACTTTTAGGGTGGCTTAACTGATTTGTGGAGGATATTATCTTTGCTAATGTGCACTGGAGCTTTTATCTTAACTGCCCAGCTCAGCATGACTCGACAACAGTATTTTTTATACTTAAAAGAGGTATTCATATGGCAAACTCTGCTACATTGTTTTTTAAAGTCTCCTTTGAAAGGCTCATTCATAGAGATGTTTAGTACCTCCATTATTTTCTACTCTAGAACAACTTCTAAATAGAATGGATATAATGCAAGTATTCCTCTTTATATCATCGGGAGTAAATAAAAGTTTTTGCACAAATCTTCAGTTTTAACAAATGTTAGGTTATCGGAAAAAAAAGAAGTGATTTCTTTTTTGAATATGAAATACCTCACTTGGTTCAAAATTCAAATTTTGAAAGGGTGAAGTGTGAGGTCTCCTTTCTCCTGGAGACTTTTTTCTTTAGCCACTCAGTTTTCAAAGACAACAAGTGTTGTCTATGAATTTCTTAGGCATTTTCCAGAAATATTTTTGGCAAATACAAATTTGTAATATATACACGCATTTGATGCATTTCTGTGTTCATGCACACACACATATATAATTATATAGAGAATAGCTAACATTTGTGTAAAATAGAGGAGATAATGTCTCTGTTATGTAAACATAGTTTAAATATATGTGTACAAATTTCTAATTGTGTATAGTGTGCTATTATTGTCCTTATCATCTCCCCCATTTTACACAAACACTAACATACATACTTCTGACCCTTTATCGACTTGTTTCTGGTCCAAAGACAGTGTGCCCAACATTTCGAAAGGCCAACTCAAAATGTGAGAAGAGAAGGGGAAATGGGAGGAGCTGTTTTTGTAAACCTCAAGCAGAAAGCAGAACTCCTCGAATGATTAGCACGTCTATAGAACAGATTAACCGTAATCTATTAGCCCGAAGGCCATTAGGACTAAGCAGGCTTGAACAAAATGGAGTCAAAGAGAGGCCTAGCACTTCACTCTGCTACTATTCTCTACCTGCAACACCTTTCTTGTTCATTCCTCAATCTTGAGGGAAATAGAGCAACTGGGTCCAGGTTCAATTAAGAAAGAGGAATACCTTGTAATATGGAGTTAGATTTGTCTGCCCATTGTTCCCTCCTATCTGCTCTTATGATCTCACATGCCCACCTCGTCCATCTTAGAGGGGGCATTGTGGGTGTTTAATTTACTAGCAGAGACCACAGCAACAGTAGAAGTAGCAGCAGGCCAGGATATCTGTATGTTAATGTGAGATGAAGAATAAAGAGTAACTTTTGTTTTCATGTCTCCCAGGACAAAAAGCATGATGAGTTGGCCACTGTACAAACACTTCTTGGTTCACCTAACAAGTAGTCTAAAGTGATGCTACTGTCTAAGGACCCATGAGCCAAGGACTCTAAGGTGGTCTGTTGTTGGAGTCTTAGAGCTTGAGCGGTAGGACGGGCCAAATGGCTGACTATAGGAGTTAAATTCCATACCATCAGTATTTGATAAAATTTATGAAAACAAAAGAAAAAAAGGTTAATGATCAGAGAAAGTTATAAACCAGTTTCTTCTGAGTCTGTAAGGCTGTCAGTCAAGACGGTTTCTAGATGTAAGCTCAAAGCATGGATGTCTCTTGAGATTATTATGTTAAGTGAAATAAGTCAGATAGAAAAAGTTGAGAACCATACGATTTCACTTATATATGGGATATAAATCTGAAAGCAACAAGCAAACAAGACGAACAAAAAGAGACTCATGAACACAGACAGCAGTTTTGTGGTTACCAGGGAAGGGGGGAGGTAGATAAGGATAAGGGGGTCAAAAATATGGTGATGGAAAAAAATTTAACTTTGGATGGTAAACTCACAATGCAATCAATATACAGATGATGTATTATAGAATTGTACACTTGAAATCTATATAATTTTATTAACCAATGTCACCGCAATAAATTTAATAAAAAAAATAAAGCAAAGAAAAAATAGGCAGTGACAATCTGATAGATTCTCCTGGTCTGCAGTCTTCGTATCTCTGATGATGTCATCAGGTGCTCAGGTAAAGTCTGTGTGTGGCTCACACAGCATCAGTCACTGAGATTGTTTATGCATGAACTGTTGTGATGATTTCTCTCAAGTTTATACCATGTTGTCTAGCTGCAGTTTGTAATTACAAGGCTCAGGAAAAAAAAGAACAAAACAGTTTTAGTCCTTAATAATTCCAAGTCAAAGGATGGGAGAAAGGTGAAATGTAAGTTTGGAGAGTTACAGCCAAATATTTAAGAAAACTGAAAAAATTCAGAATCCAGTCCAGTTTACAGGTAAAAAAAATTAACTTTAAAGACAATGAACTGAACTAGAATCTAATAACCACAGGTGTGTACTATAGTTTCTATTGAAACACAATTTTCTCTCTAAAATCACCCTCATTTTTATCAAAGATAGTCAAATTAAGACTAATTTGCTACATGTCGACTTTCAATAAATCTGCCCTGATTATTTGAATAAATACATCAAGAATAGCAATTGATCACAAAGGCCTTTTAAAAATCTGCTTTGCTGGATTTCATAAGGAATCTCCAGACTGCACTTCAATTAGCCTCTCAAGGCTAAGAAGCCAAGCCACGTAGTCGCCAACAGGCTTCACCTGCAATACCTACAGACTTGAGTGAATCCATCAGGTTCTCGAAGTTCCCCAAATGTCTTGATGTTCTTCCTTTGCCATCCATCCCCCAGGAAGGCAATCTTTGTTCCTCACCTGGAAAGACTGCTATGAACCATGTAAGCAACTTACCAGGCTGTTCTTCCAAGGGACTTTTACTAGCTTCCAAAGTCAATCTTAATTCCTTAAAGCTGTCTGGTCACATCGAGTCTATGTATCTGTTCCTCAAAAATGATATTCTAGTCAAAACCTTGGTCACAAAACCAGTTTCCAATTGTGTCCTGTTATAAAGAGAACCAATTCTTCTGAATTGATGCAATCAATCTTGCCATGAAAATAATACACACTCATTATAAGTCTCTAAATTCTGAAAGAATTAAGTAGGGAGAAAAATAGAAATGTTTTAATACTGCTTACGAAGGTATAATTTACCAAATTGCTCTAAAAATACCCCAAGTTTCCTTGTATCTGAAAAACAAAAAGATTAAAAAGTCAGCAACATTTCAAACAAAAAGTTTTAAAAATTATAATCATCCTTAGTTCATTCATTCTCAATCAATTCTTGTTTATCCTCATCATTTGCCAGTATTGTATGAGTCCAGTTAATCTTCATCTAGTGTAAGTTTTCTGACAATTTTTTCTCAGAAACCCGTACTTTAGAATAACTCAGAGTCCTCTCCATGGATCTATAATATGAAACACTTGGCAAAAGCATCAGAGTAAAACAATGACTATCGGTAAATGACAAAAAAAAATGTAAATGACACAGTCATAGATCTGATTAGAATGCAGTTGAAAAATAAGTTTGCTTTTCTGTAACATTTTAAGATAATTAGAATTATGAATGAAATTATATCAGAATATTGTGTACCTTTAGAGATTTTCTATAATCTCTAGAACATTCACTTTAGTAAGAAGAATATATGCATACAAATGATATAATTATTGTTCTTTATTTGCTAAAGGTTCCCATGTAATTTCGACACACCAAAATAAGCCTAAGTAGTTTAATATTTCTCTTTTGTAAGGAGAGAAAACAAATATTTTGATGTGTTCTAGGGGCCCTTTTGAAATACCTCAGTTATTCCCAGGTCAAGATTCTATTTCTAATTTAAATTTTTGGAAGTTTGTCAAAATATATCAAAAGCTTTGGACATTTTGTTACCGTCAGAGCTATTTGAACTTCGGTGTTGCCCCAGTGGCAGGGGCTGGGGACAATGCCGAAGAAGAGTTGTCAGCATTTTTCCTCTGTTCTCCCTCATTGACAGTAAAGGATCACAAGTCAATGAGATTTAAAAAAGAGTTATTAAAGGCATGTTTTAGAAAGACAAATCACGCCCCAATGGTGCACATGGTTTTAGTGATGAGAGCTGTAACTGAGCGCTGTATTAACAACCACAATAACCAACACAAAAGGACCCAGAAGTGTGAACATCTGCATTATATTTGGGCCATGATGGCTGGTTCCAAAGGCATTCCTAGGTGATTGGAAAGTGAGGTCATTTTGAATGACACTTAGCTGCTATATAACTCTTTGCCTAGTGCGCATGTGTGTACCTAGAAGTCTACTACCATTGTGGTGTTCTCTGGGTGGTCTCGAGGCTGGGCTTCTATTCCTTTGTTGCCCCACCACTCATGTCTGACTAGCTACCTAACAATTTGATTAAATAAGATCATAAGTCATTATAAAGCAATATTTAATTATCCACTTAACCAAAGTGGCAATAGAAAATTTTAATCACAAATAAAAAAACTTACATAACTATTAGCAAAACTTAGTTCTTACTATTGAAGAGATTCAGTTTTCTTAAGTAATTAAGGACCTGATTAAGACAACATAAAACACAGAAAATTATTTTGATAAAACAGAATCTTTGCTTTCTAGACAGAAAATTTTTCACAATATCAGTAGCAGACCAATAGTTCAAGAAATGTCCTTTTAGCAGGAGAGAAAACTCACCGCTAATTTTGCATTACCTTACTTTTAAGTTCAGTTACTTGATTAATTTTAATCTTAATAAGTTTGGCCTCATACAAAACTTTCTCAGGACTCTTATTTGTAAATATTTAGATATTTAATAAATATCCATGATTGAATTTAGCTAACAAAACTTTATTTTTATTTATCGATTTTTAAAGGCAATGAATTTATTCATTCATTTATTTATCCAGCAAGCTTACGAGCCATGTATTGATTCATAATAATATAGTTCTGCCCTATATTTCTTAGACACCATTATAAAATGGCCTATTATAACATTTATTGCACTGCAAGCTGAATTTTATTTCCTACAGACTCAGTGCAATATAGTACAATAAGTTGACTACATGGTGTTCAACTTGTCCCCAATGCCAACACTGTGCAGTAGGTTCTGTAGTCATAACACAAATCTGGCAAATTCCAGACCAAATCTCAATGTCTAGCTTAATATGTAATCATTACAGATAGCTGTAAGAATATAAGCATTTGTCTGAAATAACACAACGATTTCACCTCCATTTCAGTACACTGAGAATTCTATAGTCCTTATACTGTTTCTCAGTATCATGTATTTATCTTTTATAAGAAAAAAATATTGTTAATGAAAATTGTATCTAGCCCATCAACAGAGGATTGAAAAAAGAAGTTATGGTTCATATATACAATGGAATATATTCAGCCATTAAAAAATGAAATCCTACTATTTACAACAACATGGATGGACCTAGAGGTTATTATGCTGAGTGAAATAAGTCAGCCAGAGAAAGATAAATACCATATGATTTCACTTTTATGTGGAATCTAAGGAACAAAAAGAACAAACTGATCAAAAACAGACTCACAAATATAGAGGACAATCTGGTGATGGCCAGAGAGGAGGAGGGTTGGGGGACTGGGAGAATAGAGTGAAGGGTTAAAAAAGTACAATTTAGTAGTTGATAGATGGTCATGGGGATGGGGAGCATGGCATAAGGAATGCAGTTAGCATTAATACGTTGGCTAGGTAGAGAACCAGAGGAGAGAAAGAGCAATTAGGGGGATTGTTTTTGTAAACTTATATTATATAAAATGTCTAACCAATGTACTGTATACTCAAAACTAATAAAATAAAAAAAATGGGGCAAAATGTAAACAATTGATGAATCTGGGTGAAGGGCAAAGGGTATTATAGTAGTCTTGCAACTTTTCTGTAAATTTGAAATTAGGTACAAATAAAAAGTTACCTCCTGACAAAAAAAAAAAAAAGAAAAAAAAAAAAAAAGAAAAATGCTCCAGCATGCTCTTCTCATTCAATATCCAATTCTGCACACCAGTGGGTGTCATTTATCTTTTTCTTTTAACTTTGGGCAATTTTCAAGGTAGAAAATTATAGCCCATGGTCATTTTGGTTTATACTTCTTTTATTATGAGTGAGGTTCAACATTTTCTTCCTGTTTGTTAGTAATTTATGTTTCTTTGTACCTTTCTGTTTCCATCATCTTTTTTTCTATTGGGTTTTTAACCATTTCTTTTTTTTAACTTTTGATTTTGAGCTCTTTGTGAATTGGGTAAATCAGTCCTTTGTCATGTATGTTGCCAATATATTTCTTAATTGTCATTTTATAATTCTTAAAAAAACTAAAAAGAAATTTTTATCTTACTTACATTTATTTACTTGCTCCTATCAATTAAGTTTAGATTACTTATGAAAATAACATCATACCAAATTATTTTTCTTGCTGACAAATTTTGGAACAGAGATAATAAGAACTTATTTGACTAATAAACCCAGGTAGAATAGAAGTATTATTTAATGCTGATGGTTCTTAAGACATACCTATTTAACCAAGCCAAAATGAAAATCAGCTTTAATATAAAATTTTTTCCCAGATGACATGATTCTGAAATGCATTTGTGTTAGTTTCTGTTCTATTTTTACAGATTCTCATATAAGCATGTTTATTTAAGCCAATTAAATATTAAAAATTAGCAATATCATTTGGTGGTAGAAATATGCTATAGACATAGACATACATAAACATACAGATAAACATGGACAGAGGTCTCATAGCTTTCATTTTAAAACACTAGCTTTTGTGTCCCAGGTACAATGCAAAACTCAGAGGTATGTTGCTCAGATGACCAAAACTTTTTGTGATATAAGAATTCCTTTAAAGTAATTTTAAAATTAATTTATAATCAAAGAATGCATTCCATTATCTGAGAGGTCTCAGAGCCTCTCCTTTGTCAACTTATGAGCCATCCAAACCTATAGTGAATTTTAAGGAGTTTATCTGAGCCACACTGACTGCAATTACTGGGAAGCCAAATCTCAGTGGATTCAGAACATGCTCTGAAGAATGGCAGTTTTGCAGTTCATTTTGTACATTAGAATCAAAGGAGACATGAGGAGGGTGACATGAAATCACTGGTGGTGGATTAAAAGGGCGAGAGAAAGCAAAGCGGGGGGAAATCTCTGGGGTTGGATAAAAGGTAAAATGGAGGTGTTATTGGTGAGTGGGGCACATATTCCAGGCTCTCAATGTCTCGAACAAAGAATTGAGCAAGACAGCGAAGTACGGCAGCAAAGAATAGCTTTATTGGAAGGGAGAGTAAAGCGACAGTTCACCTCCAGATGTGGAAGTACGGCAGCAAAGAATAGCTTTATTGGAAGGGAGAGTAAAGCGACAGTTCACCTCCAGACGTGGAAGCTGCCCGAGCGAGAGAAGGGTGGCTCAGGGGCCAGTAACAAAGCCCTTGGGCTTTTATCCTTACTTACTGTGGGTGGTCACTTTACTTAGAGTAGGCTTCCTTAATAGATAGCTAAGATGGACGGGGCTTGGTGACTCCTCCTTTACTTTCTGTGTGTCTTTGTTCCCAGAATTCAGTGTTGTGATATCAATGAACTTCCAGGTATATGCATTATGTTAGAATGATGTCATGAGGAGGCTCAGGTGAGTAGGAGGTTATTATGGTCTTCATTGCGCAGGTGCGAGTGACTTGCTTAAACTGGTACCTAATTCTCTACCTACCTGTTTCTTTGTGGAAGTTACTTTTTAGCCCTCAAATGCCTTTTGGCTTGCTTCATTGTGGGTGGACTGGGACAAGCCTTTTCTAGAACACGATGGCTTCAGCATTTTGCGGGCAAACCCCAAAGCCCCCATTGATCTTCCTTGCCTAAACTTTTTTCTAAGACCTCTGAACCCCTTCTTGTTAGTATGAATGTTGAGTAATGGAAGGTCTTTTCTTCTGTATCTGCTTCCTGCTGATGAGGATCTTAGTCCCACCTGTTGGGGTTCTGATGCAGGACAGGGCAAATTTCTCTGAGTGACAGGGAGACCAGGCCCTGCACCGAGAGAAGAGAGTCCTTTGTTGGAGAGTGTGGAAAGAATTCGACACACACACCAGAGTTAGAGTCAAAAAGAAAGGTGATTAGAAAAGTGGCAACACTCCATAGACAGTGTGGTCTCCTCTCAGAGGCAGAGAGAGTGAGAGGGACAGTGAGAGAGACAGTGAGAGACAGAGTAAAGGCTCTGAGAAGGACTCTGAGTGTTCGGGGTATTCAGTTGATAGGTCATTCTTTAGTTTCCATTTCCTTTGATATGGACTTACAGTGAGGAAGGGAAAGAGTATGTAGCCAGAAAAGGTAAGAATATGTAGAGTGAAAGGCCTGCTGGCAGTTCCCAGCCTTTAATCCATAGGTTCCCATGGTTTTAGCCGTAGGGAATGACTCTTGGTTCCAGTTTCACCTTCACAGGTGTGGGGAGTAGGTTGTTGGTAATCCAGCAGAAACTTGCCTTTGTTCTGCAGGTGTCTTCCTAGCCTGGCTGCAGGGCTGATCAGCACATTGCAACCTCTGATTGTAGCTTGATTAGCATTTTAATTCTCTTGCCTCTTCCCTATGTTAGTTTCATGGAACTCTTTCCCTCTCTGTCTCAGTCAGAATAGGGTTTTGGTTTGTCCTCCAGAGGATGTATCCTGCTTAAATGCCACCCCTATCCCAAGACAAGGAAGAAAGGTAGATGTAAACTTGTAAATTAAATCATGTATCTACTAATTTTCTTACCGTTGATTTTCTTATTAAGTGAAAAGAATAAACTTAGTAGGGAAGACAGACTTGGTTAATACAATACTTACAGCAAGCCCTGGGTGAAGAATCCCCTCCTCTCTGTGACTACAATGGCCCTGTCTGGCCCAAGGCAATTTCTGCTTATGATGGACTGAGAAGAATGTGAAGCTTCAGTGATCCTTAATCAATAACCATAGGACTTGAGTCTCAAGCTTCAGGGTAATTATGTGAATTAGAGGGAGAGGGGCTTTTTCCCAGAGAAAAATAAAAACCTCAGCAAAACATAGTAGTGGGAAAAAGAAAATACTTTGAAAAAAAGCAATGAAAAGTTCTGTGAATACATTTTGTAAAGAATGGTCCGTATCAGAGGGACACATACTTTTGCATTGGTGGGTACAGGATAGTGAACAATTAACATTTATAGCACATAGAAATGGTATGTGGGGGACAAGATAACAGTGAGGGGTTCTGTGGTCTCAGGGTTGTGCCCTGAAGAGTCTGGAAAACTGGATTACGGTGACAGTCCAAGGGTCTGTTATCTTAGGTGCAAAAAAGACAATAGGCAGGCTCACTTAAGGTAATGATTGCCCTTTGTCAAGAAAGCCACAGGCGCAGGATATGACTACCTGCGCTGACCTGCTTTTTAGTTAAAAATGTTAATGTTCAGACCATTCCATGTGGTTCCTCCTGGTCACTGAATTTGTAGGGCCCACCATGGTGGCCTCCCCTGAGCTTGCCAGGTTTAGTATGTGGCCCCTTTTTCGTTCATTCTGTCGAGGGCGCTCCTTAAGGTGGACTTGATGGCTAACACAAACAATAGAAGCAAGTGTGCACAATAAAGTTTATCAGAGATAAACAGAGCGGCTTCGGATCATCTGAATTTAAAATGGCAGATTTTCCTAGAGGAAGACGGCATGAGAATGGAGGCTGAGCATAAGATGGTGGTGCCACGTGTCTGGAGACGACGAAGATGGGGGAGGGGAAAAGAAGACACAAACACCAAACCAACAGGAGAAGGAGAAGCCTCAGAACAACACCCAAGTGACACACAAGACAATAACTTGAGTACTCTCCTAATCGTGCCACAGATTCACTAGGGAAGCTACAAATTTCACATTCAAATGACCAAATAAGTGAATGCAAATGAACTGATTCGCAAATCAGGTACAAGCCTTACAACTATTTCCCTCTTCAATAGGGTATTCCAAACAAATACAGAATAAATCAGCTTAGCCCAAGGGAAAAGCCCAAAGGAAGGGCAGGGGACGGAAGTTCAGGTTGTACATGCAGGGTTAATCACCCCACTTCCAAACCTAGCCTGTCTGCTCTCAGGCACAGAACTGCAGACAAACAAGTGGGTACAGTTTAGCAATCCTGATCCTGCTCTCAGGCGGCAAGCCCCTAAATGCAGATGGCTCTGTCCCCGAGAGGAAGCTGAGATGAAGAGGGAGAATTCCCTGCTGCCCATGCCAGAGTGACCTACCCCGCAGACAAAACCGATGGTAGACCGAGGTCCCAAGACCTTTCCATGCTCCAAAGGAGCCGTGTGCCAAGGGCAGCCAGTGCCCGTCCGGGAAAGTACCTCCTGAATCCCCATGTGGCCTTAGCAGCTGCTCGAGACTCGTGGAGGGGAACTCCGGCAAACGTTGGTCTCCCACGGGCACTAGCTCCTGGCCAAGGCTTGCCAAGTTGTTACTGGTCCAAAGCCTGTGTGCTCAATGCTTCGAAAGACCAAAACTCAAAATGTTAGGAAAGGTTTATTGATCAATCGAGCCCTATAGAACCTCACAGGTTTATTGATCAATTGAGCCCTGTAGAACCTCAAATCCATCTTACAAAAGTAAGGAGTTCAGGCTTCTTTTATGTCAAAGGAAGGCTATATGAGAGGGGCCGTTTTTGTAAACCTCAGTCCCAAAGTTGAATTCCTCTTGCATGTCTGCAAGGAAGACTAAGGAGAAGCCATTAGCCTGAAGGTCATGGGGACAAAGCAGGCTTGAGCAAGATGGAGTCAAGTATCTCACGCTGTTACATAACTACTTAAAAGTACACCTTTAAGATAATCTTTTCTCTCCCTCTTTATCAAGGAACTTTTTACACATACGAATGCAGTGATAATAACATCATGACCCCCACAGACCCTTAACTCAGCTTTAAAAATGACCACCTCCCAGGCCAATCTCATTTCATCAATCTCATAAATTCTACACATCACATTACTTCACCTGCAAAAATTTTAGTACATTTCTCTAAAAGATCAAGACTCTTTAAACATAGCCCTTATATCATACTTCTAGCTTCCTTTTGGACCAGACATCTGAGTTGATAAGTGAGGAAACGGAGTGAATTATCAAACCTATAAAAAATGAATAATCATTCTTTAATGTTACTACAGCTCCAGGCTTTAACCTATTAAAAATGATTTGTTTGATTTGGGGTCTAGTAAGACACTGCCATTTGTTGATATGTTTCCAAGTCTCTTAAATCTAGGTACCTTATATGTTTTCTACCTTAAAAATTTTTTTTTGAGTGAAGAAAGTGGTTAGTTTGTCCTGTGTAGTCTCCCACAGTCTGGATGTTGCCGACTGCAATAGATAGGATTTTAAATTCCAGCAGAATAGTCCGTCGGGTGCATCTTGCGTTTCCCATGTATTGGATTGCAAGTGTGTTTCTTATAAGCTATTCTGCTATGATCATTCTCTCAGGATCCTTTCCTTGAGATAATTTCCCAAAAGTGAAACTGTTGGGTCAAAAGATAGGTAGAAATAAAAGGACTTTGATGAATATTGGCCACCTATCTTCTAAACATTGTGACCATCAGAAATTGATTTTCATAGGGCTTATTCATTTGAGGAACCTTTGCCACATCCTGCTGGAGAGATTGTTCTTCTTGGTATCTCAGTGCTATGGGAAGCAGGTGCCTGCCCCTGCTATCAGGTAAGTAGAACAAAGAATTCCCCACTCTTCTCCCCATGGCCCTATATGCTAGCTTTGGTTGCTTCCCCCAAATTTGGCACTTTCTCCAGAAATGACTGTGTGTGCTTGTCTTATTAGAAACTCTAGAGTCTCTTAGTCATTCTCCCCCAAAGCAGAACTGAGACAAAGACTTGGGTGTAAGTACTTCCTTTGGAGGCAGATCCCAGGAAGCACATGGGAGGGAGTGAGAGATATCAGAGAGGGAAGGGATAAGAGCAAATGAAGGATGTGCTAGTGGGAAGTTACCGCTGTAGGTAATTGGCCCTCAATCTGTTGGAGACCCTCCAAGAGGCTTTCTGTTATGTGCCTTTGAAGGGCAGTAAGTCTGGGCTATTTATCCTCACCACTTACCGCTTGACAGCCATGCCTAGAGTAACCCCCTAACACTTCTGGCTTGCCCCCCCCACAGGCTGCAGAAAAATATCCTCTTACTGAGAGAGACAGTAAGTTATATGCATGCATAGGAACCCCCTTTGGGGTAGGATAATGGAACATTTCAAGTATTTGCTACACTGATGACCACCTAGTATGTCCATGCTCAGAGTACCTTAGCTCAGCATGTTACAACAATCTGGATCTACCTACTCTTCTGCTCTGGGCTTTAGGGTCTTCAAAGTAGTAAAAATACCATCAGATGAGTCACACACGGGCTAGACTGTTTGTAAGAAGATCTTATAAGCAAGAGTGTAAAATCCAATACTCTTGTGTCAGGAGTGAGCAATTTTTTTTTGGCCAAGGGTTGGATAATTACTATTCTCAGCCTTGTGAGCCATTTGGTCTCTGTCTTAATTTCTCAACTCCGTGTTGCAAAAACAGGCACATACTTTACATGAGCCAATGAACATTGCCTTGTTCCAAGAGAACTTGATTTATAGACACAGAAATTTGAATTTCATGTAATTTTGACATGTGGTGAAATAGTCTTTTTCCTGATTAAAAAAAAATCATTTAAAAACTGTAAAAATCATCCTTAGCACAAAACTAACAATGGTCTGGATTTGTTCCAAGAGCCATAGTTTGCTCACTGGGAATCAAGTGTGTGTGTGTGTGTGTGTGTGTGTGTGTGTGTGTAAAGCATTCATAGGGAAATTGCTGATGTTTGAGCATTTCGACTTACAGGAGTGGCTGTTTCATATGATTCAGCCTAATATGAATCCTTAAATATGGTGTTTTCATTAGTACCTACGCTATAGAACAGATAAGGTAGGAAGAGCATGTGTTAACCTTATCTTGTCCACGGAACTTGTCTTATGCTGTGATAATCCAAGTGGGCCAGTCTTTACTCCTTCCCTTTCCATATGATACAAATTTAAATTGCCTAGATATTATTTGTCTCACTTAAATCTTTTGGGGGCTAATGTTGGCCATAAAAGCAGATGCCTCCAGAATTTAGCACAGGATTCCAACCTAGCACACCCACAATGAAAGGGATAAGGGGAAAGTCATGTGCCAGTGCTTGGTTATTTTCAGCCCTCTCCCACAACAAAGTGATATTGAGAAACTGTGGCAGAGTTGTCTGTAATTCTGAGTTCATCTTTTTTTTTTTAAACTAAGTTTATTGGGGTAACATTGGTTAATACAATTATATAATTTTCAGGTGTACTTTATAATTTGACATCTGTATGTTCTATTGTGTTTACCACTCAAAGTCCAGGTTCCTTCAGCTACCATATATTTGATCCCTTTTACCCACTTCACTCTCCCCTAACCCCTATATTTAACCCACTTTACCCTGTCTACCTCCATCCTCCTTCCCCACCCCACTAGTAACCACTAGTCTATTGTCCATGTCCATGAGTCTCTGTTTGATTATCCTGCTCATTTGTTGCTTTTAGTTTATATCCCACATATAAGCGATATCATGTGATTTCCAACTTTTTCTGTCTGGCTTATTTCATTTAGCATGATTATCTCAAGGTCTCTTGTGGTTTTGATTTGCATTTCCCTAATAGCTAGCGATGTCGAGCATCTTTTCATATATTTGTTGGCCACTTGTACGTCCTCTAGGGAGAAGTGTCTGTTCAGGTCCACTTCCCATTTTTTGATTGGATCATTTTGTTGTTGTTGTTGTTGTTATTGAGTAGTATGAGATTTTTGTATATTTCAGATATTAGGCCCTTATTGGAGCTGTTGCTTGCAAATACATTTTCACATTAGGATGGTTGTCTCTTTATCTTGCTGATGATCTCTTTTGCTGTGCAGAAGCTTTTTAGTTTGATGTAGTCCCATTCATTTATCTTGTCTTTTACTTGCCTGGCTTTTGAGGTCAAATTCATAAAATCCTCTTTAAGTCCAAGGTCCATGAGTTTAGTTTCTATGTTTTCTTCTATGCATTTTATTGTTTTAGGTCTTATATTCAGGTCCTTAATCCATTTTGAGTTAATTTTGATGTGCGGTGATAGACAACAGTCTAGTTTCATTCTTTTGCAGGTGGCTTCCCAGTTTTCCCAGCACCATTTATTGAAGAGGTGTTCCTTTCTCCACTGTCTGTTTTTGGCTTTTTTTGTCAAAAATTATTTGCCCATGGCAATATGGGTTTACTTCTGGACTCTCGATTCTGTTCCACTGGTTTGTGTGTCTGTTTTTCTGCCAATACCATGCCATTTTGATTATTATCATTTTGTAGTATAATTTGAGGTTGGGCAGAGTGATACCTCCAGCCTTGATCTTTTTTCTCAAGATGGCTTTGGCAATTCAGGGCCTTTTTTGCTTCCATACAAATCTGATGATTTTTTGCTCTATTTCTTTAAAATATGCTGATGAGATTTTAATGGGGATTGCATTAAATCTGTATAATGCTTTAGGTAATATGGTCATTTTAACTATGTTGATTCTTCCAATCCAAGAACATGGAACATCTTTCCATTTCTTTGTATCTTCTTCGATTTCTTTTAATAAGGTCTTATAGTTTTCATTATATAGGTCCTTCACATGTTTCATTAAATTAGTTCCTAAGTATTTTATTCTTTTTGTTGCAATTGCAAAAGGAATGATTTTTCCCACTTCTTTTTCTGACGCTTCATTGTTAGAGTATAGGAAAGCTGTCGATTTTTGAATGTTGATTTTGTATCCAGAAACTTTACTGTATTCGCTTATTATTTCTAGTAGTGTTCTTGTGGAGTCTTTAGAGAATCATGTCATCTGCAAATAGTGACAGTTCGACTTCTTCGTTTCCTATTTGGATGTCTTTTATATCTTTCTCTTATCTGATTGCACTCGCCAGAACTTCCAAAGCTATATTGAATAACAGGGGCAATAGTGGACAGCCTTGCCTTGTTCCTGATCTTAATGGGAAGGTTTTACTTTTTCACCATTAAGTATAATGTTGGCTGAGGGTTTGTCATATATGGCCTTTATTATGTTAAGGTACTTTCCTTCTATATCGATTATGTTAAGTGTTTTGATCATAAATGAATGCTGTATCTTGTCGAAGGCTTTTTCTACAACTGTTGATATGATCATATGATTCTTATTTTTTAATTTGTTTATCTGGTGTATCATATTAATCGATTTGCATATGTTGAACTATCCCTGTGCCTCTGATATGAAACCCACTTGATCGTGGTGTATAATCTTTTTAATATGTTGCTGTATTTGGTTCGCTAGTATCTTATTTAGGATTTTTGCATCTGTGTTCATGAGAGATATTGATCTGTAGTCTTTGTGTGTGTGTGTGTGTGTGTGTGTGTGTGTGTTATCTTTACCAAGTTTTGGTATCAGAGTAATATTGGCATCATAAAATGAGTTGGGAAGTATGGCTCCTCTTCAATTTTTTTGGAAGAGTTTGAGGAGAATAAGTATTAAATTTTCTTTGAATGTTTGGTAGAATTCACTGGTGAAGCCATCTGGCCCTGGACTTTTACTTTTTGGTAGGTTTTTGATGATTGTTTCAATCTCCATACAGCCGATCAGTCTATTTAGATTTTCTAGTTCTTCTTGATTCAGTCTAGGAAGGTTGTATTTTTCTAAGTACTGGTCCATTTCTTCTAAGTTATTAAATTTCATGTTATATACTTTTTCATAGTATTCTTGTATGATCTTTTGTATTTCTGCAATATCAGTTGTCATTTCCCCTCTTTCATCCCTAATTTTGTTCATTTGTGTCCTTTCTCTTTTTTCTTTAGTGAGTCTAGCCAGGGGTTTGTCAATTTTATTCACCTTCTCAAAGAACCAGCTCTTTTTTGCATTTAATTTTTCTATTTTTTTTCAATTTCATTTATTTCTGCTCTAATTTTGATGATTCCTTTCCTTCTGCTGACTTTTAAAGTTTTTAAGATGAAGCATTAGATTAATTTTTTAGGATTGTTCTTGTTTTTGGAGGTAGGCCTGTAATGATATGAACTTTCCTCTTATACCATTTTTGCCGTGTCTCAAAAAGTTTTGATATGCTGTACTGTCATTATCTTTTGTTTCTGTGTATCTCTTGATCTCTCTGTTTATTTCTTCTCTGACCCAGTTATTCTTCAGTAATCTTCATATATTTGTGGTTATTCCTGTTTTCTTTCTGCAGTAGATCTCTAGTTTCAAAACATTGTGATCAGAGAATATGGTTGGTATGATTTCAATCCTCTTATATATGTTGAGGCTATCTCTGTGTCCCTGTATGTGGTTGATTCTTGAGAAAATTCCATGTGCACTAGAGAAGAATGTGTAAGCAGCTGCTTTGGGGTAGAAGGCTCTGTAGATGGCATTTATGTCCAGTTGGTCTAATATGTCATTTCAAGATGTTATTTCCTTATTGATTTTCTGTTTGGATGATCTGTCCATATCTGAGTGGAGTATTTAGTTCTCCTACTATGATAGTCTGTTTCTCCCTTTAGTTTTGTTAGTAATTGCTTTACATATTTCAGGGCTCCCGAATTGAGAGCATAGATAATAAGTGATATATCTTTTTGGTGCGTGATTCCCTTTATCATTATAAAGTGTCCTTCGGTATCTTTCTTTACATTTTTTATTTTGAAGTCTATTTCGTCTGATATTAGTACCACTACTCTCGCTTTTGTCTGAATGCCCTTTGCTTGAAATATCATTTTCCACTCTATATTTGTCTTTGGAGCTGAGATATGTCTCCTGGAGGCAGCGTATAGTTGGATTTTGTTTTTTTGATCCAATCTGCAACTCTGTGCCTTTTTATTGGTAAATTCAGTCCATTTACATTTAGGATGATTATTGAAATATGAGGTCTTTTTATAGCCATTTTATCTTTTGCTTTCTGGTGGCTCAGTGGTTACATTGCTTCCTTGTCCTTGTGCTTCTGTTTTCTTTATTTTGGTTGGCTTTTGTCGGTTTTCCCTCTGGTCCTTCTTCTTTTATGTTATATACTTTGATTCTGACTCTTTGGCATGTGGTTACCCTTATGAATATGTAAAGCATAGTTATAGATATACAGTCATCCATTTTCTTCTGTGCATGCCTTATCTCTATTCCCCTTTAATAATTTGGATGTTTGAATCTCCCCCTTTTCAGTCATCGTTATATCAATTTGTTCTTACGTATGCTGAAAGTTCATTACTATCTTGTTATAACAATTCTCTTATTATTTAAGCTTATAATGCCCTGTTCTTAGTAAAGGTTGCACGCCTCTGCTTCCATTTGCCTGATAGTCTCTTTACTCATAATTGTGTATTTTTTTTGTTGTCATTTTGTTTTAGGTGAACTGACACCTTTCAGTTGCCTGTAGGGCAGTCCTCGTAGTGGAGAATTCCCTCAATTTTTGTATGTCTGGAAACATCTTAATTTCTCCTTCATATCTAAAAGAGAGAATAACTGGATAAATTATTCTAGTCTGGAAGTTCGTTTCTCTTAATAGTTTACATATTTGATTCCATTCCTTTCTGTCTTGTAAGGTTTGCACAGAGAAGTCTGAGGATAATCTAATGTGTTTACCTTTATAAGTTACCTTTTTTTCCTCCCTGGCTGCTTTGAGAATTCTGTCTATGTCACTGATTTTTGATAATTTTAATACAATGTGTCTTGGTGAAGATCTTTTTGGGTTGAGATAATTCGGTGTTTGTTAACTTCTTGAATTCCAAACTCTAGCTCATTCCTTAGATTTGGGAAATTCTTGTCAACTATTTGTCTGACATGCTTTCTAATCCTTGTTCCTTTTCCTTGCCTTTGATAATGCCTATTATTCCTATGTTTCCTCTCCTGATGGTATCAGCTAGTTCTTGAATTTCTCTTTCATTATTTTTCATCCTTCGGCTTCTCTGTTCTTTTTTTCTGATTTATTTCTAGATTTCTGTCTTCGATATCACTGATCCTTTCCTTCATTTGGTTGACTCTATTTCCCAAGCTTGCTATTTCATTTTTTAACTCTTGCAGTGTGTTCTTCATCTCGAGAAGTTCTATTTGGTTCTTTTTGAGAGTTTCAATCTCCTTGCTCTGCTCATCTAGTTGTTTTTTTTTAATTCCTGAAATTGTTGATTTGAGTTGTTTTGGATCTCATTGAGTTTTTTCAGAAGTACCATTCTGAATTCTCTGTCATTTAATTGTATATTTCCCTGTCTGTAAGCTTATTTTCTGGAGATTTTTCTCTTTCTGAGATGCCTTGTCACCTTGGTTGTTCATGGTGTTTAATCGGCTATTTCTCCACCTGGGCATTAATGGAAATGTATTCTGCTTTTTCCAGAAAGATTTATTATATAAAGGTCTCTCTTTAGCCTGTTTTAAAGAAGGCACTTTTCTCTTGGTTTCCAGTAGGTGGCGTCAAGTCTCTTGGATCTCTGCTTTATATAAAGTTTTAAAAATGCTTTTTTATTTTCTGATAGATATTTAATCACGCTCACTACCCTCAGTTTCAGTCCCTATCAGTGTTAGCAACAGTTTTGGTAGTGTTTGCTGAGATTCCTCTGGGTCTTCGCGGTGTTCCATCTCAGAGGATATGTGGAGAGGGCCCCTCTGTTCTGGGAGTTGGGGGCTGAAGCTCAGCCTTGGGTATGCGACCATAGTCAGTAAAAATCAATTATTGTTTCTCTGCCAGCTGCTTCTCTGCTTTCTGCTCTGATGACTGGGCCCTGCAGCCAGCTGGCCAACGGGGAGCTCATAACTTCCTCAGGCTCAGCTGTTCAGGGAACTTGCCGCACAAACTTGCTGCCCCTTTTCCCCTCCTCCTCCTCCTGCAGGGAGTTCCAGAGGCTGTGAGAGGTAGCCTCAGTCTCAGCGGTGTTTGCTCAGATTCCCCTAGGGCTCCACTGTGGTGGGACTCGGTGGGTATGTGGGGAGGAGCTCTCTGGGTTGGGGGTTGGGGGCTGCAACTCAGACTCAGTTTAGCAGCCTGGGCTAATAAAAATCAACTGTTGTTTCTCTGCAGTACCCCCCACCCTGGCTTCTCTGTTTTCTGCTCTGCTGACTGTGCCCTGCTGCTGGTGGCATGGAGCTCACTGCACTCCCAGGCAGGGCTGCTCAGGGAAGTCATCACACCTTCTCCCCTCTCCCTCCACCTGCAAAGAGCTGTGGTGGCTGTGAGAGGCAGCTTCTTTATCTCCCAGTCCACTGTCTGACACTCAGGGTTCTGATCTGTGGTAGCTCTTATGCACAGATCCCACACTCAGACTTGCTGGTGTGCACTTTGGGTGTTTTTTTGTTGAGTTTTAGATGTTCAGCTTATTGTTGTTTCAAGGGGAGAGTTCTGGAGACATCTCTCACTCCACCATGTTTTTTTCTCATCTGATTTCATCTTCAACTTCAATATGAAGCTCTCTCTGATCTTATGGTAGACATTTTTAGATCATCCTCAAAATAGATCACCCTGAAAACACCTGTATCCACTTCAAATTTGCCACAGTCTTGGACTCCTGGGATTATGGTCTGTGCTATTCTGATCTCCTCTTATTCCAGAGAAATCTCTGGTTATTACGAGGTTAGATCTGTGCTGTCCAGTACTGTAGCCACCAGCCATTTGTAGTACTGAACACCTGAAATGAGGATACTGAAAATGCATACTGGATTTCAAAGACTTAATACATGCAGCAATATAGTACTATATGAATATTTTGCTTTATATTGATAGTGTGTTAAAATAACATCTTGGTTATAGTGGGTTAAACAAAGTATATTATCAAAATTACTTTTACTTGTTTCTCTTTGCCTTTAAAAATGAATGGAGCTAGAAGCTATGTATTGTGCTCAGTGAGACAAGTCAGACAGAGAAAGACAAATACCATATGGGCTCACTTATATGTGGAATATAAAAAAAATAAAACAAATGAATGAACAAAGCAAAACAGAAACAGACCCATAGATTCAGAGAACAAGCTGATGGTTGCCAAAGCGGGGGCAGGTGAGGGGATGAGACTAAAAAAATGTTTACTAGAAAACTTGAAAGGAACTATGTGGCTTGCTTTATATTTCTATCAAACAGTGTGGGGTTAGAGATCTGAACTGGTCAAGCTTGACTGTTGCAAACTTGGCCTTTTGGTGGTAGACTTGGAGAAAAAAAATATGGGGAAGAAAATTGGGACACACAGTTTGTGATATTGTGATTTATAATAAGAAATATATATTTGATCTTTATCACAGTTTCTGGCACAGAGCTCCTAAACCCTTGGAATTTCCTGGGATAAGGCAACAGAGTTGTCTCTTATTATATTAATGAGGTGACTTTTGGAACTCACCTAAGGACAGGTGCTGGCTGACAGTGGAGACAACCATGTTGAAACCTTCAGTTTCACTCTCTGATTTCTAGGGAAGGGAAAGGGGCTAGAGGTTGAATCAGTCATCAAGGGCCAATGAGTTAATCGTGCCTGTGTAATGAAGCCTCCATAAAAACACAAAAAGACAAGGCTTGGAGAGCTTCAGGGTTGGTGACCACCTGGAGATTTGGGGAAAGTGGTGCCCAGAGAGAGTATGGAAGCTCTGTTCTCCTTTCCACACCTTGCTCTGTGCATTCCTTCCACGTGGCTGTTCATGAGCTGTATTCTTTTACAATAAATAGGTGATCTAATAAGGAACATATTTCTCTGAGTTCTGTGAGCCACTCTAGCAGATTAATCAAACCCAAGGAGGGAACAATGGAACCTCCAATCTATAGCCCTTAACCTGTGGAATCTGATGCTATCTCTGGGTAGAGTGTCAGAAGCGAGTTGAATTGTAGGACACCCAATTGGCATCCAAGAATTTCTTGCTGGTGTGGGAACACCACCCCCTCCCCCACCACACACACATTAGAATTGGGTGTAGAACCTCTTACAGATGCAATCAGGTATATCTTTCATGCTCTAGTAGTATATGATGCCATTTAAGACCCTTGTGTTTATAGTTTACCTGGGAGAGTCTATAGTGAAATTAGCATGTGTATGGCTGGGAAGTGGGAGAAAAGACTCTACTTTACCCAGACTTTAGCCAAGCAGAGCCCAGGGTACTCCCCATCTGAACTGTCCCCTTCTCCCCCTGTTCTAGGTTTCAGTGTCCTGCTGGCTCTGTTAGGATCAGAAGCAAAGAATTCTGGAGGTGAGTCTACAATTGCCAAAGGCCAGGGGAAAGGAAATTGAGAACTGAAACCTGCCTCCAGAGGAGGAGAGGAGTCCTTTTTAAGGGAGAGAATATTAATCCCTGATGCCTTCTGCCAAACCCTTGGAGTTCCCAAGGACTGTTCCCGTTCTCCACCATCGCCATCATCATCCCCATTATTTAGCTCTTTCATTGCTCCAGTGCTAAGCAAATTGCACACTCCATCTCATCTAATTCTCATGACATTGCTGCAAAGGTTTTGATATTATCCCCACTTGACCCCCTAGAGAAATAGTTGGCTCAAGGTCACACAGCTAGTGGACTCTGGACTCTGCCCTTTCTTTTCCCCAAAACCTGTGTCCCAATTCATGTCTGGAGATAGTGTTGCCTTTGTCCTATATCTTGGGTTGGGTTCCCCTAGAAGCAGACCATGAGGTTAGGACTTGAAAGCAAGACATTTATATGGGAGGTGATCCCAGGAAGCACCTGCTGGAAGGGGGAAGTCAGGTAGGACAGCAAGGAGCCAATATAGGGTTCATTGTCCAGCAAATTACACATGGGCAACTGGAGCTTGGTCCTCAGGGACTGTTAGACTTAATAAGAAACATGTATCTTGGAGCTGTTCCTCCTGGTGGGTAAGGAAGCTGTTTTCCTCTTATTTATTTTTTTAAATTTTGGTAAAATATTCATAACAAAATTTATGAACTTAACTATTTATAAGTGTGTAGTTCAGTGGCATTAAGTACATTCCCATTGTTGTACAACCAGCATCACCACCCATCCATAGAACATTTTTCCTCTTGCAAAACTGAAACTCTGTCTCCATTAAACAACAACTCCCCATTTTCTCTCCAACTAGCCCCTGAAAACCACCATTCTACTTTGTGTCTTTATGAATTTGACTACTCTAGGGACCTTATGAGTGGAATCATATATCATTTGTCCTTTTGTGATGAGTTTAATTTACTTATCACAATGTCTTCATGGTTCATCTATGTTGTAGCATGTGTTGGAATTTCTTTCTTTCTTTCTTTTTTTTAAAGCTGAATAATATTCTATTGTCTGGGTGGACCACATTTTGTTTATCCATCATCTGTTGATGGACACTTGGATAGCTTCCATTTTTTAGTGATTATGAATAATGCTGCTATAAAGATAGATATATAAATATCTCTTCAAGACCCTGCTTTTAATTCTTTCAGATATATACCCATTAATAGAATTGCTGGATCCTATAGTAATTTGGTAATTCTAATTTTTATTTTTTATTTTAGAAATTGCCATATAGTTTTCCACAATAGTTACACCATTTTACATTTTTTACCAGCAATGGGCTAGGGTTATAATTTCTCTACATTCTACCAACACTTGTTAGTCTCTGTTTATTTTTGATAATAAGGAAGCTAGGTTTTTTAATAATGACTCTTGTCAGTCACTGATTGAGGGAACTGCTCCTTGGGGTAGAAAAATTGCTAACCTGTTATGTGATGAGCAAAAAGAACTCTAGGGGCCAAAGAAATCTCTCAGGTAAAGAAACATAGATGCTGACAGAGAATTTCTACTGTCAGGCAAAAGTGGTATTGGTGGCAGAGGTGGGACATAGGTGGGGCACTTTGAGCATCTGTGTTCAGTAGTGGGATGGGTACAAAAAGGATGCAAACAGAGCTATTTCCAAGAGCACATTCTTTTGACTACAATGTTTGGTACATCATAGATGCCAATAAATATTTTTTGAATAAATGAATAAGCAAATGAATGAAAGGATCTTGTGTTTCCTATAGCTTTATGTCCCCCATGCCCTGAAAATGCCAGCTGCTTTAACAGCATCCACTGTACTTGTAAAGATGGATTTCAGTCTGAGTCTGGGAAGAAGTACATCATCGGGCCTTATGAGAAATGTGAAGGTAGGATGCAATCCATACTCATCTTGAAGTTGGGAGAGGGCTGGGACATTCTTCTATGCCTCAAACACTGTGTTACATAGGAGTCAGTAGTACTGCAAAGATGCAAGAATATCACAAAGTAGAAAATGTCAGGGCTGTCTCAATGCCCTTCAAGAACTTGTACTCAATGCCCCTTGTGCTTCTCACACTCTCATCTGATGCCAGCTTGATGGTTTTTGTTTTTTCTTTAGGGGAAGGTAAAGTTCCCAGGGTCCTGGGCTTTTGAGGGTTAAAGCACTAGTGTTTTTGTTTGTTTGTTTGCCTGAGAACTTCACAAGGACAAGGATCATCTCTGTTTGTTTGTTGCTGTATGCCTAAGACAGAGAATAATGTCACATAGCAGATGCCCAATAAAAACATGCTGACCAAGAGAACACATGAATAAATGGATATCTTTGGCACTTGATATCCTCCATGATCTGCCCCCAGTTTAGTATTTCGATTTTGCTTTTCATTACTGGTGGGCCATCTTCTTCAGCCAAAATCCTTTCCCATTTCCACAAATTCCAAAGGTCAATTTGAATATTAAAGAAAATAGCACTCCTGAATATCTGATTGGTGGAACTGAATATCTTATTGACAGAGTTGTAGTGTCAATTTAGAAGGTGAAATAGAAAATTATAGATTATTTAGGATTTGTTTTATTTTATTGTGGCAGAATATACATAACTTGAAATTTATCATTTTAACTATTTTTTGGTATGTCTTTCAGTGGTATTAAATACATTCACATTGTTGTGCAACCATCACTACCATCCATTCACAGAACTTTTCCACCTTCTCAAACTGAAAAAAACTCTGTCTCCATTAAACAATAACTCTCCTTCTTCCTCCAGCCCCTGGCACCTACCATTCTACTTTCTATCTCTGTTAATTTGACTCCTCTAGGGACCTCATATGAGTGGAATCACACAATACTGGATGTATCTATTTTTTAAACTCTTAATTTTGAAATGGTTTTAGGCCTAAAGAAAAATTGCAAAGTAACACAGTGAATTCCTTATTTCCTTCACCCAGTTCCATTAAGGTTAACTAAGGACATGAACACAAGTCATGTTAACCAGGAAGTGATGTTAACTAAACTACAGCCTTTATTCAAATGTCACGAGTTTCCCCCCCAATGCCCATTTTTTTCTGTCCCAAGAACCATTTCAGGATCCCACATTGCCTTTAATTGTCATGACCCTTAGTCTCATGTGATCTGTGACGGATCCTCAATCTTTCCTTGTTTTCTGTGACTTTGACACTTTTGCTAGGACACTGCAGAAACCCTTTTACACTTTGCTTTTTTTGCTTAAATTTATCCTAGAAATTACTCCAAATCGATCCACAGAGATCTTCCTCATTCTCTTTTTTACGGCTGTGGGACGAACTGTAGTTTATTCAACCCTCTCTTATATATGGGTATTTAAGTTGTTTTTGATATTTAGGCTGTTGCCAATATTTGCGGAAGTGTGTGTTTAAGGTACAGCCCTAGAAGTGGGATGGCTGAGTCAGGAGGTAAAATCCATGTAGCTTGATTAGATATTCCAAATTTAATTCCTGAAAAGTTGTACCAATTTGCTTTCTCACCAGCAATGTACCTGTCTTCTCATGGTCTTGCCAACAGAACGTGTTGTCCAGTCATCATCATACCACTGTTGCCATGTTCTAAAGCTCCATATGTACTTGGGTCTATTTCTGGACCTTTAGTCTATTCCACTAGTCTATTTATCTATTCATGTACTAGCATCTCATTGTTTTATCGAGACTTTGTAGTATGTTTTAATGTCTGATCAGGCTAGTCCCCACCCCATAGTTTTTATGGCCATTTTATTTTTGCATGAGATGAGTATCAACTCATCTCACTCCATTAAATACGTGTAGATATTTTTTATTGGGATCATATTGGATTTATAAATTAACTTAAGGAGAACTATCATTGTTATAATATTGAGTCATTTTATCCAAGAGTGGATGTTGTTCTGGATACATTTATGAATGATGTTGGGTAGCAGAGATTCCATGGGAAAGAGAAATGGCATAGTTCTATGAGAATGAAAAACCATATTTTTTCTTGATTCACAGATATCGATGAGTGCAAGACTGGGCTGGCAAAATGCAAACAGGTGTCATACTGCAGAAATGAAATTGGAAGTTACTACTGCAGCTGTATCCCACATCTCCCTATCTTAAACTGGGTGGCTAGTTTTGTTAAATTAAATCATTCAGAATGTTATGGTAAGAACCTACAATCTTCTCTCCAGTGTGAACAAGAAAGGGCAGGGGAGGATTTTCAGAGTTCCTCCAATGTCAAGCCAGTATAAGAGAGCAGAGACCTGTCCCAGCCCTTGTCCTTCTTCCTCGGTAGTCTCTTCTCAGAAGGCCTTATTCAGGTTTATGGTCTCATCCACCATCTCTAGGTCACTGCCTTACAAATTTATGTCTCTTTTCTGGGTTTCCAAAATGACATCTCTAATTTTCTACTATATTTCTCTACTTGCTTCTCTCTTACTGACTTTAAATTCAAGTTCTGTGTCTATCTGTCTGTCTGCATACTAAAATCCATGAGTTCACACTGATAGCTCCAATTTAAATCTCACATCGGGCTTGGTCTAGCCTTTCCTCTTTCCTGATTTGTAACTTCTTTCTTCAATACTGAAAATCATGGCTCTCACTATCACAACCTATTGACTTATTTTGTTCATTCATAGTATAATTCCATGTTTTGATTTAGACAGTTGGATTTGATTTCTGGCACTACCACTTACCAGCTAACTTTGGGGTAGTGACTAGCTTCTACATGCCTCATCTATAAGTGGGAAGAATAATAACATCTATTCTATTAGTTATGTGTTGCCATCCAACAAATGACTCCAATGTTAGTGGCTCATAACAACACATATTTATTGTCTCATGGTCTGTATAGGCTGGGAAGCGAGACATGGCTTACCTGGTCCTTCACTTTGTGGTTAATCAAAGTATTGGTCAGGGATGCAGTTTTATCCGAAGGTTCGTCTGCTTGCAAGCTCACTGACGTGGTTGCTGGCAGGATTCGGTTCTTCGAAAGCTATTGGACTGAAGGCCTCAGTTCCTTTCTGGTGTTTGGTGAGAGGCCGCCTTCCATTCTTAGCTGTGTCGGCCTCTCTATCTTGCTTTATTATAACAAGCACATGAGAATAGCCAGAAAGAGACTGTGAACAAAACAGAAATCATAGTCCTTCATAACCTAACCTCAGAAGTGTGAACAAAACAGAAATCATAGACCTTTATAACCTAACCTCAGAAGTGACATCCTTTCACTTTTGCTGTAATCTATTCACTAGGAATGAATAGAGTTCAGTTAGGGGGAAGAGTGAACTCACATACAAAGATGTGAATAAAGGGAAGTGAGGCAGGACCACTGAGAGTCATTTCAGAAACCTGCTCACCTCACGTACTAGGTGCAATACCATCTCCCCGAATTGATGTTCACTCATGGAACCTGTGAAGGTGCTCTTATTTGGAAATACAGGATTTGCAGATATAATCAAATCAAGATGAGGTCACACTAGATTAGGACGGGCCCTTAATTCAGTATGACTGATGTTTTTATTAGAAGAGGGAAATTTGGGAATCGGGATATACACACAGAGGAACATGTAAAGACAGAAGCATAGGTTTGAGTTAGGCTGCCATAAACCAAGGAATGTCAAAGATTCCTGGCAACAACGAGAAGCAGCAAAGGGGAATCATACTTAGAGCCTTCAGAGGGGCCATGGCCTTGATTTTGGACTTTTAGCTTCCAGAACCATGAGAAAAATAAATTTCCATTGTTTTAAGCCTTTGCTGCACCCCTGATATGCTGAGCCCTCTTCTGTATATACTCCAAAGTCACCTTTTTCTATTTATTAACATCTTGGACTCTTGCAATCACTTAATTATTTATTTGTCATTATTGGCTTAGTGATTTTCCCACTAGACTGCAAACTCTACAAAGAATTCCCTTTGCCTCTTTATCAATAAGGTTTTGCATTGTGTCTGGCTTTTAGTAATTACTCAATAAATACTATTGACTGAATGATTGAACTGGAAGCCCCATCCTAATTCTCTTTATTCTACTCTAAATGACATTTGAGACTTCTTAGTGGAAAATGAGGATAGGATGTGGAAGTATCAGTGAAAGACCCAACTTGAGGGTGCTTGGAAGATGGGATGTGAGCCAGAATGTTATCTCCCATATTTGACTAATCAATTGCCTTTTCCCCCCAGAGAACAGTAGTAAGGAGACAGAGTTATCACAAGTCATTCAGGTGAGTAAGGTGAAGCTAGGTTTGGGGAAGAGCCGATTAGTCTTAGCATGTCATTCTCCTGCTCAAATACTACCATGACTCCCTATGACTTTTAGGACATAGCACTTCTTATGCAGTGATTATTTTATCCTCTCCCAGGGGACAATGTCTGGGGACATTTTTGGTTGGCACAACTAGAGTACTACTAAAATCTGGTGGGTGGAGAGTAGGGATGCTACTAAATATCTTATAATGCCCTCCTGCAACTATCATCTGGTCTCAAATGTTAATTGAGAAGATTGAAAAACCCCGGGAAAGGGTTTAAATGTCACAGCAGTCATTCAGAGACCTGCATCAAACATATAGCAGTTCCCAGCCTTTTTGGCATTAGAGATCGGTTCTCCTATGAGAATCTAACACCTGATGATCTGAGATGGAGCTGAGGCAGTGATGCTAGCGCTGGGGAGTGGCTGCAAATACACATGAAGCTTTACTTGATTGCCTGCTGCTCATCACCTGCTGTGTGGCCCAGTGCCTAACAGGTCATAGGCCCAGGGGTTGGGGACCCCAGATCCAGAGGCACATTCCACTCCCTCGCCACCTCCTATTCCCTATCTTCTTCCAAAAGGCACTCTTTGTAGTTTCCAGATATCTCATCTTTTAAGCCTTCATGTTCTCATAAATACAATGGGGTGATGGATCACACAGCTGTGTGTGGTAAATGAGAAAGTTTACAGGCTGATAACACAGAACCTAGTAGCACCTTAATAAATGTTATTGTCTTCTGGGTTCACCCAAATACACTTATATAGATTCCTACTTCCTTTAGTTTTCGTAAGAGTCTGCCTAATTAGCTTTATTTTTTGAAAGACAATTCTAAAGAACAATGGAAGCAAAGAGAACATTGCAAAAAAGGCTACCCAGCTACTTCAAGACATTGAATCAACCATATGGAATAGGAGTTTTGCTTCTCCTGGAAAGTTCGAAAATTCTGTGCTTGATATAGGTAAGAAACACTGAGCATTTTCCTTATGACCAAGAAATTTTAGGAGGGCGATCTTTTATCAGACTTTTGTGTTTATATGAGCCAAGCAGGATTAATTTTCTTAATGTTTCCAGTTTATGAGATCAAGAAGTGCAATGAGACAAGTGAGAAGACTGTTCTGGAAGCTGGAAATAACACAATGGATCTTGACTGCAATGATGTTTTCAAAGGAACCACAGGAGGTACTGTGTCTAAAATGGATTCTCTGGACCTTCAAATTCTAGGCTCTGTTGTCTCACTTCTAGGTGACAAGGCCAGGGGGTGTAGACTTACAAAATTTTCAATTCCAACTCACCAAACTGTATATTCCCTGTAAAATAATTTCTCTTCTGTTTTCTCAGAAAGGAGTGCAGTTGCACTTATCACTTATCAGCGTCTTGGGGATATTCTGAATGGATCCTTCTTCAGTGACAGAAGAAGGACAGTGGGAGTGAAACTGAACTCTCGTATTGTGAGTGGCACCATCGGTATGAAGGAAAAAGTTTATCTGTCTAGACCCGTGTTCCTGACCTTCAAACATACTGAGGTGAGCAAGACACAGGGCTGGTTCTCTGTGCAATACCTTAAAGGGCTATATTGTTAGGATCCAGGCAGGGAACTGAATCCAAATCTTATCATTCAGGGTTAAGAGAACCTACAAGAAATATCGAGGTGTCCAGAGAAGCTGTTATCACGTTTAAGCCTAAAAAGGCAATGGGGGGAGGGGGATGAGTATTATTGATCCCAGTGAAGCTTGGAGGCATGAAGGAGGGGTGCCCTGCTGGAGATGGAGATAGCCCGGGGTAAAAAGGAGTCTGGAAGAAATATCCTGCTCTCATCTAATGCTCTCTCACCAGTTCCTCTCATTGGTTTTACCAACGACAAGCAGTATGGGGAAAGCAGTTCATAAGAGTCAGTTCCTGGGGCTCTGAGATGACTAGAGCAGGGCAGAATCAATGAAGAATAAAGCTCACAGCAGGTGTGGTATAAAACTCTTCCCTACAAGTGTTCCAGATGATGGGGTTTTCTCAATCCAGTTTCTAACCCAGTGCATCCCTGACCAACCTATGAAGTTGAAATGATTAAACCAGAAAGAGAACCACTTTCATGCTATTCTCTTTCCAGCCTGGTGGTGAGAGAACAAAACATTTGTGTGTCTACTGGGAAGGATCGGAGGAAGGAGGCAGCTGGTCGACAGAGGGCTGCACTCACGTGAGCAGCAATGATTCTTACACCACATGCAAGTGCTTCCACCTTTCCAGTTTTGCTGTACTCTTGGCTCTTGTTCCTAAGGTACCAAAATTCATGGTTCTCTCCTGTGAATCTAACTATGTCCAGGAAGCTGGGAAGTCATCCTCTCTATGTCTTCGAAACTATTGAAAAGTACACTGGAAACTTATTTGATTTTATTAAGCATTGTCACTCCAATAATTTTTAATTAAAAAAAAGATACTGAGTCGAGTGGAAGGAGCTTACTAGACAGATGAGGGGACCAGGAAAATGATATGGGAAAAGAAGAGAAGCCATGCAGAGAGAGCATCACTGGTGGTTACCCCTGTGGTAGCTGGAGCTGATTTCCCTGGAGGATTCTGTGAGTTACTATAGTTCATTCTAACTGAACAGCAAGAAAGCTAGGGTATTTATACACCACCTCCCTTCAGTTGTTAGTTGAAAGCTGTATCCAGGGGACAATGAATTCTCTGACACTTCCATGGGCATGGACAGAAAGAGCTCAAGCTAGTAGAGGAAGCTCTCAGACACTGGGTAGTTAGATTGGCAGCCCTTACAGTGGAAAAGTCTAAGGTGATTTGGGATAAAAAACATCTGTTCCTCTGCAAGAGAGAGTTACAGCTAAATCTTCTTAGTCAGATCAGAGAAAGGCAACTGATATTCACCAATAAAAAAGCACAGCCCCCTGAACTTCTCGGGTCCCAACTATGTTTAGGATAACTCAGGTTTAAAAAAATTTTACCTAACTTCTTCCCCTATTTCTTTTTAGTTCTTATTTATCGAATATGTACTATATGACAATGATTATGTTGCTCATTTAATTATATGGCCTCATTTATTCATTCAACAAGTTCATATATGAGTGCCTAATTAATATATGTCAGATACTGTCTTAGGCACTGCAAATACATCAGGGAACAAGACAGATAAAGAAATCCTAGCCTTCATGGAGACTACTTTTGAGTGCTGTGTCATCCATCCAATAGGATCACTGGCCGGCCGGCCACATGTGGCTATTGAGCACTTGAAATATGACTAGTGTAATTGAAGAACCAAATTCTTATTTTTATTTAATTTTAATTTATTTAAATGAAGAAGCAGTGTAAAACATTTTCCCATCAAACACAACTTTATTTTTTGGTAAGACTACATTTCACATTCATTGAAAATATAGCATCTGAAATGAGGTATGTTGTAAGTAACACACGTAAGTATGATGTTGTAAAATATACACTGGATTTCAAAGGCGATATGGAAAAAAAGGAGTATCAAATAGCTCATTAATAATTGTTTTACATTGATTATAATTTGAACAGATTACATGTTTATTGTATTATTATAGTGACTATATTATATTCAACATGTCGAGCTAAAAATATTTTGAACATATACTATTAAATTAATTTGACCAGTTTCTTTTTACATTTAAAAATATAGCTACTAGAAAAATTAAATTACACATGTGGCTCACATATTTCTCTTGCACAGTACTAGTCTAGTGGTTTGAGTTTTCAACAGCCCTATGTGGTAAATGATCTTATGTCCCCGTTTTCGAGATGGAAACACCAAGTTTCAGAGAGGTTAAGTCACTTATCTACGGGGCTGAACTGAGAAGCCTCTCAGACTCCCCATCAGGAACATAACTGCAGAGTTGGAGACTATAACAGATTCCTCCTTTGGTGGTTCATAGGTGGATCCCATTCTGGCTGCGATCACCTACCTGGGACTGAGTCTCTCTCTGCTGTGCCTCTTCCTGGCAACCCTCACCTTCCTCCTGTGCCGACCCATCCAGAACACCAACACCTCCCTCCACCTGCAGCTCTCCATCTGCCTCTTTCTGGCCCACCTCCTCTTCCTCACGGCAATTGATCAAACTGAGCCTGAGGTAGGTGACTTAACCAAATCGCCTCATTGACATAGTCAAATCTAGCCATCATGTCTTGAAGAAATAATAGCAGGAAAAAAAGCGAGAGTTCCCATTACAGCTCTCTTCCTGTGTGACTTTGACAAGACCTGTACTTTCTGAGGGGCCATTCAGCAAAGTGATTAAGAGCCAGACTGATGGTATTACATAGAGTGACAATAGCTGCTGTGACAAATGAACTCTAAAATGCCAATGACTTATCACAAGAGTAGTTAATTTTCCCCTATGTATCAGTAGAAGGTGAGCAAACAGCTTTGAGGGTGTCTGTTCTGCAAACTCAGGCCCATGGAGGCTCTTCTATCTCCCATACACAGTTTCCAAGGTCATCCTGGGGTCCGTTCCATTTCCATCAACTGAAAAGAGAAAAGAGTGTGGTAGAGTCCCATGAGGGAGGTTTATATGGGCCACCTCAGAAAGTGGTGTGTATTACTTCCTCTGATAGTCCATTGGCTAGAACCTTATAAATGGTCACACCTAACTGCAAAGGGTGCTGGAAAATATAGTCTGTGGTTGGGAAGTCATGTCCCAGTGACAAATCTATATTCTAGAACTGAGACATGGAGGGAGGCTTGAATTTTTGGTGAACAATGTCTTTGCCACACAATCTGCATTTGAATCCCAACTCTTCATCCTACTCACGATGCGACCTGTTGAAATGACTACCCCTTTTTAAATTTACTCTCTAAAACAGGGGCATCATCATAGGGCTCTAGTAAGGTCTTGGAAAGATCAAACATAGCAGAGTCTGGGTTAATTACTTGGAGAACAATGTTAAGTTTTATTTTCATCTTGAGCACGATCATCATCATATATCATCACATCTAGGATGAACTGGAACTAGATATTCACCAAGACTCCTTTTAACCCCAAAAGATTATGATCATACAGCCAGAAGGTTATGAAAACACTATTATTTTTTCTAAATGGCAGTAAAGTGCAATGGTTAGGAGTTAAGGATGGTCTCTGCAGACAGTTTGGGTTTCAGATCCATTTTTATTTATTTATTTTTTTACCAGCTATGTGATCTTGAGCAAGATTTTAACCTCTCTAGGTCACACTTTCCTCATTTTAAAATGGGCAGAGGTTGGCCAACTACAGTGCTCAAGCCAATTCTGGCCCACCACCAGTTTCTTTAAAAAAAAAAATTTTTTTTTTATGGTGACATTGGTTAACGAAATTCAATAAGTTTCGTCTGTACACTGTAACAGTAAGGCATCTAAATGTTTACATGGTGTGTTCACCTCCCATAGTTAGATTTCCTTCTGTTATCACATATTTGATCCTCTTTACCCCAACTACCTCCCCACTTCTCCCACGCTTTACCCTCTGGTAACCACTAGTTTATATTTCATGTACATGAGTCTCTGTTTGTGTGTACTGATCCTTTGTTGCTTTTGGGTTTATATTCCACATATAAGTGATATCATGTGATTTCCAACTTTTTCTGTCTGGTTTATTTCACTTAGCATGATTATCTCAAGGTCCATCCATGTTGTTGCAAATGGCAGTATTTTATCTCTTCCTATGGCTGAGTAATATTCCATTGTATATATGCACCACAGCTTCTTTATCCAATCATCTACTGTAGGACACTTTGGTTGCTTCCATGTCCTGGCCACTGTGAATAATGTTGCTATGAACATCTGTGTGCAAATATCTTTTAAGATATGGGTTTTCAAGTCTTTGGGGTAAATACCCAGTAGAGAGATTGCTGGATCATATGGTAGATCAATTCTTAGTCTTTTGAGGAATCTCCATACTGTTTCTCATAGTGGCTGTACCAATTTGCAGTCCTACCAGCAGTGTATAAGGGTTCCTTTTTCTGTGCATCTTCTCCAACGTTTATTATTACTTGTCCTGTTGATAATAGCTATTCTAACAGGTGTGGGATGGTATCTCATTGTGGTTTTAATTTGCATTTCCCTAATAGCTAGCGATGTTGAACATCTTTTCAAATATTTGTTGGCCATTTGTAGGGAGAAGTATCTGTTCAGGTCCACTTCTCATTTTTTGATCAGATCGTTTTTTTTTTTTGTTGTTGTTGTTATTATTGAGTTGTATGAGTTCTTTGTATATTTTGGATATTAGGCCCTTATTGGAGGTGTTGCTTGCAAATATATTTTCCCATTTGGGTGGTTGTCTCTTTATCTTGTTGATGATTTCTTTTGCTGTGCAGAAGCTTTTTAGTTTGATGTAGTCCCATTCATTTATCTCGTCTTTTACTTGCCTCGCTTTTGAGGTCAAATTCATAAAATCCTCTTTAAGTCCAAGGTCCATGAGTTTAGTTCCTATGTTTTCTTCTATGCATTTTATTGTTTCAGGTCTTATATTCAGGTCCTTAATCCATTTTGAGTTAATTTTGATGTGTGGTGATAGACAACAGTCTAGTTTCATTCTTTTGCAGGTGGCTTCCCAGTTTTCCCAGCACCATTTATTGAAGAGGCGTTCCTTTCTCCACTGTCTGTTTTTGGCTTGTTTGTCAAAAATTATTTGCCCATGGAAATATGGGTTTACTTCTGGACTCTCGATTCTGTTCCACTGGTTTGTGTGTCTGTTTTTCTGCCAATACCATGCCATTTTGATTATTATCACTTTGCAGTATAATTTGAGGTTGGACAGAGTGATACCTCCAGCCTTGTTCTTTTTTCTCAGATTGGCTTTGGCAATTCAGAGTCTTTTGTGCTTCCATACAAATCTGATGATTTTTTTATCTATTTTTTAAAAAAATATGCTGATGGGATTTTGATGGGGATTGCATTAAATCTGTATAATGCTTTAGGTAATATGGTCATTTTAACTATGTTGATTCTACCAACCCAAGAACATGGAATATCTTTCCATTTCTTTGTATCTTATTCATTTCTTTTAATAGGGTCTTGTAGTTCTCATTATATAGGTCCTTCACATGTTTCATTAAATTTATTCCTAGGTATTTTATTCTTTTTTATTGTAATTGCAAAAGGAATGATTTTTTCCACTTCTTTTTCTGACACTTCATTATTAGAGTATAGGAAAGCTATGGATCTTTGAACATTGATTTTGTGTCCAGAGACTTTACTCTATCTGGTTATTGTTTCTAATAGTGTTCTTGTGGAGTCTTTTCTATATAATGAATCATGTCATCTGCAAATAGTGATAGTTTAACTTCTTTGTTTTCTATTTGGATGCCTTTTATATCTTTCTCTTGTCTGATTGCACTTGCTAGGACCTACAAAGTTATATTGAATAACAGTGGTGATAGTGAACAGTCCTGCCTTGTTCCTGATCTTAGAGAAAAGGTTTTTAGTCTTTTACCATTAAGTATAATGTTGGCTGAGGGTATGTCATTTATGGCCTTTAATGTATTAAGGAATTTCCTTCTATACCGTTTTGTTAAATGTTTTGATCATACATGGATGCTGTATCTTGTCAAAGGCTTTTTCTGAATCTATTGATATGATCATATGATTCTTACTTTTTAATTTGTTTATGTGGTGTATCGCATTAATCGATTTGCGTATGTTGAACCATTCCTGTGCCTCTGGGTTGAAGCCCACTTGATCGTGGTGTATAATCTTTTTAATATGTTGCTGTATTTGGTTCATTCTTATCTTATTTAGAATTTTTGCATCTGTGTTCATGAAAGATATTGATCTGTAGTTTTTTTGTGTGTTATCTTTACCAGATATTGGTATCAGGGTGATGTTGGCCTCATAAAATGATTTGGGAAATATGGCTCCTCTTCGATTTTTTGGAAGAGTTTGAGGAGAATAGATATTAAATCTTCTTTGAATGTTTGGTAGAATTCACTGGTGAATCATCTGGTCCTGGACTTTTACTTTTTGGTAGGTTTTTGATGATTATTTCAATTTCCATACTGCTGATCATTCTATTTAGATTTTCCAGTTCTTCTTGATTCAGTCTAGCAAGGTTGTATTTTTCTAAGTACTGGTCCATTTCTTCTAGGTTATTAAATTTCATGTTATAGACTTTTTCAAAGTATTCTTGTATGACCCTTTGTATTTCTGCGGTGTCTGTCGTAATTTTCCATCTTTCATCCTTGATTTTGTTTATTTGTGTCCTTTCTCTTTTTTCTTTAGTGAGTCTAGCCAGGGGTTTGTCAATTTTAGTAAACTTCTCAAAGAACCAGCTCTTCGTTGCATTTATTTATTTATTAATTTTGTTTTTAATTTCATTTATTTCTGCTCTAATTTTGATGATTTCTTTCCTTCTGCTGACTTTAGATTCCATTCGTTTGGTCTTTTCTATTTTTTTAAAGATGAATTTAGGTTGTTTATTTGGGCTCGTTCTTGTTTTTGGAGCTAGGCCTGTAATGATATGAACTTTCCTCTTATGACCCCTTTTGCCATTTCCCAGAAGTTTTGATATGTTGTCCTATCATTATCATTCGTTTCTATGTATCTCTTGATCTCCCTTTTTATTTCTTCTCTGACCCAGTTATTCTTCAGTAGCATGTTGTTTAACCTCCATGTATTTGTGGTTCTTCCCGATTTCTCTTTGCAGTTGATCTCTAGTTTCAAAGCATTATGATCAGAGAATATGGTTGGTATGATTTCAACCCTCTTATATTTGTTGAGGCTATCTCTGTGTCCCAGTATGTGGTCAATCTTGAGAATGTTCCATGTGCACTAGAGAAGAATGTATAAGCAGCTGTTTTGGGATGGAAGACTCTGTAAATTTCAATTATGTCCAGTTGGTCTAATGTGTCATTTAAGGATTTTATTTCCTTATTGATTTTCTGTTTGGATAATCTGTCCATGTCGACAGTGGGGTATTTAAGTCCCCTACTATGATTGTGTTTTGGTTTGTTTCTCCCTAAGGTCTGTTAGTAATTGCTTTACATATTTTGGGGCTCTCTGATTGGGAGCATAGATATTAATAAGTGTTATGTGTTCTTGGTGCATGATTCTCTTTATCATTATGAAGTGTCCCTCAGTATCTTTCTTTACCTTTTTTTTGAAGTCAATTTCGTCTGATATTAGTACCGCTACTCTCACTTTTGTCTGAATGCCATTTGCTTGACATATCATTTTCCACCTCTTCACTTTGAGTTTATATTTGTCTTTGGAGCTGAGATGTATCTCCTGAAGGCAGCATATGATTGAGTTTTGTTTTTTTGATCCAATCTGCAACTCTGTGCTTTTTTATTGGTGAGTTCATTCCATTTACATTTAGATTGATTATTGAAATATGAGGTCTTCTTATAGCCTTTTTATATTTGCTTTCTCTTAGCTCAGTATTTCCATTGCTTCCTTGTCTTCATGTTTCTGTTTTCTTTATTTTGGTTGGCTTTTGTGGATTTTCCCTCTGGTTCTTGTTATATACTTCAGTTCCAAATTTTTGGCATGTGGTTACCATTACGAATATGAAAAGGATAGTTATATATATAGAGTCATCCATTTTCTTCTGCTCATGCCTTATCTCCATTCCCCTTTGCGAATTTGGATCTTTGAATCCTTCCCTTTTCAGTCAGTGTTGTCTCAATTTTTCTGTAGGTATGCTAAATGTTCATTACTATCTTGCTATAGCAATTCTCTTCTTAATGTTTAAGCTTATAATGCCCTGTTCTTAGTAAGGATTTCACTTCTCTGCTTCTATTCGCCTGATTGTCACCTTACTCTTAGTTATGTTTTTTTTTTCATTTTGTTTTAGGTAAACTGACGCCTTTCAGTATTTCTTGTAGTGCAAGCCTCGTGGTGGAGAATTCCCTCAAATTTAGTATGTCTGGAAAAATCTTAATTTCTCCTTTATATCTAAAGGAGAGAGACTAGCTAGATACATTATTCTAGGCTGGTAGTTCCTTTCACTTAATATTTTCAATATTTGATTCCTCTCCTATCAGGCTTGTAAGGTTTGTGCTGAGAATTCCGATGATAATGTATTGGGTTTTCTTTTATAAGCTACCGTTTTCTTCTCCCTGGCTACGCTGAGAATTTTGTCTTTGTCATTGATTTTTGATAATGCTGGTGAAGGCCTTTTTGGGTTGAGATAATTGGGTATTCTGTTGACTTCTTGAGTTCCAAGCTCCAGCTCATTCCTTAGATTTGGGAAATTCTCATTAAGTATTTGTCTGAAAATTCTTTCTAGTCCCTGCTCCTTTTCCTCACTTTCGAGAATGCCTATTATTCTTATGTTTATCTCCTGATGGTATCTGCTAATTCTTGTATTTCTCTTTCATTATTTTTTATTCTTTGGTTTCTCTCTTCTTCTTTCTGATTTATTTCTAGATTTCTGTCTTCAATATCGCTGATCCTTTCCCCCAATTTGGTCGACTCTATTTCCCAAGCTTGCTATTTCATTTTTCAACTTTTGCAGTGTGTCCTTCAACTCCAGAAGTTCTATTTGGTTCTTTTTGAGGATTTCAATCTTCTTGCTCTGCTCATCTAGTTGTTTTCTCAATTCCTGAAATTGTTGATATGACTCATTTTGGAAGTCACTGAGTTTTTTCAGAAGTACTATCCTGAATTCTCTTTCATTTAAGTCATGTATTTCTATGTCTGCAAGCTTATTTTCTGGAGATTTTTCTGTTTCTGAGATGCCTTTTCACCTGGGTTTTTCATGGTGTTTAATGGAATATTTCTTCATCTGGGCATTAATGGAAGTGTATTCTACTCTTTTTCTAGAAATAAAATTTATTATATAAAGGTTTCTCTTTAGCCTGTTGCAAAGAAGGCACTTTTCTTTTGGATTCTATTAGGTAGCGTCTAAGTTTCTCAGATCCTTGCCTTATAGAAAGCCTTAATAATGCCTTTTTTTCCTTATAGATGTTTGTATATGCTCACTACTCTCAGTCTCAGTTCCTGTCAGTGTTAGCGACAGTTTCAGTAGCGTTTGCTCAGATTCCCCTGGGCTTCCACGGTGTTTGGTCTTGGATAGTATGGGGGGAGGGGCCCTCTAGGTTGGCAGTTTGGGACTGCGGTTCATCCTGGTTTTGCAACCACGGCAGGTAAAAATCAACTGTTGTTCCTCTGCCATCCCACTTCCCTGCTTTCTGCTCTGATGACTAGGCCCTGCTGTTGGCTGCATGGAGCTCATAGCACTCTCAGGCATGACTGTTCAGGGAACTTGCTGCATCTTCTCCCCTCCCCCTCCCCCTACAGTGAACTCAGGCTGCGAGAGGCAGCTTCTTTATTTCTCCCAGTCCACTGCCTGAAACCCAGGGTTCTGACTTGTGGTAGCTCTTATGCGCAGATCCCACACTCAGACATGCTGGTGTGCAGTTTGGGTGTTTTGTTGTTTGTTTGTTTTAGATGTTCAGGCTTATTGTTGTTTCAAGAGGAGAGATCTAGGGATGTCTCTCACTCCACCATGTTTCTCCAAATTCCCCTACCTCTTTCTGTAAATAAAATTTTACTAGAACCATGACTGCCAATGTCCAAGGTCTAGAGAAGATACATATCTCAGCTCCAGCAGAGTGAGGAAATTCTTCTATTATCCAAGTTTTCATTCCTTTCAGGCCCTTCATAGATTTGATGATGCTGACCCTTACTGGTGAGGGCAATCTTCCTTATTCATCTACCGATTTAGTTGCTAATCTCTTCCACAAACACCCTCACAAACACACTTAGGAATAATGTTTTACCAACTATCTGGATACCTTAGCCTATCCAAAAGGCAAGAGCAGCAGAGTATTTATTTACCAACACTCATCCATCATGGATTTGAGGGCTGCTCCCCTGGTGTTTATTCTGTGGCACTTCTGGCCTGTCCTGTTCATGGTGTAAGCAGACTTCAATGGCCAGTAAAAGCCTCCAGAAAATGTGTTGCCTCAGATAAAAAAATCACTGGTGTTGGAAATGAAATTCCAGGTCATCATCCAGGAAATAATAAGTGCTGCGGGTATAATCAGGTACGGATGACACTGACACCACATTCTTAACTCTCCTCTTCCCTCCAGGTGCTGTGCTCCATCATCGCAGGGGTGTTGCACTACCTCTACTTGGCCTCCTTCACCTGGATGTTCCTCGAAGGGCTATACCTCTTTCTCACTGTCAGGAACCTCAAGGTGGCCAACTATACTAATACAGGAAGATTCAAGAAGAGGTTCACGTACACTTTAGGCTATGGGATCCCAGCTCTGATTGTGGCTGTGTCTGCAATAGTAGGACACAGAAATTATGGAACCTATACCCAGTAAGCATGATGAGTATTTTTATGATAGAAGCAGTGTCCCGGGCGAATATATGATATGTATCTTCTCTAGACCTTGACCCAACATTAAGAATCTGTGGGACCTTTTTCTGAAAGTGTAAGTTAAGTAGGTTGAGGTTAATCTCTGAAATGTAAAGAATAACAATAGCAAAAAATCTTGAAGGCCTGTGATGCATCAGAGATAGTGATTTCTATATGCAGTATTTCATCTCCTCCCATGAAGTTGGCAATATTTATCACCTTATGCACAGGACTCCTGGGCCTTAATGTATTTAATAATCTTTCTCAAGGTTGCATCTAGAAAGAGAGTAAGTCAGAATTTTCAAGGCAGTGTTATTAATAGCCACATTTTGCTGCCTTATTTTTACTCTCTTATTATAGTAATTATTATTATCAGGATACTTACATTTATTGAGACTTAACCCTTTGCCAGGAACTGTATCCAAAAACTGTGTGTACATTACCTCATTTAATCTTTCCTATAAGATATATATGAGGAAAACTGATGAAAGAAATCAAAGAAGATTCAAATAAATGAAGATAGTCCATGTTCATGGATAGGAAGACTCTATATTGTTAAGAAGTTAATTCTTCCCAACTTGATCTATAGGTTCTACACATTCGCAATTAAAATCTCAGAAAATTATTTTTTTTGGTATTGACAAAGTGATTCTAATGTTTGTATGAAGAGGCAAAAGACCTGAAATAGCTAACACAATATTGAAGGAGAAGAATAAAGTCAGATGATTGATCCTGTCTGACTTCAGGACTTGGAAAATAGACAAAGCCATCATTTAACCTTTTCAATACGTCTGTTAACCCTTCTTTACACTTGGGAAAACAGAGTCTCAGAGCATACATCTTGTGTCAGATAAGGACCCATGTCTGATTCTATCTAAAACCTAGGTCAGAACTAAACAGTTCCTCACACTGCTCAGATCTTGCCACAGGAGCCTGAATTAAAAGTCCTTTGTTTGGAGGAAAAAAATGGCATAGATGATAGAGTCTCTGTTCATCCCTCTGGCGACCAAATCAAAGTTGTGACAGAAACAAGGAGCAGCAGCAAGGACAAATTGCCTGGGACCTAGATGAACAAGCCATACAACCAGGGAGAAATACAAAGAATCATCCTGCAGTGGCAGAAGGTTGGATGGGGCGAGGACACGGGGCTGCCCAGTCTCAAGCGGCTGAGAGAGATGGAGGCTGCGGCAGCGGTAGCTGCAGAAGCCTCTTAAAAAGGCCACGTCTGAGAGTGGATTTTCACGGTGACGGACCTGCTCCCTCTGAACACCAGTTCCAATTCGGCTGAGCGCAGGGGGCACCTGGGACTTATAGGGAGACATTGTCAGAGTGAGGGCTGAGGTGAGACTTACTCTGTACAGAAGTGCTGGCGGTATCCATTGTTCCCTGTTGAGTCCTCCCCCGTCCCAGTGTGTGAACACAATGCTGCCATAGCCGTGATGTCATCAAACTGGATAACAAAGGTCACTCCGCCCAGAGGATTCCCTGAAACCCTACCGCCCCTAACTCACGTCCCCACCCAAGCCACATCCAGGTATAGCCTCAGAGAGTTAGGTGCTTCTTGCTGAGCAGCACCTAGACTCACAATGGAGGCAGCTAGCCTTGGTTTCTGGTATGGCCTTTTGAAGAAACTATAAGCACAGAGTCTGTGGTGGCCCCGGAGAGGTAGAGGCTGGGGCTGTTTGGCCTGCAGCTGAACCCCTCTCAGGACTGTGCCACTGCACACCTACTTCACATATCCACACTAATAAGATGGGGAGACTTAGGAGCTTTGCTTAGTACATAAAACATACATAGAAAGGCAGCAAAAATGGAAAGACAAGCAGAAATTATATGAGAGAACAGACCAGAGATCTAGGAATAATGGAGTCAAGCAATCTATCAATGCAGAGGTCGAAACACTGGTTATAAAGATGCTCAATGAACCTTTGGGAAGTGCAGATAAATTCAGTTAGAACTTCAACAAAGAGATAAAAATCATAAAAATGGAAATGGATATTATAAAAGGGAACCATTCTGAAATGAAGAACACATTATCTGAGCTGAGAAGTATATAAAATGGAATAAACAATGGCATAAACAAAGTGAATAAAGAAAAGGATCAAATGCCCTATCTAGAGGATGAGAAAGCCAAGGACACACAATCAGAATGGCAAGAGATAAGATGCCAAGACTATATAAATAATTTAAGGAGCATATGGGACACTATTAAAGGTCCAAATATCAGTCTCATCGGCGTAACTGAAGAAAATCAAGATGTTGAACAGCTGTTTGAGAAATAATGATGGAAAACTTCCCTAACCTGGTGGAGGAAATGGACATACAACCTTAGGAAGCTCATAGAATTCCAAAAATCAGGGTTTCAAAGAGGCCCACACCAAGGCACATCATAATTAAAATGCCAAAGGTTAAATACACAGAAAGAATATTAAAAGTAGCAAGAGGAAAACAGATAGTTACTTATAAGGGAAAACCCATAAGACTGGCAGCTGATTTATCAAAAGAAATTATGCAGGAGAGAAGGACTTGGCACAAAATATTCAACGTGATGAAAACCCAGGATCTACAACTAAGGATACTTTATCCAGCAAAGCTATCATTTAGAGTTGAAGGACAGATAAAGAGCTTCCCAGACAAAAATAAGCTAAAGGAATTTATCACCACCAAGCCAGTATTACAGAAAATGTTGGAGAGACTTCTTTAAGAAGAAAAAACATGTATCAAAAACAGGAATAAAGAATGGTAACAACTACATTCCTATCAATAAGTACCTCAAATGGAAAAGAATTAAGTGCTCCAACCAAAAGATAGAGTGGCTGAAAGGATAAGAAAACAAGACCCCTGCATATGAAAAGGAAGGGGATGGAAAAAGATACTGCTTTGATGGACCTAGAAGGTATTTAAGTCAGACAGAGAAAGATAAACACTATATGATTTCACGTATATGAAGAATCTAAAGAATAAAAAAAACAAACTAATCAAAAACAGAATCACAAATATAGAGGACAGTTTGGTGATAGACAGAGCGGCGGGGAGTTTGGGGACTTGGATAATGGGGTGAAGGGTTAAAAGAGTACAAATTAGTAGCTGATGGATGGTCACGGATGAGGAGCATGGCATAGAGAATGAAATTAGCATTAATACGTTGGCTAGGTGGAGGATCAGGGGAGGGAGGGAGCAAATGGAGGGATTGTTTTATGAACTATATAGATGTCTAACCAATGTACTGTATATTTGAAACTAATTAAAATAAATAAATTTTAAAAAGTCCTTTGTCTTGCAAGAAACAAGCAGCTAATCCTTTTTTTTCTCTTAACAGCTGCTGGCTCAGTCTTGATAAAGGGTTCATCTGGAGCTTTATGGGTCCAGTGGCCATCATTATCTTGGTAGGTGACCATTGATGGGTATTTATTGGTGTGCCTGCCCTGGGTTGGCCAAGCACAGAGAGAGTGTTTCTTACCTATTAAAGTGGAAATGAAATAAAGATAAGAAAATATAGTCCAATGTGATTAACCCTTCTTATTGGAAGTACTGCTGCGTGTGTATTTCCCTTGCTCATTGGTTGATCCGATATAGTATAACCCTCTACTGGACATTCCTTTAAAAATTCGACATTCATTTATTCAACAAATATTTAGCAAGTATCTACTCTGCATAGAGTGACATGTTTTCCCTTTGGCTAGGTGTTTTGCATTTCTATTCATTGTCCCAGTGTAGATATTAATAGCATGTTTTCACTTTCAAGGTGTCCTGGTTTGATATAGTCACCCTAATCAAACACCAAGTGCCATAGGTTATATACTGTGTGATACCTAGACCAGAGCATATGTCCACACCATATTTATGAATCCTGTGTCTTTGAGGAAACGATTCTTAGGTATACCTCAAGTTGGGTTGTATGGCATGGCTTCAGAATAAAATTCCAAGTAAATTTCCCATGCTCTTTACACAGATAAACTTGGTGTTCTACTTCCAAATTCTGTGGATTTTGAGAAGTAAACTTTCCTCCCTCAATAAAGAAGTTTCCACCATTCAGGACACCAGGTAAGATGGTATTAAAATCAGTGGTATCCACAGATTTTCCTACAGGACCATTCTACCTGGGAAAGAAAAACCCGTACGAAAATATATAAAATTTCCTAGTACTAGATAAAGAGAATACGAGGGACAACTTATAGAACGAGTAAAAACTATAACTTTCAGGTAATTTAATGTACTCCATCATCTTTTTATTCAACAAATAGTCACTGGATGCCTCTTTTGTATAGCATATGCTTTATATAAAATTAATTCCAAGAGTATCAACATTATCCTTTTGCCCCTTAAGTGTCCATGCACTTCTGGACTCCATTCTCCTTGGTAGTAGAAACTCAATTCTCACTAGTGCTAATCTAAATTATTAAAAATAATAATGATGACAATTAATATTAACTAGCACTTGATAGATGCTGGGCAGTTTTGAAGATTGTTTCTTTGAATGCTCATGCCTCCAACCTCTGCGTGGGCACTGCTAATATCCCCACTGATAAGGGGAAGAAACCGCTCATCTTACTAAAGAAAGGTAAAAACCTTGCATTAGTGAGTCGTGTGGACAAAAAGAAATTTTTGTCCAACTTCAAACCCTGGCTTTGATCTCATCTATGTATGAGACCAACATAACATCTTTTAGCCTCAGTTTCTTTGATTCTGGAGTGTCAGAATCAAACACCTCTGTGGTGTTTTTCCATACCTCGTCACATGCAAACACACACACACACACACACACACACACACACACACACACACATGCACATACATTCACACATATTAGCTCTCCCAGCCTGTGGCC
>NW_011889007.1:1596067-1648879 GCF_000151845.1 Pteropus vampyrus
CTTCAAACCCTGGCTTTGATCTCATCTATGTATGAGACCAACATAACATCTTTTAGCCTCAGTTTCTTTGATTCTGGAGTGTCAGAATCAAACACACCTGTGGTGTCTTCCCATACATCGTCACATACACACACACACACACACACACACACACACACACACACAGATGCACATGCACATACATTCACACATATTAGCTCTCCCAGCCTGTGGCCATCAACAACCTCACTCCAGACACAGTTTTTGCGTGAAGAAATCCAACACTGTTATGTTCTGAAGCCATGATATCATCAACCACATTTTTCAATACAAATTTCTAGAAGGAACTTCCCCAAGATTTTTTAATAAGTCCATAAAAAATACTTTACAGGTAAATCATTTCCAAGAGTAGGTCAAAGTCTTATTCTCAGAGGCAGTGATTGAAAAAATGGATTCTGCCCCATCCTCAGGCCACATAACTTTGTGGAAGCCACATAAAAACATGAGGTTTTTATCAAGTTTTGACTATGTGATGTGTGCAAAGCATTGAGCACAGTGCTTAATAAGCAGGGGGTCCCTGATAAATGGTAGCATTACTTCTTTTTCCTTTCCAGAGTCATGACATTTAAAGCCATTGCTCAGCTGTTTACCCTGGGCTGTTCTTGGGGACTTGGATTTTTTATGGTTAATGAAGTTGGGAAGACAATTGGATTAATCATTGCCTATATGTTCACCATCATCAATGTCCTGCAGGGTGTTTTGCTCTTTGTGGTACACTGTCTCCTTAATCGCCAGGTAAAACTAATCATTTTGTCTCCAAACCTTATTGAATGGTTGTTCATTTCTCATCCTTCTCTGACCTTTTATATTTTGAAGTTGCCCTGATTCTGAGAAGAAAATTTAGGTGCCACTTGGGTTTTGCCATGTGGTCTAGGTTTTATTAGCATTCTACTATTCAGTATTTGATCATATCTCTTAAGAACATGCATTCATTGGCTTGAGTTGCCATAACAAAGTAACAGAGGCTGTGTGGCTTAGACAATAAAAGTTTATCTTGCAATTCTGGAGGCTGGAATTCTGAGACCAGGGTGCTTTTGTGATTGGTTTCTGGTGAGGGCTCTCTTCCTCCTGTGTCCTCACATGTTTCTTCTTATAAAGACACTAAATCTATTGAATTAGTGCTCCACCCTTATTACCTCACTTAACCTTATTACTTCCACAAAGGTCATATTTCCAAATACAGTTACGTTGGGGGTTAGAGATTTAATATATACATTTTTTTTTTATTAGAGTGGGGGGACACAATTCAGTTCAGAGCATGTCAGGGTAAGGTAGATTTTGCTGCAGTAATAAATATCCACTTTTCTTCTAATTTCAGTGGCTTACAATAATAAAGATTTATTTATTGCTCATAAGTTACATTGTCTTCATTTTGAAATGTAGGCTGAAGGGGCAGCCCTTCCATAGAACATTGGTATTCTTGTGGCAAAGGGAAAGGTGATCATGGCACAGTGTAGCTTAGCTCATTTTCATTGGCCAAAGCAAGTCAAATGGCCGAACCTGAATTCACCAAAGAGAGGATGAATAATCCTTCTGTAGTGAGGTGCACTACATGGAGGGATATTGGAATATTTAGCAAAACCTACCACAAACTCAGAGAGGCTTCAGCACTAATCTTAGTTTTTCCACTGAGTAGGTTGCTGTGTGACCTTGGGCAGACTGCTTCCCTCTCTTAGCCTCAATTTTCTCATCCAAAGATGTGGCAGTACTTACCTCACAGGGTTGAGAATTAAATGAGATAATTCAATATAAATCTTCTAGCGCAGCCCTTGGCACCCATGAAGTTCTCAGTGAAGGTCATTATTACAACTTACTCTTTATACAAAATTGGGAACAGTTTTTAATTTTGCTAGTGAGTAGAACTACCAGCAATTAAAATGCAAATGGCAAAAGACCATCTTAACACTTCATTAATTTCTCTTTTGTCTGTTAGTGCCTCCTTAATGCTTGGTACTCCTCTCAAACAGAAGAAGTAAAATACAACTTAAGTTTCTTGGTGAATTAATGTTGAGTATTAAATATTCAAATGTCTCTTAAAAAACATATTAAGGAGGTTAAAGGAAGGCAATTCATGGGATTCAGTGGGTGGTTTAGTGTCAAGGCTCTGGAGTTAGAATGACAAGATTTTGAATGCTGGCTGTGTTAACTTAGACAAGTCAATATACCTCTAAGAGCCTCAATTTCTTTATCTCTAATGGGGGAGGTGGTATAAGATTCCTGATTGGATTTATGCAGGGATTAAATGATATATACAAAATGTGTCGAACATAGCTAGTTTTTAATAAATGGTGAACTTCATCATCATAGTCACCACCATCACCATCATCGCCTTTATTGTCGTTGCCATCATCATCATCTTCACCATCATCACCATCATCATCATCTCCAGCATCACTATCATCACTACCATTATCATCACCACCACCACCATCATCACCCTTGCTATCAATATTATCCACCATGACCATAATCACTTTCATTATCACCACCATTGTCATCATCACCACCTTCCTCATTTTCATCATTACCCTCATTATCATTGTCACCACCATCACTGTCATCGACATCATCATCATCACCATCATTAACATTATTGCCTTATACAGAGTACAAACAAACAAATATAAAGCTGTAGAGAGCAGGGCATGGCATTTATATCTTTAGTCTCTTATTTTAGGGTTCTTTCTTCTGAACCAAGCTCTGGATGTAACACAAGTCTCTACATTTCTCAAACTTCCAGGTGCGAATGGAATACAAGAAATGGTTTAGTAGGATGCAGAAAGAGGTTGAAATTGAAAGTACTGAGGTCTCTCCTTCTACTATCCACACCAAAGTGGTAAGACCAGCTTCTCTGCAATGCCTTGTACTTGTCTGCGTCCAGCCTCTCATGCTATCAGGAACTTCCTGGTTCCTTGCTCTGAATGAAAAGAGAAATTGCATTAGGTTCCTGCATTGTGCAGGTGAAGTTTCTGGTTTTTGAAACCCAAACTGGAAGAGCTAGCTATTCTTTCTCTCTCTCTTCCCTTTCTCCTTCTCTCCTTCTCTCCCTCCTTTCCTTCCCTTTCCTATTCTCTACAAAGCACCAAGAGTGGCAGTTAAATATGCAAATCAAGTTACTTTACTTACCTACTTAAAACTTTGGCTTCTCATCACATTTAGAATCAAATTGAACTTCCTTACCATCACTTAAATCTGACTCAACACTCCCAATCAGTTATGGTGGCAAATTTTCAGTTCCTCAAAGTTCCCAGGCTTATCCCTGTCTCGGGGCCTTTGTACCAGCTGTTTCCTCCAGCCCTTTCCTCTCCTCTTGCCAAGTCGTCTCGTTGATCTTCACACATTAGCTGAAATGTCACCTCCTCAGAAAGATTTTCTCTAACCACTTGTTCTACGATAGTCTCACTCACTGTCTATCACTATATTCTATTTTAATTCTTTGCATAATTTTTCTCGTTGATATTTATATTAAAACATCAAACTGTTTGCTTTAGGTCAGTCTCCACCCTCTGTAAGTTTCATTGTTTTACCACTATATCCTTTTGCCTAGAGCAATGTCTGGCTCATGGAAATTGTGCACTTAATTTGTTGAGTGTCTAAATTTTGTGTTTAAGGATGAGAAAACTTAAGCTGGAAAAGCTCAAAAGGTTTGCTCAAAGCTATTCAACTGGTTAGAGGAATTTGAACTTAGGTCTATTTCCCTCCCAAAGTTGACAACTTTCCTTGTCACCAGAGTTGTTTGTCACTTCAGATCAACAACTTTTGGGACCAGCTGTTCAAAGGACATGCAGCTTTACACTGAGGACAATTCTGTTTAGTGGCTACTGATTGTGTCTAAACATTACCCTGTTTTTACAGTATATGCCACTGGTCACCACTTGACCAAAATCACCTGTGGTCAAAGGATATGTCCACCTGAACTGTGTAAATAAACTATCCCAACACATGTGGTCACCAAAAACATGTCGGCTAGTAGAATTCATAGCATGGATTCTGGGAGTCACCAGATCTCAATTTGAATCTCGACTCTTTCTGGTAGATGCTGGGCAAGTAGCTAACCCTCTCTGAGCCTCGATTCACTCATCACTGAAATGTGTGATTGGTTGAGGATCAAAATAATGTACACAGAACATTTTGTTCTACTCTGAACCATGTCAATATTCCCTTTTATTTATTCCAAATGATCAAGAGTCAACTATATAAATGACCTTGAAGATAATTATAATCCCTTATCTTTGAACAGCACCTTACATTCTAAAAGACACACTTCAGCCTTAAAATCTTCATTAATCCTCTCTGGCATTTAAGTGATCCGTTTAAATGGAGCCAAAGTTCCTGGGTTCAAACCCCAAATCCACCACTTCCAGGCTGTGTGACCTTACAAAAGTCACTTAAAATCTCTGTGCCTCAGTTTCTCATTTGTAAAATGGGGATAAGAATAGTATCTATCTCATCATGAGAATTAAATGAGGTCATAGATGTTAAGTGCTTAGAATGCCATCTGGCACACAGTGAACACACTGCAAATGTTTGTGAAAAGATTAAATTAAAAAAGAAGACCATTTACTATGGCAGAGGGAGCTGCAGAGTCAGATAGTAGGACCTCTTTGTTCAGATTTAGCTCTCATAGGAAGTCCAGCTTGTCAGCTCCAGGCACGCTAGACTTTTTAATTAATTTCTGAGGTGTTAATTTCTCATCAGCTTCTTCTCCATTTTATCTCCCCAAGTAGGAGCAATCGGGGAAGTCATCAGAATTCTTTCTCAGAAGAGAAACTACATTTGTCCAACCACAGCCTGGGACTCAGCGTGTCACAGATTTTTGGCGACCCCCTTTGATCACATATGGACAGGACAAATGCCACCATCTGTATCTTTCCCGTGAAAATGAATTCTGACACTCTTTTGAATTTTGGCTTCTATCTCCATAGAAGGAAAGGGGCATATGGGAGAATTCTTAGACCTGGAATCCAGTAATGTAATGTACAATCACATCTTAGGGATCGTTTTTAGTGAGGAAGGAAAAGTGTAGATTTTTTTCTTCCAGCAATTGTCACCTTGCCTAACTGTGAGTTCAGCTCACAATCCCTCTGGCTTCTCTGTTGAAATTTATGCTTATGAAGATTTTGTATCACTCAACATATGCATAATTCAATAATTCTTATGTGAATAAATATAAAAAGGGAGTTACATTCTTACAATGCAGAAACTCACCATCATCCCTGCTTAGCAGTGCATTGTCACTGGGAAGGAGTTTGTGGTCAGGATACCAGCACTTTCCTGTTTTCTTTGCCTGATGACTTCTTCAAACCTACTTGTATATCCGGGTTAAAAATAATTTTGTTTTCTTAGTGTCACCTCAAACATCTCCTAGTGTAAATTGTCATAAAACAGCATGATGTATTACAGTGATTGTTTGGCCTTATTTGTTTTGTTTTACCCCTTCTAAATCTTTTCCAAAGTTATTGGATTTTTAGGTGTGTTTTTCAGCAGTAGAATAAATGAATAGATGACTTTGTCACTCGATAATGTTTTAAAAACAATTTTAAATTATAACGATGGTAAATGTTTAAACAGCAGCCAAGAGTCAATGAGATTCATTTGAGGAGCTTCCGTGTGTGGTTTTAGGTCGAGGACGAAGAGTTGTGTCCCTTTTCTGCTCCAATGCTTCCTCCACAAAACCGCACTTTAACCAGAGTGTATGATTCACTCCACCTGCTGGTTTTGAAACTGTCTTATTCCCTTTGAAAGTTAAAATTTAGGGAGACTCATGTGGGTTTTTATATTGTGCAATTTAAAATTTACAGAAATAAAACACATAAAACACACCCTTTTTCAGGAGGACAATTTGGCACTAACTATCCAAAATGACTTTTATTTAAAAATTACATTGCTAGGAATTTATCCCAGGGATATCATGATAAGTGTAATTTACAAATGCAGGGTGATCTGATCTGTAAATTCAGGGTGATGCGATGTATTCTATCACCTTGAATTATTGGCTGTGATAGGCTGGACAGAGGAAAAGGAGCATTTTGTATGAAAAATGTAACTTTAAACCTGTAAATACATTTACAAGTCCATTAAGCTGCCGCACTCAAAGAGAAGACAAGCCAGCATGGCTTATTCCTGCCTGCCACCAAACACTGGAAAACAACAGCATTAGTCTCCCTGAGTCTCTCCTGAGTATACTGGAACATTTCATGTATGTCATGAAGTCACCATGACTCCCTTCACCACTTTGATAAAAAATATTCAGGAGCAAAATTTTGCTCTGATGCAGCAGTTGGGAGCACACAGTGGCAAAGGACCAAAAAAGACTGACCAAATCCTGGGACTAAGGTACCACTTCGTTCCATTGCTGCTTAATGGTTCATCTTGCTGATTGTTTATTAACTTCTTGGATGAGAGAATAAGTGTGTGCGGCAAGAAAGGAGTGGCTCAGTTTCCTTGGTTGTTGGCCCCAATTCAATGCCAACAGGAATCTCTAATTTGAGGTGTGGTGAAGAAGGAAACTTTATTCAATGCAAACAGCTCAATTATGAAGCAACAGGACTGTGAGGTGGCTCTACAGTGTTTACTCTGCTCTGGCATTTCAGCGCAAACCTCTCCATGGAAAAGGAAAGTACGCTTCCTGAGCCACAGGGGAGCTGACTTATATACAGAAAAGTCCCTGCCCCTGGTCTCTGATTGGTCTGTCCTCATGCAAATAAGAGCTCCAAGTCCTCACAGTTTGATTGGTCCTAAAGGCACGGTCCTCATCAGTCAGAATAGAACCCCCCTGATTGGTTGGTGAACATGAGGCTCTAGCTGCACAGCTGTGATGACTGGATAGGGAAAACCTCAGTGCTATTGGTCGAAATGTAATTCCAAGAACTGCTTCATAAGGGCTGGCTCAGATGGCAGGAACACAGTGCAGGCAAACAGTTCCGTGGGGGCACAGGAAGGTTGGTGAAGGCTTCTCCCTGAAGCAGAATGTCAGAGGCACCTGTTTAGAAACAGGCTGCTAGACTCTGTTTGTTTGTTTTTTAATTATTTGATCCCAGTTAGACACCAGGAGTCCTTCTTACCAGGTATTTCCTTTCTTAGGGTCCACACCTACCTCTTCATATTGACATTTTTGAACTGGCTCTTTGCTGTCAACCAAGCCAAAAACCTAAAGAGCACTCTCACATATAATAACTGGCATTTGGTTGAAATGGAATAGATGCACTCACAGAAGTTCACAGGGACGTTTATGCAGTACTTTCCATTCCACTGTTTCTTTTCCATTGTTTGTAATAGGAACAAGGTGTCAGTCCATCAGGACTGTTTCAATAATTATGATATAGCCATAGAATGTAATAGGTAATATGCAGTCAAATTATTTAAGTGGGGGCATATTTTCATGTGCTCTTATTAAAATGCCTCCAAAGATGTATGTGTCTTGTGAAGAAAAGTGGCGTGTGGTTCAGTGAATATAGCATAATCTCTTTTCTGTTAAAAAAGTTTGCAAGTAGACAAATTTCATAGGATCACTTCCCCAATAAAAGGATTGAGTGAATTTAAGAGAAATCCTCTCTTTGTGCCAAACAGATAAAATGACAGAAAATATATTCTAAGTACATATTCAAAGGCAATACATGTTAAAAGCAAAAACAGAAAACAAGCATCTCTTTGAACTGGAAATGGAAGTACGGTGGCTGGGGGCTGAAACCACGTAGACAAAAAAAGCAGCTTCTGAAAACTAGTGCCTGAAAAAAAATGCAACTTTCCTGGCCAGTTGACAAATCTTTGTGTTTAAGTCCCAATAATGTTGCTGTTACCCTCTGGTCTAAGACAGTTGCAAAAAGACCATAAACAATCCAAATATTTTAGGTGCTGCCGATTTGCACCTTCCTATTCAATTTTCCCTCCTCCCCGTATGAAAGCTGCTTTTTTTCTTTTCTACCTCTCTCAGACCTTTGCGTATTTCAACAATCAGCTTCTATCTCCTTCAGACATCCCCTTCCTTTCAAAAATTTAAATTTATTGGGGTAACACTGATAACATTTATATAAATTGATAACATTATATAATTTATATAACTTGATAACATTATAAAAATTTCAGGTTGTATAAGATTGGAATTCAACATCTATGTACTCTATTGCATGCTCACCACCCAAAGCCTAGTCTCCTTCCATCGCCATATTTTTGATCCCTTTTACTCTCTTCAGCCTACTCCCACCCCCTTCCTCTCTAGTAACCACCATTCTGTTTTCTGTGTATTTGAGTTTTATTTTGTCTCATATGTTCATTTGTTGCTTTTTGTTTTATATCCCACATAGGAATGAAATCATATGGTTCTTGTCCTTTTCCATCTGACTTATTTCACTCAGCGTGATACTCTCCAGATGCAATCATATTGTTGTAAATGGCACGATTTCATCTTTTTATGACTGAGTATATGTGTTCCACATTTTCTTTATCCAATCATCTACTGAAGTACACTTAGGTTGGTTCCATGTCTTGTCTATTGTGAATGATGCTGCAATGAACATTAGGGTGCATGTATATTTATGAATAATTTTTCAAAAATTTGGGATAGATGTCCAGAAGAGGGATTACTGAGTCATATGATAATTCTATTCTTAGTTTTTTTGAGGAACTCTATATTGTTTCCATAGTGGCTGTGCTAGTTAACATACCCACCAGCAGCAGTACACAAAGGAGAACCCTTTTCTTACTTCAATCCTCAATGAAATCCCTCTTCTTTACTCTATTACAGTCTGTATGACATGACTTACCTTACATTTTGTATGTTGTTTCACAATGATGTTGTGTGTGTTTGCAAATCATGCTTCCTGAATTATAAAATTCTTGAAGAGAGTAACATCAGAAACATGGCAAAGTAAGAGATGTCCCCAGATCTCTCCCCTTGAAATAATAAGCTTAACATCTAAAACTCAACAGAAAACTCCCAAACTGTACACCAGCACGTCTGAGCATGAGATCTGTGCATAAGAGCTACCACAGGTCAGAACTATGGAAGTCGGGCTATAGATTGGCAGAAACAAAGAAGCTGCCTCTTGCAGCTGGAGCTCCCTGCTGGAGGAGGAGGAGGGGAGATGGTGCGGCAGGTTCCCTGAACAACCCTGCCCGGTAGAGCTGTGAGCCCCATACAGCAGCAGTGCCCAGGGACCAGGGCAGAAAGCAGAGAAATGAAGATGGCAGAGAAGCAACAGTCGATAATTACCAGCCAAGGTTGCAAAACATGAGGCTGAGCTGCAGCCCCATTCCCCAACCCAGGAGGCCCTTCCCCCCATATCCTCCAAGACTGAATACCTTGGAGCCTGAAAAGAACCTGAGCAAATACTACCAAAAGTCGCTAACACTGACAGTGGCTAAGAATGAGAGAAATGAGCGTGATTGAATACTTATAAGAAAAAAAGACATTATTAAGACTTTATTTAAAGCAAGGATCCAAGAAGCTTAGACATCACGTACTGAAAACCAAACAAAAAACACCATCTTAACAACAGACTAAAGAGAGACCTTTATACAATAAATTTTTCTGGAAAAAATGCAGAATACACTTGCATTAATGCCCAGGAGGTGAAACAGTCCATTAAACACCAAGAACCACCAAAGTGACAAGGCAGCTCAGAAAGAAAGAGAAAAATCTTCAGAAGATAATCTTACAGACATAGAAATATGCGACTTAAATGACAGAATTCAGGATGGTACTTCTGAAAAAACTCAGTGAGATCCGAAAGGAGTCACATCAACAATTCCAGAAAATGAAAACAATAACAACAACAACAACAACAAAAACAACTAGATGAGCAGAATGAGTTCTTTAGCAAGGAGAGTGAAACCTTCAAAAAGAAACAAATAGAACTTCTGGAGATGAAGAACACCCTGCAAGAGATGAAAAATGAAACAGCAAGCTTGAGAAATAGAGTCGACCAAATGGAAGAAAAGATCAAATGATATCGAAGACAGAAATCTAGAAATAAATCAGAAAGAAGAAGAGAGAAATTGAAGAATGAAAAATAACGAAAGAGAAATACAAGAATTAGCTGAAACCATCAAGAGAGGAAACATAGGAATAATGGGCATTCTACAGAGGAGTGAAAGAAGCAGGGATTAGAAAGCATTTTCAAACAGTTGATGAGAATTTCCCAAATCTAAAGAATGAGCTGGAGCTTGGAATTCAAGAAGTAAATAAACATCCAATTATCTCAACCCAAAAAGCCCTTCTCCAAGACACATTGTATTAAAATTATGAAAAATCAATGACAAAGAAAGAATTCTCAGGGCAGCCAGGGAAAAGAAGACAGTAACCTATAAAGGAAAACCCATTAGATTATCATCGGCTTTCTCAGCACAAACCTTGCAAGCCAGAGAGGAGTGTAATCAAATATTCGAACTATTAAATGAAAGAAACTATGAGCCAAGAATAATGTATCCAGCAAAGCTCTCCTTTAGATATGAAAGAGAAATAAAGACCTTTCCAGACATACAAAATTTGAGAGAATTCTCCACTACAAGGCCTGCACTACAGGAAATACTGAAAGGGGTTAGCTCAGCTAAAACAAAACGACAAAAAAAAAAAACAAACATAACTAGTAGTAAGGCGACTAGCAGGCAGATAGTAGCAAAGAAGTGCAACTCTTACTAAGAACAGGGCATTATAATCTTAAACAATAAGACAAGATATGCTATAGCAAGATAGTAATGAATGTTCAGCATATAAGGAAAAATCAAGACAACAATAATAAAAAAAGGGAGAATGCAAAGATCCGAATTCGCAAAGAGGAGTGGAGATAAGGCACAAGCAAAAGAAAATGGATATATGTATAACTATCTTCTACATATTCATAATTGTAACCACACACAGAAGATTCAGAACTGAAGTATATAACATAAAACAAGAAGGACCAGAGGGAAAACCCACAAAAGCCAACCAACAACAACAACAACAACAACAACAACCAGACACACGAGGACAAGGAAGCAATGGAAACACCAAGCTACCAGAAAGCAAAAGATAAAATGGCTATAAGAAGACCTCATATTTCAATAATCACCCTAAATGTAAATAGACTGAACTCATCAATAAAAAGGCACAGAGTTGCAGATTGGATCAAAAAATAAAACCCCACCATATGCTGCCTCTAGGAGACACATCTTGGCTTCAAAGACAAATATAAACTCAAAGTGAAAGGGTGGAAAATGATATTTCAGGCAAATGGCATTCAGAGAAAAGTGGGAGTAGCAGTACTAATATTGGATGAAATAGATTTCAAAATAAAAAAGATAAAGAAAGATACTGAGGTATACTTCATAATAATAAAAGGAATCATGCACCAAGAACACATAACACTTATTAATATCTGTGCTCCCAATCAAGGAGCCCCAAAATATGTAAAGCAATTACTAACAGAACTAATGAGAGAAACAGACCAAAACACAGTAGGGGGCCTAAATACCCCACTGGACAGATCATCCAAACAGAAAAGCAATAAGGAAATAACATCCTTAAATGACACATTAGACCAACTGGACATAATTGACATTTACAGAGCCTTCCATCTCAAAATAGCTGCTTATACATTCTTCTCTAGTGCACATGGACCATTCTCAAGTTTTGACCACATACTGGGACACAGAGATAGCCTCAACATATATAAAAGGGTTGAAATCATAGCAAACATACTCTCTGATCATAATGCTTTGAAGCTGGAGATCAACTGTAAAAAGAAAGCGGGAAGAACCACAAACACATGGAGAGTAAACAACATATTACTGAATAATAATTGAATCAGAGAAGAACTAAAAAGAGAGATCAAGAGATACATAGAAATGAATGACAATGACAGTACAACATATTAAAAATTTTGGAACATGGTAAAAACGGTCATAAGAGGAAAGTTCATATCATTGCAGGCCTAGCTCCAAAAACAAGAATGAGCCCAAATAAACAACCTAACGCTTCATCTTAAAATAAAAAAGAAAGAACAAATGAAACTTAAAATCAGATAAAGAAAAGAAATAATCAAATTAGAGCAGAAATAAATGAAATTGAAAACAAAGAAACAAAGAAACAAACAAACAAAAACAATAGAAAAAATAAATACAGCAAAGAGCTGGTTCTTTGAGAAGGCTAATAAAATTGACAAACCCCTGGCTACACTCACTAAAGAAAAAAGAAAAAGGACTCAAATAAAAAAAATCAGGGAAGAAAAGAGAAATTATGACAGACTCTGCAGAAATACAAGAATACTGTGAAAAAGTCTATAACGCCAAATTTAATAATCTAGAAGACATGGACCAACACTTAGAAACATACAAACTTCTTAGACTGATTCAAGAAGAACTGGAAAATCTAAATAGACCGATCAATAGTATGGAAATTGAAACAATCTTCAAAAACCTACCAAAAGGTAAAAGTCCAGGACCAGATGGCTTCACCAGTGAATTCTACCAAACATTCAGAGATTTAATATCTATTCTCCTCAAACTCTTCCAAAAAATTGAAGAGTAGGCAATACTTCCCAACACATTTTATGAGGCCAATATTACCCTGATAAAGATAACCTGGTAAAGATAACACACACACAAAATTACAGACCAGTATCTCTCATGAACACAGATGCAAAAATCCTAAATAAGATACTAGTGAACTGAATACAGCAATGTATTACAAAGATTATACACTATGATCAAATGGGCTTCATACTAGGGGCACAGGGTTGGTTCAACATATGCAAATCAATTAATGTGATAAACCACATAAACAAATTAAAAAATAAGAATCATATGATCATATCAATAGATGCAGAAAAAACCTTTGACAAGTTATGGCATACATTTATGATGAAAGCACTTACCAAAATTGGTATAGAAGGAAAATACCTTAACATAATAAAGGCCATATATGACAAACACTTAGCCAACATTATACTTAATGGTAAAAAACTAAAAACCTTCCCTCTAAGGTCAGGAAAAAGTCACGGCTGTCCACTCTCACTGCTGTTATTCAATATAACATTGGAGGTCCTAGAAAGTATAATCAGGCAAGCAAAAGATATAAAAGGCATCCAAATAGGAAATGGAAGAAGTCAAACTGTCACTATTTGTGGATGACATGACTCTTTATATAGAAAACCCTAAAGACTCCACAAGAACACTACTAGTAACAATAAGCAAATACAGTAAAGTCTCTAGATACAAAATCAACGTTCAAAAATCCATAATTTTCCTATACTCTAATAATGAAGTGTCAGAAAAAGAAGTGGGAATAACAATTCCTTTTGCAATTTCAACAAAAAGAATAATATACCTAGGAATAAATTTAACAGAACATGTGAAGGGCCTATATCATAAAACTACGAGATCCTTTTAAAAGAAATTGAAGAAGAAATGAATTGGGTTGGAAGAATCGACAGAGTTAAAATGACCATATTACATAAAGCATTATACAGATTTAATGCAATCCCATCAAAATCCCATCGGCAATTTTTTAAAGAAATAGAAAAAATCCTCAAAAAAAAGAGACCCCGAATTGCCAAAGCCATTCTGAGAAAAAGTAATGAGGTTGGAGGTACCACTCTGCCCGCCTTCAAATTATACTACAAAGCAACTATAATCAAAATGGCATGGTATTGGCAGAAAAATAGACACACAGACCAGTGGAACAGAACTGAGAGTCCAGATGCAAATTGGTGTTTCTATGGGCAAATATTTTTTGACAAAAGAACCAAAAACTTACAGTGGAGAATGGAAAGCCTCTTCAATGAATGGTGCTGGGAAAACAAAAAAGCCGCCTGCAAAAGAATGAAACTAGACTGTTGTCTATCACCACACACCAAAACTAACTCAAAACGGATTAAGGATCTGAATATAAGACCTGAAACAATAAAATGCATAGAAGAAAACATAGGAACTAAACTCATAGACCTTGAACTTAAAAAGGATTTTATGAATTTGACCTCAAAGGCAAGGGAAGTAAAAGCAAAAATAAATGAACTACATCAAAATAAAAAGCTTCTGCACAGCAAAAGAAACCGCCAACAAGGTAAAGTGACAACTATCCACATGGGAGAAGATATTTGCAAGCAACGCCACCGATCAGGGGCTAATATCCAAAATATATAAAGAACTTATACAACTCAACAACAACAAAAAACAAACAATCCAATTAAAAAATGAGCAGAGAACCTGAACACTTTTTCTTAGAGGACATATAAATGGCCAACAAATATTTGAAAAGATGCTGAACATCTCTAGCTCTCAGGGGAATGCAAATAAAACCACAATGAGATACCATCTCACACCTGTTAGAATAGCTATAATCAACAGGACAAATAATGACAAGTGTTGCAGAGGATACGAAGAATAAGGAACCCTCATACACTGCTCGTGCGGCTGCAAATTGGTACAACCACTATGGAAAACAGTATGGAGGTTCCTCAAAAGACTAAGAATTGATTTACCATATGATACAACCATCCTTCTACTGGGTATTTACCCCGAAGACTTGAAAACCCATATCTGAAAAGATATTTGCACATCAATGTTCATAGCAGCATTATTCATGGTGGCCAGGACATGGAAGCAACTGAAGTGCCCTACGATAGATGATTGGCTAAAGAAGCTGTGGTACATATGTACAATGGAATATCGCTCAGCCATAGGAAGAGATGAAATACTGCCATTTGCAACAACATGGATGGACTTCGAAATAATCATGCTAAGTAAAATAAGCCAGACAGAAAAAGTTGAAAATCACATGATATCACTTATATGTGGGATGTAAACCTAAAAGTGACAAACAAACAGGACAAACAAACTGAGACTCATGGACATGGTCAATAGACTAGTGGTTACAATAGAGGGTAGAGGTGAGGGGGAGGGGATGGGGGTACAAGGGTCAAATATATGGTGACAGAAAGGAATCTAACTATGTGCAGTGAGCACACAATGTAATGCATATATATATATATAGCTTTACTGCTAAATCACACACTTGAAACTTAATGGATTTTGTTAAGCTATGTCATCATAATAAGTTTCTTGAAGGGAAGAATGATAGAGGTGTTAAATGAAATGTTCTTGCCTCCACTTAGAGCGTTATTTCTCAAGCTCTGCACTATTGAGATTTGGGGCTGGATAATTCTTGGTTGTGGGATGCGTGTTGTGCATGGTCAGATATTGGGCAGCATCCCTGACTTCTATCCACTAGATGGCAGTAACACCTTCCCACCAGTCATGACAACCAAAAATGTCTGCACACATTGCCACCTGGGAACCCACATGCTGCAGTTGAGAATGACTGGTCTAGGTATTAATTCATAGTTGACTACAAAGTGCCAGTAATAACAATAGACCGATGACGCGAGTTAGCACAAAATAATAGGGAAAACCAATACCACTGCAAAGTGCAGTTGACAGCAGGACCAGACCAATTTCAATTTTCAGGGATTAAAATTTTATAATATTTACATAAATTGCTAACATTTAACCTTGCTGTTGAGTTACAAAGACATAGGTAGTGGCTGGATTCTACATTGAATTTTTTCTGAGCTGCTTTGGGGCCAGGTGCCCTATAATGTCATTGGAGACAAAGAATTTCAGTGCGTGTGGGAGAACATAGTAAAGATATGAATAAAATTTTATGAATTAAATACTGTTATTGGCTGCTGAATGCTTAATAAATAAAATGTATTCTAAGCATTTTTCATCTTCTATTTCTTTTATTATATCACACCCAGCATGATGCCTAGATCAATGGATGCTCAATAAATATTCACTCAATAAGTGTGTGAGGGGAGTTTATACATACACATGGGTTTTATTTTACATCTGATTTGAACATAGACTCTCAATTAGTATGAGACATGAATAAGGAATAAATTGGGGTGCTCCCAGATCCCTGAATTTGGGGACATATTTCTTAAGATGATTGGTGTGTCTCTAGGGAAACCTGAGAGAGATCCCTTTCAATGAATCCTGCACAAGGCAAACAGGCTAATTCTACAGGTCTGTGACCTCAGTTAGCCTAGAAAAAAAGCAGGGTTCTAAGGAAAGTGTTCATGTGTAACTGGAGTGAAGGATCTTCCAGAAATAATGATGAGCATCCAAGGCAACTCTTGAAAGTCCTTCGAGGTCACCCAGCTGTTCTGGGAACTGAAAAATGGAGCACAGCTTGGTTGCCAGGCGCATCTCTACTCAAGAGGTGTGGTGTGTGTGAGGACATCTGTTGTGCTATCTTCCTTGCTGTGGCAGAGACCATTCACCACAACCCAATTCTGCTTCATCTATACAACATCTATTGTTGCTTTGATGCCACAGTAAAATTGTGATTTATAAATTAGCAGGTCCTCGTCCACAGTTTTGGCTAACAGCTCCCCAAATCTTTGGAATGTCCTAAGTGGTGCGAGTGATGGAAGTGCATTTTGTGATGTTATTGAGGCGCGCTTTGGATCCCACCCAAGGCTGGAGGCTGGTTGCCAGGAGAACCAACCAGGTGACTTAGAGGTTTGGAACTTTCAGCTCCACCCCCTAACTTCCAGGGAGGAAAGAGGGGCTGGAGATTGAGTTCAAATGCCAATGGCCAAAAACTTAGTCCATCATGACTATGTAATAAAGCCTCCATAAAAACCCTGGAGGACGGCTCCACTGTTTTTTTTTTTTTTCCAGAGAGCTTTTGGTTTGGTGAAGACAGGAAGATGCTGGGAGAGAGACACGCCGCTCCCCACACTTGGCCCTGTGCACCTCTTTTATTTAGCTGTTTCTGAGTTGTTTCCTTTTACAATAAACCAGTGGTGTAGTAAGTAAACTTTTTCTCTTAGTTCTGTGGACCACTCTAGCAAATTCACTGAACCCAAAGAGCGGTCGTGGGAATTGCTGATTTATAACCAGTTGCTTAGAAGCACAGAGAGCCTGGGCTTGTGCCTGGTGTCTGAAATGTGTGTGTGTGGGTGGTTGGGGGGCAGCCTTGTAGGACTGGACCCTTAATTAGTGGAATCTGATGCCATGTCTGAGTGTCTGAGAATGGCTTGTTTTGTGGGTGGAATCCTCATGTCATACTTGGGCTGGAGAGCTTTTCAGTCCCATGCTCAGATTAGTGCTCCACAGGGGATGAAGTAAAACTAAGAAATCTCTAAATTAGGGCTCTTAAAATGTTCTTTTATTGCATCCCAGAATACTCTGAGAGTGATTTTTTTTTTTAAAGTTAGTCTTCTCCCTGAAAAAATACATATAGGCAGTGAATTAGTGAGGGATGCTTTCAGCTGCCAGTAATAGCTATCCTCACTGATTCCTCTGGCTGCTCTGAGTGTGGCCCAAATGTCAGCAGCATAGTGGCATCAGAGTATTTGGAAAATTGTTATAAATGCAGAATCTTGGGCCCAGATCCAGTGAATCAGACTCTGCATTTTAACAAGGTTTCCAGGTGATTCTATGCACGTTCAAGTTTGAGAAAACTGTAGTTTATGGGTCCACATCATCAGTGTCACCTGGGAGCTTGTTAGAATATTCAGAGACTCAGTATCCCTGCAGGTGACACCCAGAATTCCCTGGTGTAACAGACCCCCCCCAGGTGATTCTTCCTCCACTTTTTCTAATGTTTGATTTTAACATTTTGTGATCAATGCCAAGTCTGTTCTTGGTCTTGTTTGGGCAGAGAGAGCACAGCTTCTCCACTTCCTGAAGGACCTCTGTTCTTTCTGGAATAGCACAATGTTCCCTCCATGTTGATGTGAACCTCTAATTTATTACTTAGGAAATGGACAAGATATTTTCTCTTTAGCCCACAGTGTGGCATTAACTTTATTTAGCTGATCAGGAATCCATCCATTTTCCAGCAGGAAGTGGAGATTGGTGGATCTGGGGGATCTGGGCTGGGATGACGGTGAGGTCAGACAGGGCGTATTTGCAGTTGTATCAGGAGGTGAGCCTTTAGAGGCTAAGAAACTGAGACATAGCAAAGTCTGATATGTGTGTGTCTGCTTGCAACAGGCAGGATTAGGGTCACAGTAAGGACAGGATAAGAAAATCCATTTCAAATTAATTTCTGAGTGGCAGAAATACCATGAAAAGGAGGGAGAAAAGCAACTTCTCCATTTATGTCCCTATTTTACTGTTATTGTCAACACATTCTCTCATTTATCTACTGAGTGCAGGTGTTAACATCTAGTATCTCCTTCTATGGTTTTGATTTGGTTTCTATTTGTTTTCCTTGCCAGCTTTATTGGGGCATAATGGACAAATGAAAATTATATGTCAAGTTGTAGAACGTGCTGTTTTGATACATGTAGACATGGAGGCATAATCGCCATGGTAAGCTGAGCAAAACATCCATCCCTTGACACAGCCACCATTTTTAATTTTTGGTGGGCACGCTTCAGACCACACTCTTAGCAGATTTCGGGCATACAATGCAGTATCATTAACTGCAGTCACCATGCTGCACACGAGGTCTCCAGAATTCCTTCATCTTGAGTAACAGAAAGTTTGTATCCTTTGACCAACATCTTCCCATTTCTCCTTAACCTCAGCCCCGGGCAATCAGCGTTCAGCCCTCTGCATCTATGCATTTGACTTCTTTAGATTCCATATGTAAGGGAGCTCATGCCTTATTTGTTTTTCTGTGTCTGGCTTATTTCACTGAGCATAACATCCTCCAGAATCATCCATCCTGTCATGAATGAAAGTTTCCTTCTTTCCCAGTTGCTGGCTTGGCTCATTAGTGCCAAAAGTCAGAGATGTCCTGCTTGCTTGGTCTCTGGGTCCTACAAGTGACTAAGTGACCAGAGAATTCTGCAGGGGGAATGATGTAGATGCGGATGGCTTACAGAAGTTTGTACCCGTGACACTGCATAGATGTCAAGAGTAAAAAGGCTTTTAAAAAAAAGCCTTGCATTGACCTATGACAATTATACCGACAAATAGTGCCCTCTTGAACCCCTCAAGACTCCTTGAAAAATAAGAAATAAGACTACAGTTCCCTCTCTGTTATCAGTTAGAAGCTGGCACAGCTATGGCTAAGAGCGCAAACTGTTTCCTATGTGGTGAGTGCTAAATGTCTTATTTTCCAGATGTGGTTCTAGAGCAGTTGTATAGTATTATTGAATTGGAGCAGGTAGAGGGCTTGAGTGAAGGGTGCGTCCTGAGAGTGGCATGTCTGGGTTTCCAAGGGTGTATTGAAATATGCACATTCAGTATTTTAATTGTTTTTATTTGCTTTAATTTTTAAAAATAGTATTAAATTTTTAAAAATTTTATTATTAGTTTCAAGTATACAGTACCTTGGTTAGACATTTATAAATTTATAAAACGATCTCCCTAATTGCTCTTTCTCTCCTCTGTCTTCATTTCCTTGGAAATAGAACATTTAAAGCAGTGGTTTTCAACTGGGGTGATTTTGCGCACCTGGGGGGCACTTAACATTGTCTGAAGACATTTTTAGTTGTCAAGACATGGGAGAGAGTGCTACAGACATTCTTTGGGGAGAAGTCAGGGGTGACACTCTATACCCCAGAGTGCAAAGGACAGCCCCTTGAGATAAGGAATTGTCCAGCCCAAAATGTCAATAGTGCAGAGGGTGAGAAACTCTGCCTCAAAGGAAGATGTGGGAATTTAAAAAATAAAATGGACCGTGAGCTAAAAAAAAAAAAAAATTAGAAAAAACTCTTTGGTAAATTCCTTTACAGAAAACTCAAAATAGCCACATAACCACGAAATTCTTGATTGTTGGTACAGTTCATTTTTAAAAAAGTTCAGTATTGAGTGTCTCTCTTTTTTGGTCTTATTAATATGTATATATGAAAAGTGGCAGTTGACAGGAAACTTTGGATTTGGGGAGAGGTTAGGGATGGTCCATGAGGTTCTTCAGGGAGTGCTGAGTCATTTAAATAGAATTGGGAAATAATTTAATTCTCTGTGTAATGCTGAAACAATCTATTCCAGATGTGCAGCAAAAGAATCTTAATAGAGTCATCCTCTTTCCTTCTTGTGGCACAAAATAGGACGTGTTCTGGTCTTCAAGACTGCTGGTTTAGTAAATGTGGTGTTATTAGAAGGGGTGAGCTTTCAGAAATCCAAGTCATGTGGGAGCACTTCATGAAAAAGATGTCGCATATGGAGAGGCCGAGCTGTGACACTTACTTTTGTGTAATTTTGTGCAAGTCTGTGAACCACTCTGACCCTGTTCCCTCTTCTGTAAAATGGGGCTAAGAAGAGACTCTGCTTCCTCAGAATGTTGGGAGGAGCCCATGAGAGTACCTGGAGAGTACTCGTCAGGGGTCAAGGCTCACTCAACACTGGCTGTTGCTGCTCCCCTGTCAACCTGCTCCACTGCAGCTGTCTGCATCAAAATTTTTATCTTTTTAAAGTTTAATTTAAAAAATGTTATTGACATATAATTGACATATAACACTCTGTAAGTTTAAGATGTACAGATGATGACATGATATATTTAGAAATTGCAATATGACAACCACCATACCATTAGCTAATACCTTCATCACTTGACATAATTATCATTTCATTTTTGTGGCGGGAACAACTTTGAAGTTTATGATACAGTGTGGTTGTCCCTAATCACTTACTGTACATTAGGTCTCTGGGACCCACTCACCTACCGGTTCCATGGCTGTGGCCTCCAACAGCACCTCCCCAGTCTTCCCACTGTCCAGCCTCTGGTACCCACCATTCCACTCTCTTTTCTATGAGTTCAGAACTCTTATTGGATTGGAGGTAAAATGCTGAAGCAGAGAGGTAAAATTAGAAAGTTCTAAAATTTTGGATTTGGGAGAGGATGTGTCGCTTCTTTCAGCTTTAATTGAGCTTTAATCAGCTCCTTGCTGATAGGTCCAAACTTTTCCTGTTTCACCTTCTCTTTTTTCTTATTTTCTCTTCTCCTCTTTTCTCTACCCACAACCCAGCAAAATCTAAACCAGAGTTAAAGGGCATTGTGAAAGGGGAGGACAGTGCTATCAAGGGGTCAAGCTGCCCTAGTTCCTTTTTTGGTTTGTTTAAGCCTCCTGTTCTGCAGGAACCATATCCATGGTTGAACAGCTGGGTCCTGCTTACCTTTAGGAGAGTAGAGCTGGCACCTGCCTACTGGGGTGATGGGTAGGGGGCTGTTTTCCCTGTCTGACCTTGGAGTTGAGCTGGTGAGGTCTGGAAATAGAAGCTCTGTTTGAGTCTAATGGTCTTATAAAAACAATAAAAAGTGTTGTATATAAGAAAGAAAAGGTGGGGGTTCAACTGCCAGGACAATCGAACACTTTGCTTAAAAAAGTGTCTTCAAGATAAGTGTGGTTATTTTGAAGTCTGATTAAAATTGATGAGTGTCACCCAAAACAGGAATTTTCCTGTATTGATGGGGTTGGCGGTGGTGGTCATGGTGTTGACATTTTTTCCCTCGTATTCTGGTGTTTTTGAACACTCTCACTGCCTCTGTTCTACAGAATCACATTATATTTTTTTAAAAGACATAAAGGTACTTTTTAAGTCACTGTATAAGCAACTCATGTTTACTGCAAGAAAAATTACAAAATGCAGATGAGCAAAATTGAAAATCTAGCAATGGCTATTCTCCCCATTTTGGCATATATCTCCCTACACTTTTTTCTCTCTTAAGTATTTTATAAATTGTGGACATTTAGTTTGATTTTATTCAAATTGCTCGTCAGCATGTTGCCTTAAATCTAATGCAATTTTCAGCTTCTTCTGAAGAAGAGATCATTTTATCAAGTTTGTTAAAGTTTATCAGTTTTTTAAAATTTATTTTAATTAGTTTCAAGTATACAGTACATTGGTTAGACATCTAAATAGTTCGTAAAACAATCTCCCCCAATTGCTCCCTCCCTCCCTGACCCTCCACCAGCCAATGTATTAATGCTAATTGCATTCCCTATGCCATGCTCCCCATGCCCGTGACCATCCATCAGCTACTAATTTGTACTTCTTTAACCCTTCACCTCATTCTCCCAACCCTCAAACACCTCTTCCTTCTGTCCATCACCAAATTGTTTTTGATTAGTTTGTTCTTTTTATTCTTTACGTTCTGCATATAAGTGAAATCTTATAGTGTTTATCTTTCTTTGACTTAAATGCCTTCTAGGTCCATCAAAGCAATATTTTTTTCCAACCCCTTCCTTTTAGTCTCTGTGTGTCTTTTAATCTGAAGTGAGTCTCTTATAGGTCTTGTTTTCTTATCCATTCAATCACTCTATCTTTTAGTTGGAGCACTTACTTCTTTTCCATTTAAGGTACTTATGGATAGGAATGTAGTTGTTACCAGTCTTTATGTTTGTTTTTGAGACATGTTTTTTCTTCTTAAAGAGGTCCCTCCAACATTTCCTGTAATACTGGCTTGGTGGTGATAAATTCCTTTAGCTTATTTTTGTCTGGGAAGCTTTTTATCTGTCCTTCAACTCTACATGATAGCTTTGCTGGATAAAGTATTCTTGGTTGTAGATCCTGGGTCTTCATCCTGTCGAAAGTTTTTTGCCAAGCCCTTCTGTCCTGCATAGTTTCTTTTGAGAAATCAGCTGCCAGTCTTATGAGTTTTCCCTTATAAGTAACTATCTGTTTTTCTCTTGCTGCTTTTAATATTCTTTCTTGGTATTTAAACTTTGGCATTTTAATTATAATGTGTCTTGGTGTGGGCCTCTTTGGATCTTGATTTTTGGAATTCTCTGAGCTTCCTGGGGATTATGTTCATTTTCTTCACTAGGTTAGGGAAGTTTTCAATCATTATTTCTCAAACGGCTATTCAACATCTTGATTTTCTTCAGTTATGCCGATCAGATGGATATCTGAACCCTTAATAGCTTATCTCTTGCCATTCTGATTACATGTCCTTGGCTTTCTCATTCTCTAGATAGGGCTTTTGACCCTTTATTCACTTTGTTTATTCCATTTAATATACTTCTCATCTCAGATAATGTGTTCTTCATTTCAGACTGGTTCCCTTTTATAATTTCCATTTCCATTTTTATGTTTTTTTTTAATCTCTTTGCTGATTTTATCTACACTTCCCAAAAGTTCATTGAGTATCCTTATAACCAGTGTTTTGAACTCTGCATCTGTTAGATTGCTTGACTCCATGATTCCTGCACGTCTGTTCTGTTTTCTCATGTAGTTTCCGCTTCTTTGTCTTCCCATTTTGCCTACCTTTCCGTGTCTGTTTCTATGTCCTAAGCAAAGCTCCTAAGTCTCCCGGTCTTGTTAGTGTGGATTTGCGAAATAGGTGTGCAGTGACACAGTCCTGAGAGGGGCTCAGCTGCAGGCCAAATTTAGCCCAAACCTCTGTCCCTATGGGGCCACCTGTTAAGATTTAGCAAGCAATCCACAGATGCTGTGCTTATAGTTTCCTCAAAAGGCCACACCAGAAACCAAGGCCAACTGCCTCCAGTGTGAGTCTAGGTGTTGCTCAGCAAGGAGCACCTGAGGATACACCTGGATGTGGCTTGGGTGGGGCTGTGAGTTGGAGGAGGTGGGGTTTCAGGGAATCTTCTGGGTGGAGCAACCTCTGTTATCCAGTCACTGCTATGGCACTGAGTCCAGACACTGGGCGCGGGGAGGGCTCAATCGGGAACAATGGATACTGCTGGCACTTCTGTACTGAGCGAGTCTCCCTGTAAGTCCCTGGTGCTCCCTGCAAGTCCCTGGTGCTCCCTGCGTGCAGCTGAATCAGCACTGGTGCTCAGAATGAGCAAGTCTGTCACCGCGAAAATCCACTTGCGGACATGGCCCCTTTAAGAAGCGTCTGCTGCCGCCGCCGCCTGCATCCTACTCAGCTACTGGAATCTGGCAGTCCCGCGTCCTTGCTCCGTCCTACTTTCTGCCGTTGCAGGGAGCTTTCTTGGATTTCTCTCTAGTTGTATGGCTTCTTCATCTAGATCCCAGGCTATTTTTCCTTGCTATTTGCTCCTTGTTTCTGTCACAACTTTGAGAGGGAAGAAAAGAGCCTCTATCATCTACGCCATCATTTTTCCTCTCCTAAGGTTTATTAGTTTTATAAAATTGGTTAAAAACTTATTAGAAGATATTCGCAAGTTGTTAGGAGAGAAAGAGAATCAAGTCTATATAAATTAATAAATTATTGTGACTGATACATACCTGGTCTACAGTAATGATAAATTTAGCTAGACTTCACATAGCCCTTCATTGTAGTCAAATAACCAAGGTATATGTTGTAAATCAAATTGTGTTCTTGGGAGAAACATAAGATGGGGGCCCAGTGACCTTCAGAAGCCCACTGAATAATTTAAAGATAATTCCTGAAACACTAATTTCTTATTTTTCACAGGGCTTTCCTTCTTGGTCTTTCTCACAGGAACACACAACTCATGGAGTAGAGGTATTTTGCTACTTAAAACCAAAAGCAAACTCTTTATTCATCACTGCCCAGTATATTCGAATGGGATTGTTCACTGTAACAGTAGACCTTTCAGGATGTGATCTTAACCCCATGGCCTCAACAGACATCATTTCCAAGAGCTGTACAATCCTTAATTAGGTTGAGCCACATGAAATTGCCATTTTTTAGGTCAAAAGTGTTCAAATACTGACATTTTTTTTTGCAGTTCAATCTAATATGATCCTACAACTTTTGTTATTGTGTTCATATTGAAGACTCTCCCCAGAATTATACAGGGCAGAATGAGAAGGCCATTTTTCCAGTTCTGCCTAAAACTTTCAAACGGTCCATGTTGCTTCCTCAAGGCAATCCTGCTTTCTTCTTGGTGTCTTCCAATTGCTTCTGCCAGAAAACCAAGAGACCTCCTTGATCCCTTCCTCTATTCCCCACAGTCCTCCAAATCCAGTCCATTAGCATCTCACTCATCTTCCTTCTTAACTATTCCTTAGGTCAGTCACCATCTTGTTCAACTGGACCAGTGCTCGCCAATTAAAAGAAAATGCAAACCAAATATGTGCTTTAATATTTGGTAGTAGCCACAGTGAAAAAGGTCATGCCACTCACTAACAAGGCTGTACATACTTTTTTGAGGCTGGAGGGATTGGAAACTATCACTCTTCCATCTACTGCCATCATTTACAAAAACAAAGCATCCCAGATGCTCCTCACTGGCAGCCAAGGTTACCTCCATCCTGAGAATGTCTATGTGGCATTCTAGGACTGAAAGTGAGGGCCACCAAATCTGCCTTATTTCTTGTGACAAAATCAATGTCTTCTCAGGATGCCTGAAGGTGGAAATTTTCCCTTGAGACCATAGCTTCCGGAGCCAGATTGCCTGGTTGTGAATCCTGGCTCAATCATTTACTGGCTGTGTGACCTTGGGCAAGTTACTTAAACTCTCTCTGCCTCATTTCCTAATCTGCAAAATGGAGCTCATCTCATAAAGCTGTTCTGAAGTTGTTATTGCCTTCTGTAAAGGGCTAAAGCAGTCTCTGCCACATAGTAAGTGCTGTATGAGGGTTAGAGGTTATTTCTCTCATCCCTTTCAGGCAAACCATGCTCAATGACCAAAATGGGGCCTTGTTTCCCTTGGTCCAGACACATGATAAAAAAGTTATGTTGGCCTATTTTTCCCCTCCTGCTTTCCTTTCTATTCTTTCTTCTTTCTTTCTTGATAATTTTTCATTTTATGTAGTTTCAAACTTACAGAAAAAATGGGAGAACAGGTAACTGAATTCATCCCTGCCCCCAATTCACCATTAACAGTTTGTCTTATATATTTATAAGTATTATAATATACATGTTATATATAATGCACATATTATATATTGTGTATATAATACACATATATAGTTGTATATACCATACACACATACATTTATGTATATATAATATATACACACACTTTTTTTCTAAACCACTTAGTTCAGTGTGCATTTTCTAAAAACAAAGATGTACTCTTACATAATGACAGACCAATTAACAAAATCAGGAAATCTGACATTGATGCAACCAGCCCATTATTTATGGGGCTGTTACTTCATCATCTTTGGTCACATTGTTACATCCTCATTTTCAGATGAGGATGTGGAGGCTGGGAGACACTTCAGAAATTGACTGAGGTCCCAGCTCAGTAAGTGGTACAGCTGGAGTTGGGTTCTTCTGATGCCAAATCCATGTTCCTAACCCTACAGCTACATCATCCCTCACCCCACAAAGGTTCGTGGGAAAGGGGAAGTATTGAGATTGAGATGTTATCACTTTGTTTTGAGCCCCAAACATTTAATGGTAGGGACCAAAACAGGAAAATGTGGAATCAGAACTGGGACAATCTCTTCTATTAAGACATGAAACCAAAGGTTTTCTTTCATCAATTTTTTATTTTGAAACTTTTAAATCTACAGAAATACTACAACAGTAGTAAAAATAATCACCCCTGTACTCTTCACCTAGATTCTTTAATTGCTAACATTTGCTTCTTGTTTCTTATCTATCATTATCTATATATCTATACAATATACATTAACAAAATAAGTATATATATTTATATAGAATTATATAGCTTATATATAATAAGTAGATATATATCTTGCATAAAGAAATATAGTGGATATATAATTCTATATAGATAGCTATTATATGTTATATAATTATATAGATATATTACATACGTTACACTTGAAAACAAGTTGCAGATATCCTGCCCCTAAATCCTTGAGCACATATTCACCAAGAACAAGGATATGCTCTTACATCACTACAGCACAACAATCAATTCAGGAAATCTAACATAGATGCAATTCTATTTTTTAATTTTAGACTGTAGTCAAATGTTTCCAGTTGTTCCAATAACTGGAGGGATTGGAAACTATCACCCCTCCATCTACTGCCACCATTTACAAAAACAAAGCATCCCAGATGCTCCTCACTGGCAGCCAAGGTTACCTCCCTTTCATATTTAGGATTTTTTCTACAATTGCTTATTCAGGGCATTTGGTTATGTTTCTTTAGTCTCTTTTGGCCCAGAACAGTTAATTTCATCTTTTTCTTTATCATGACATAGACATTTCTGTTGAGTCCAGATACTTGTAGCAGAGCACATTCCTCAACTTGAGTTTTTTTTCCTGAGGTTTCCTCATGATTAGGTCTGGCTGTGCACTGGGGGCAGGAAAAGGACACTTGCGATGTTGTATCTTTCTTCATGTACCAACAGAGGTGGTGAGGTCTATCATCAATAACAGAATTCCACAATTCTTATTAACTGACCTCAAGAAACTTTTAAAGTGCTACAGCCCTTGAAGAGTGAATCTTTTTTTAACCCACTACTGAAGAGTAAAATGATTTGCTCACTTAGTAGATGAGTCCTTTCTTGACATTTTAAGAGACAGGACTTGAAGTAGAATTAACTTATTACAATAAGAGAACTGACAAAGCCACCTTATTCTCTCTCTCTCTCTCTCTCTCGATGCATATATAAGCAACCCCTGTCCAGCTTCTGCTTTCTGTATCTTCACTGGAGCTGAATACTACTGTTCTCGCCCGCCTGGATATATCTCAAACACAGGAAAAGAAAAATTCACAGACATCAAAGTCACATGCAAAGGTGATTCTGGGCTTCTTGAAAAAGTGGCATTGCTGTAAAAAAGTATGCACATCTTAGAAGAGAAGCTTGCTGTGAGCTTCTTAGAGGGGAAGAATTTCAATCTCTTATTTACAGTTCACGTTCTTTTTCTCCATGTCATAATTAATGTGATGGTAAGAATTTGGACTTCAGGTGAAATTAACTTGTGCTCAACCTCAATTCTGTTCTGTGACTTTAATCCTCAAAGTCTCAATTATATAATCTGTAAAATAGGAGTAATTGTCATACCTTCTGCTTATCAAGGAATTCAGGTCAGAGAAATATGTGCTTGTTGAAAGGAGTCAATTCCCACAAAAATGACATAACCCAGTTTAAAAAATCCTACTATGCATCAGATGTCATGCTAGGCATATTTAAACCACACACCAAACCTATGACATGGATGTTTCTTTTATGTCTGAGGTCAGCAAATTTTTTTCTGTAAAGGGCTATATAGTAAATATTTTAGGCTCTGTGGGACGTATGGTGTCTGTTGCAACTATTCAGCTCTGCTTTTGTAGTGGAGAGCAGCTGTGGACATAAATGAACAGATGTGGCCTTGTGCCAATAAAACTTTATTTATAAAAACAAAAGGTGGGCCAGCCCCTAGCCACAGTTTGCCAGCCCTTGGCCTAAGTAATGAAGAGAGATTGGTTTCCCCTCAAACTCCCTAATACTTAGAGTAGGAAATAGTCATACCTTAAGAGGAAAATGATTTGTTTTGTTGAATTTGAGTATATCTCAACATATTTTCTGTTTTAATGTACATGACATAAGCCACCCAGGTGAGTTACATATGTAATTTAAATTTTTTAGCAGCCACATTAAAAAAGTAAAAATAGAAAATTAATTTTAATAATATATTCAACAAATCCATAGTACTATCATTTCAAGTTATAATCAATGTAAAAAGCATCAATGAGGCTATTTATACTCTTTTGTGTATATTGTCTTTGATTTTCAGTATGTATTTTATATTTACAGTACTTCTCAATTCAGACTAAACATATTGCAGGAGCTCTGTCACTTTGACTTGATAGAAGGTATATTTATTGAGATATAGAGTTTTTCTAAATGTAAAAGCAGTGAATAGTTATATTACATATATCAACATACTACATAAATTAGCAAAAAAAGTGAAAGAAAGAAAAGGGAGTGAAAAAAATATCTAAGAATAAACCTCCTTGTAGCTGCATCATATTACTTGCTGTGAATTATTCTCATTTCAAATCATATATATGTATATATATATAAACAAACAAATTAAAAAAAACAAATCCATTGGGGTGACATTAGTTAATAAAATTATATAGATTTCAAGTGTGCAATTCAATAATACATCATCTATGTTGCATTGCATGTTGACCATCCAAAGTCAAATCTTCTGTCACCATATATGTGATCCCCTTTACTTTTATCTATCTCCCTCTTCCCTGCTTTCCTTCTGACAACCACTAAACTGTTGTCTGTGTCTGAGTTTTTGTTTGCTTATTTGTCTTGTTTGTTACTTTCAGAATATAAAGTCATAATTTTTATACATCTTAATCAAATTCACTGTTTTAACCTCTTTCTATGTCTCAGACAAAAGATTTAAGTAATTATTGGCATGGTAACAGCCTGTCCCTAAATGTCTCCCACAACATGAGTCTTAAAACTTTATAGTATAAAAATCTTAAAACATAAAAATGTAGATATTCTTCTTCCACTGGGGCCTTCCCAGTGAAACGAATGCCTTTAGCCTCCAATTTACCACTTTATCAGTTCTGTGGTTCTTGACCTTGAGCTCCACGCATGGGTCTGAGAACCTTGACATGTACCTGTCATCCAGTTTCCCCTGATGTCAGCCACCAACATAACCACAGTACAGTCCTGAACACTAGAAATTAGCATTTATACAGTGACATCCACCTGGACAGACATTTCACCAAAGAGGACATACAGATAGCCAATAGACATAAGAAAAGATGCTCAATGACACTAATCATCAGAAATGCAAATTATAACTTAAAAGTTTTAATAAAGGTCAACCTATAACCTCTTCAAATACTTAAAAATGCAAACTAAATTATATGTTTGTCATTTTTAAAATTATAGGATCCCACAAAGATTATGGATATAGATCTCTCTTAATTAAGTAGATACGACAACTTCTTTCCTGTGATGAACCTCTGCTGTAATCCACCTTATCTCTTTTCTGCCCTAGAAATCAACAATACTGCCTGCATTAAGTAAAGCAAGAGTGATTTGTTTTTACAACATTGTGAGAAGCAGGTAAGGTTCTCAGTTTCATGGATTTGCACCCTGCTCAGGCAAAAGGGGTATGAAAGGAAGCCATCCTCGAAAAAGGGTGAGATATTTCACTGTAATATGTGTTAGTGTGTTAGTTCTATATTTCTGAGTAACAATTTACCCCAGAACTTAGTGGCTTAAATAATGCATTATCTCCCAATTCCTATGGGTCAGGAATCTAGTAGGTGCTTACCTTGTGCTCCATTACAGGGTCTCTAACAAGGCTTAATCAAGGTGTGAGGATTTGGAGAAATTGGAACACTTATCCAATGCTGATGGGAGACTAAAATTGTGCAGCTTCTCTGGTAAACAGCCTGGAAGTTAATCAAACATTTAAATATAGAATTACCATATGATCTGGCAATTTCACTCCTAGGTATACAGCCAAGAAAATTGAAAACACATGTCAACACCAAAACATGTACATGAACATTCACAGTGGCATTACTCATAATAGCCAGAAAGTGGAAATAACCAATATGTCTGTTAATTTATAAATAGACAAAAGAAATATGGTATATCCACACAGTGGAATAATATTCAGCCATAAAAACAAATGAAGCACTGATACCTACTACAACCTGGATGGACCTTGAACCTATTATGCTCAGTGAATGAAGCCAGATATAAAAGGCCAAATATTTTATGATACAGCTTACATGTAATGTCCAGAACAGATAAATCCATAGACACGGAAGAAGACTAATGGTTGCTTAGGGCTGGGGGTGGGTGAATGGAAAGATTTGGGGATGATTGCTAAAGAATGCAGATTTCTTCTTGAGATGACAAAAATGCTCTAAAATTGTTTGTGGTGATGGTTGTACAAATTTGTGAATATACTCCAAAGCCATTGGATCATACACCATAAATGGGTGAGTCATATGGTACATGAATTATGTCTTAATAAAATTCTTAAAGAAAAAAATGACATTAACTGAATTTGGCCGGTGTGTATATTTGGTCCTCTAATATAATCAAAGATTTTAGAGCCCGAAGGAAACCTAAACACCATCTGTTCCAATCCCTGCAGTTTTTAAACGGGGAAACTGAGGTCCAGGGAGATTTAAGTGACTTTTTCACTATCACACCTAGTTGATGGCCAAGCTGTGTCTTGGTTTTTCCATTTTTAAAGTAAGTGTTTAGGGCTCATCTACAAAAACTATTAGACAGGGAACATAAGGTTATTAAAAGAAAAAATAAATTATGTTTTCCTTCTCTCTTAGTTAAAGGGGACCACTTCTCAGATTTGTTCCTGCTTGTCAAGGCTGTCTAGCTGCTGTGGAAAGGGGAACACTGCTCTGTCATTGAAGGTTTGGGGTCCTCTTCCAGATGTTCTTTTCTTTGGCACAAGTTGCAGATGGATATTTTTTTCCCTTTTAAGTAGATTTTATTTTGTATAGCAGTTTTAGGCTCACAGCGAAATTGAGCAGAAGGTACAGAGAGTTCGTCTACCCGCTCCCCCACACATGCACAGCCCCTACTCTTGTCAGTATCCCACAGCAGAGAGGCGTCTCTGTGAAACTACAGAGCCTGTAGTTCACATTTGGGGTCACTCTTGGTGTTGTGCATTCTATGGGTTTTGTCAAATGTATAATGACATGTGTCCACCATTATAGTATCATACAGAATAGCTTCACTGCTCTAAAAATCCTCAAAAAAATTGGTCTATGAGTTCTTGACAAGTATCTTTTAATAACACTTTTCTATGTTTAAGGAATACACCATGACATTTTGATATGCGTATATATAATGAAATGATTACTATAGTCACATTATTTAAATTTTTGTTCCCTCTCACATTTACCTTTTAAAAATTAAAAAGAAAACTTTCCCATGTGAGAGTACCATTCTCTTGGCAAATTTCCAGCACACAGCACTGTGTTCTTAGCTATGGCTATCGTGCTGCACATTGTCTCATAGCTGCAACTTCGTAGCCTTGACCAATGTGGATGGATGCTCAGTAACAAATCCAAAAAATCACTTTAAGATGGACCAGTATCGAAAGACACACTAACAGATGGTATCTACCGAGACTCTCCTTCTTAGACATGAGTTGTGTGAAAGTTCTCAGAATTGGTCTCCTCCTGGGCTGACCTTGGAGTTTGTGCACAGGGGGCATGGGACAATTCAGGTAGAGCTTTGAACTCCCTTGAGCCTCTGTCAATGAGAGTAGATACCTTCTCTGTTTATGCTTCACTTAAAATGTCATATTTAAAGTTATCACATGGCAAAACATCAGGGAAATGTAATGAAAAACAAAATCTTTTCTCAACCCAGAAAACACCTCCACAAAAGTCAAAGAGAAGGAAAATGGTTTTATTACCAAATGAATCATACACCAGTGTTCTTTTCTTTCACAGTGCCTGATACTGGGCTTGGGGCCACTTGTAGATTTGTTTGGCTAAAATGCAGACTCAAGTTTATTTGAGTAAAAGCCTTGACCTCGCAAAGACTCCCATTCATGTAACAAGACTCGCATTCACAGGAGATCGAGGATTCCTATCTCGCCCTCACAAACCTCACTTCCCAAATGACCACTGGAAAGCAACAGGAAAAAGCGATGCTAGTGACGCTGTGCCTGCAGAGTGTGGAGAAGGCTGTTCTTGCAGCTGTGTCCAGAGATTCATAAGGGAGACAGACGGCGGAAGGGCAGTTCTTGGGTAAGGCACAGCTCCCACTGCTTGCTGCCCAGGCTCTGCACTTGTGAATGGGCACATCGTCTCATTGCTTGGGTGGAGGGGTGATTGCCTCCACTTTACAACTAAGAGATTGAGGGCCAGAAAAAGTGCACGAGTTACTGGTCTCCAGAATGGAGGAAGAGCCAGGGACCAGGCCCCCGCGAGGTCTGAGTGTGCCTTCTTCCCATGCGCACATGCGCAGCTGGAGCTCACTGCCTGGTACCATGTGGAGTTCATTTGTTTGATTTTTTTCTGCATGGACCCACAGTCAAAACTTTGGAGGTAGCTAATTTCATGAGGCGTCACAATGAGAGAAGAAGTGATAAGGATGTGGCTTTGTTTTTGGAATGGAGAGATCATTTGGTGTGTTATTACAAATAACTGAGGAAATGCAGATCAGCAGGAAGAAAATAGAAACCATTTATAACCTACAACCTGGAGATTCAGAGAAAACCACTCTACTTTACTGTGTTAGTTATTGCTGCATAATAAATGATCACGAACTCAGTGGATGAAAACAGCACATATTTATAATTCACAGCTTCCATGGGTCAGGCATTGGGGCGTGGCTTAACTGGGGCCTCTGCTTCAGGGTCTCTCATGAGATGGTAGTGAAAGTGTAGGTCAGGGCTGGAATCTCATTGGAATGTTCGAATAGGGAAGGATTTGTCTCCAAGCCCATGTGATTGAGTTTCCTTTGGGATGTTCAGCTGAGGGCCTTGGTTTTTTGCTGGCTGGAGGCCAGCAAACTCCTTCAGCTCCTTGATGGATGGGGCTCTCTGTAGGGCAGTTTACTTCATCATAGTCAGCAAAAAAAGAAAGTCTGTTAGCAAGATGGCAGTTACGATCTTATGTGACGTAATCATGACACGACATCCAGTTACCTTTGCCAGATTCTGTTGGTTAGAAGCAAGTTGCTAGGTTGGCCCGAACTGAAGGGGAAAGCACTGCACAAAAGTGTCGACACCAGGCGACAGCGCCAGGGCCTGCGGAGGCTGTCTCAGTCTCTACCACTCGTAGTGAAGCGGCTCTTGGCCCTGGGAATCATGTGAGACATTAAAAATACTGATGGAAGAAGGCCTACATGGAAGGATGCCTGAGCACCAGTAGTTTTAAAGTGTCCTCCAGTGATTCTGTTATATTGCTTGGATCCAGAAGCACTGGCATACTGGTTAAGAGCCAGACTTGGAGCCCACTGACCTGGGCTTAAGAGAACAATTTCTTTTTTGGTAAGTGCATGGCCTTGCCTTAGTATCTTTATCTTATGGAGGCTCTGTTTCCATATCTAGAAATTACATCTATATAATTATATGATGTATATAAAATATATAAATTCTATGATATATATTATATAAAACATTATAGATTATATAAATCATATATACTTCTGTATATGTTTGTATTTGATTTATATATTACACATATATAATATTTATTATATAAATTTTATGTATACACAAACATACACACACACACACACACACACACACACACATACTCCTGACATATATATATATAGCTAGGGATACCATAACCTCCTTTATATTTTAAAAACAAATTGGGGATGATACTATCCATATGATTATATATCATATGATATTCCTGTTTTTAAAGTATACTTCAAAATATATTTTATGTTGTTGCATATTTTTCTATGACATAATTTTGAATGGTTGCCCAGTATTTCATTATAGTGTATTTAACCAAAGCCTATATTTGGCTATATGTAGGTCATATCTATGTTTTGCTATGATAATGTTGCCAGGAACAAGTCTTATGTCTCTTGATGTTAATGAGAGTAAGTTTATATTTTTATACAAATGCTTGAAGATGTTGGTATTTCCATTTCACCCACCCAGGTATATCATTCTGAGTCTTTGTGGTGTGTGGCAGTCCCAGGCTCAGACAGCAGGAGGCAGAGGGAAACTTCTGTCACCTGCAGTTTGGCGTCCAAAGTTTGTTAGCACTTGCATCTCCATCAGTCAAGGGAAACACTGAATACAGCCTTTCTTTTTTTGTGGGGTATGCAGACAGAAAAGCCAAGGGTGAAAAATCAGAGCACAAATTTCCTATAATACAGGAAGCTAAGGACCTCATTTGCCTCATTCACTTCTGTGGCTTGGCTCATAATAGGCTCCCCAAAGTGTTTGTGCATTAATGAGTTTCTTTATTCCTATGGTAACTCCTGCATCTGTCACTATTATCACTATCCCCAACTCATTGATGAGGAAATTGAAGCTAAGAAAGGTACAAGGTCACCCTTAGCATGTCCCATGCATCAGGGTGGTGGCTCCAATCCGAATCCCAAACTGCAGCTCTTGCCCACCATCTTTTGAATGCAGTGCCTTCCTTGTTAACTTGGATGTGGTTCTTCTGATCTGCCTTCCCTTCCAAGCCTGTGCTGGGTTATAGAAAAGGAACCACAGCACACACATTAGGATGCCTGTTATTGAAAGCAGAAAATAGCGGTGTTGGGGAGGATGTGGAGACATTGGGCCCTTGTAGACAGCTGGTGGGAATGTAAAATGGTGCAGCCACTATGGAAGACAACATGGCATTTCTTCATAATTTGAAACAGAGAATGCTCGTAAGATATAGCAATTCCATTCCTGGACGGCAATTCTATTTCGAGTATCTATCCACAAGAAGTGAAAGCAGAATTGAAGAGATATTTGTATACCCATGTTTATAAAAACATTATTCATAGTAGCCAAGAGGTAGAAACAACCCAAGTGTCCATCAGCGGATGAATGGATAAACAAAAAGTGGTCCATCCAGACACTGTAATATTATTCAGCCTTAAAAAAAAAAAGAGGAAATTCCAACACCTTCTATAACACAGATGAAACTTAAGGAAATTATGCTCAATGAAATAGCCCAGACACAAAAGGACTGTATGATCCCACCCATGTGAGGTCCCCAGAGGAATCAGAGACAGGAAGTAGATGATGGGGGGGGGGGAATGAGTCTTTAATGGGGACAGAGGGTCAGTTTGGGAAGATGAGAAATTTCTGGAGGTAGACCGTGGGTATAGTGGCACAGCAATGTGAATGTGCTTAATGCCACTGAGCCATGCACTTAAAGGTGGTTTATGTTAGGTGTCTTTTACCACAATAATGAAAAAAAGAGTAAGGGCAGCTGGTTAATCTTTAGTTTAAACTTTGAATTTGGATAAATGCCACTGGGTTTGGATTTTGTTTCTCCACACCAATGAGGAGTAATCAGTCCAGCAGCAGGTGGACTTTTCTTTGTTGTGTCCTGTCGGAGGGTTATCATACTGGAGCAGGTGGGCAAGTAGATGTTGGCGTCCACCACACCTTCTCTGTGTTTTAACCATCAAAACACCGAAGGTAAAGAACAGCTGCTGGTTGAAGAACACAATATTCAGGCTGAAGGCAGGAAAGCAGACTTTGGAACTTGACTGTGCCACCATTAAGAAGGAGAGCTTGTGAGGTACAAGATGCAGTGGCCCTAGAATTTAGACCACATGGTCCCAGAATTCCAGTGAAATTCCCACTGAAACTCCAGGTCATCCCTTCATAACACAGTTTACGGGAATCTGAGTTCCGTGGACATTTGTAAAGCTAGAATCTGGGAAATCCACATTTGGCTCTCACAGTCAGAAAAAAAGATAAGAATCCAATTTTCTATTTTGTTTACATGGGATGTGTCTGAGTGGATTTAGGATTTACATGGGATTGTCTGAGTGGATTGTAGATTTCTTAGTGATTCTCCTTTCAGTTCCTTTAACTTGCCTCTGTCTTCCAAGAGGCTCTAGGTTACTTTTCTTAATGTACAGGTGTCAGTCCTCCATATATGAATGGTCAATGGCTCCTGTTTCCTATAGGGAAACTAGCCTTTCAGCTCTCTCTCCTTTTTTTTAACTGCTAAACATTTCAATGATCATTATTTATTTGCTTTAAATTTTATTTTATTTAAATTTTTTCAGCCTTATTGACATATAATTAGTTGCTCGTATTTGCATTGTACAATTCAATGAGTGTTTTTCAATTATAGTTGGCATACAATAATATATGTTTTAATTGTACAGCATAACAATTAGAGATCTATATAACTCACAAAGTGATCACCCCCCTAAATCTAGTACCCCACTTCTCCCTTACATATTTATTACAACATCATTAACTATTTTCCTTATGCTACACTTTATATCTCCATCTATTTTGTAACTATCCATTTATACTTCTTAATCCCTTTGCCCTTTTTCACTGTCTCCCCAAACCCCTCCCATCCAGTAGCCTACGAAATATTCTCTGTGTCTATGAGTTTGTTTCCATTTCTGTTGTTGTTGTTGTTTGTTTTGTTCTTTAGATTCCACATGTATGTGAAATCATGTGATATTTGTCTTTCTCTATCTGACTTATTTCATTTAGCACAATACCCTCTAGGTCCATCAAGGCAATATCTTTTTCCATCCTCTTCCTTTTAGTCTCTGTGTGTCTTTTAATCCGAACGAGTCTCTCATAGGCAGCATATGTAGGGCTCTTGTTTTCTTATCCATTCAGCCACTCTATCTTTTGGTTGGAACACTTAATTCTTTTCCATTTGAGGTAGAAATGTAGCTATTATCATTCTTGATAGAAATGTAGCTATTACCATTCTTTATTCATGTTTCGAATACATTTTTTCTTCTTAAAGAAGTCCCTCCAACATTTCCTGTAATATTGGCTTGGTGTTGATAAATTTCTTTAGCTTATTTTTGTCTGGGAAGCTCTTTATCTGTCCTTTGACTCTAAATGATAGCTTTGCTGGATAAAGTATTCTTGGTTGTAGATCTTGGGTCTTCAACACATTGAATATTTTGTGCCAAGCTCTTCTGTCCTGCATAGTTTCTTTTGAGAAATCAGCTGCCAGTCTTATGGGTGCTCTCTCGTAGGTAACTAACTGCTTTTCTCTTGCTGATTTTAGGATTTTCTCTGTGTACTTAACCTTTGGCATTTTACTTATAATGTGTCTTGGTGTGGGCCTCTTTAGATTCCTGGTTTTTGAAACTTTCTGAACTTCCTGGGGTTGTATGTCTATTTCCTTCACCAGGTGAGGGAAGTTTTCTATCATTATTTCTTCAAATAGCTCTTCGATGTCTTCTTTTCCTTAAGGTACCTCTATGACACAGGTATTTTTACATTTAATTGTATCTTATGGGCTTCTTAAATTATTGTTATAGTCTTGGCTTCTTTTTTTCTTGCCATTCTGATTGAGTGTCCTTGGCTCCCCATCCTCTATATGGGTAGATTGATCCTCTTCTTTATCCACTCTGTTTATTCCCTCTAATGTGCTCTTCATCTCAGATAAAGTGTTCTTCATTTCTGACTAGCTCCTTTTTATAATTTCCATTTCCATTTTTATGTTTTTTTTATCTCTTTGTTAAAGTTCTCACTAAATTCTTCTACCCTTCCCATAAGTTCACTGAGCCTCTTTATAACCAGTGTTTTGAACTCTGCATCTGTTAGATGACTTGACTCCATTATTCCTGAATCTCTGCTCTGTTCTCTCATATGGTTTCTGCTTCTGTCTTCTCATTTTGACTGCTTTTCTATGTCTGTTTCTATGTACTAAGCAGAGCTCCTAAGTCTCCCGGTCTTATTAGCATGGCTTTGTGTAGTAGGTGTGCAGTGGCACAGTCCTGAGAGGGGTTCAGCTGCAGGCCAAGTTTAGCCCCAGCCTGTGCCCCTCCAGGGACACCTGTTAAGGTTCAGCAAGCATCCACAGATGCTGTGCTTATAGTTGCCTCAAGAAACCACACCAGAAACCGAGACCAGCTGCCACCAGTGTGAGTCTTGGAGCTGGCTCAGCAAGGAGCACTGGACTCACTGAGGATACACCTGGATGTGGCTTGGGTGGAGCCATGAGTTGGGGGAGGCGGTGTTTCAGGGAATCCTCTGGGCTGAGCAACCTCTGTTATCCAGTTTGATGACATCTCAGCTTTGGCAGTGCTGTGTCTGCATACTGGGATGGGGGAGGGCTCAACAGGGAATAACAGATACCGCTGGCACCTCTGTCAGGGAGAGAGCCTCACCTCTGGCCCTCACTCCAACAACTCAGCATCTCCCTGAAGACCCTGGTGTCCCCATGCAACTGACTGGGCGCTGGTGCTCAGAGCGAGCAGGTCTGTCACCACAAAAGTCCACTAGCCATCGTGGCCCCTTTAAGAGGTGTCTGCAGCTGCTGCCGCCGCAGCCTTCATCTCACTCAGCCAGCCTTGCATCCTTGCCTCCTTCTACTTTCTACTGTTGCAGGTTGATTAATTATTTTTCTCCCTAGTTGTAGGGCTTCTATTCATCTAGATCCCAGGTGACTTTCCTTGCTGTTTGCTCCATGTTTCTGTCACAACTTTGATGTGGTTGCAAGAGGGATGAACAAAGCCTCAATCATCTACACCATTTTCTCTCTCTACCTCTATTATTTAAAATTTTTAATTGAGGTAAAATTGATATCTTAGTTTCAAGTGTACAATAGGATTTGATATTTCTCTAGCTCATTTTAAAAGCTGTCCATGGTATGTTCTTAATAACCTTTAAGATTTTTCTTTTACTACTTTTCATATGAACTTCCCCCACTGCAAACTTACCTACTAACAGTCCTCTCTCCCTCCTTTGTTTCTTCTCTTGCTCCCTTTCCTTCTGTCTCCCTTCTTTTCTTTTTACTCCTCCTTCCTTCCTTCCATCACTCTTTCTCTCCTCTTTCCCTCTCTTCCTCTTTTGTTTCTTTCCTTCCTTAAATCCATTCAGCTGTGTTGTAATTAGTTACCTGGAGTTAGTTATTTAATATCTCAATCTTCATTTTCCTTAACCATAAAATGCAAAAGAAAACTATCTCAAGAGTGGCCATAAGGATTGTTTTTATTAAAATAAAAAATAAATTTAAAATTTTATTTTTATTTATGTGAATGACTCACTCAGCACATTATCCCAGAGTAAAGGCTCAATAAATGAGAACTAAAATTATTTTTCCCAAAGGTTTGGCATTCTCCTCACAAACGAAAGTAAACACAGCAGATTTCTTAAATCATTTACTTTGCTGCCAGATGGGCATCATTGAAACCGAATGGGTTTTTCTTCTTTATCCCAGGTGCTGTTGCATTTATATCTTATACTTCCATTGGTTTCATCATCGATGAGAACTTTGTGTCTGAGGAAAACCTAATAACAGAGGAAAAGTTGCATCATTTCTACCTGAACTCCAAGGTAGAAGTGGTCCCCTTGGATCTAGGAAGAATGCCTCACTCTCCAGGTCTGTTAATTTCACATTTCAGCATGAACAGGTGTGTGTAAGCTAAGTGACTTTATTTTATCTGCAGGGGTTTTGTAATTAAATGGGCATGCTGATAAACTCACATGCAGGAAGTTTTTACAAATGAGTTAGGTTTTCACTTACCCAGGAAACTTTGGGACATGGTGTTGGAAAGTTCAAAGTGAGCCATGAGTGTGATGTGGCTCCTTTGGGGAACTTGCATACCCTTGAGGTGTATTGAGGAGATACACCTTTTCAGAATCAACCCCCAGGTTTCCCCCAAGGCTCTGGGCTGGTCAGACCCAATCTAGAGGAAGGAGCTCAGTTCTGGGCCATATAGTTTTAAGAAGGAACCAGTGTGGAGCTAGCATATGAGATGAATGATAGCCGTTAGATTTTTTTGAAGTGCTTGCTAAGTTCTGCACCAAGGTACCATCCCAAGTACATTTTAGTAGAAGAGTATTCCATGTTTTAGAACTTTGCCAGAATAAGAAATGATTCTGTCTTCTTCAAGAGGGTAGTATTTGCTGTGAAACTAACTACTCCCAGAATTTGGTGACTTGACATTTTGAATGGAGTGTCAAAATATTTGTGGACATTATTTATTTATTTTTAAATTTTTATTTTTCAATTAGAGTTGACATTCAATATTATTTTATAGTAGTTTCAGGTGCACAGCATAGTGGTTAGAAATTTATATAATTTATGAAGTGATCCCCCGATTAGTTTTGTGGACATGTTTAAAACCACTACAGAGATGGTATAGCCTCTGCAGCTGAACGGTCTGGCTTCAAATCCCAACTTCCTTCCTACTCACTAGTTAAGCAGGTTGTCTAACCTTTTGTTCTGGGCTCAGCCTACTAAGCTGAGGTCCTGCTACTGATAACAGCAACATGCCTTGTGAAGAGTAATTGGTTAGTCTATCTAGTCTTTAGAATGGTGCTTGCACGTGAAAGATACCCTGTAAATGTTGACTGTAATGGTGACAATGACATATAAGGGAGAAGACTGTTATTAGGAGTTAAGCAGACACAGTCTCTCCTCCAGGTGGTTGTATTGCCTTAACATCAAAAATAGCCCTCTTTTTCATTTTTCTCATCTGTAACATGAGAGAGGTATCGAAGTGTGCTGGTTAAGAATCACGGCTCCGAAGTCATAACTCCAGGACCGGAATCCCATCTCCACATTGATTATATGATACTGGGGTCTAGCTTTTGATTTCCTCTTGTATAAAATGATTATATTAATGCCTACGTTACAAGGCTTTCATAAAGATCAAGTCAGATAATATGTACAAAATGTTTGGTATATTTTTGAACATGAACAATAATCAATAAACGTTAGTCATTAAATAGTTGAACTAAGAGGCAATGCGATTATTCTCCAGATGAAGAAAGTACAGGAGCAAGCCCTCTGTGTTCACTGGCATGGGTCATCTTGGTCTAGCGGAGGCTGTCAAGTCATTTCTTCAGATGAAAATTAAACCCTTGCAGCTGCAACCACTTCTCCAGCTTTGCCATACTCATGGCATCAACTGAATTAAAGGTAATCTCTACTTTGGGTAAATACACTTACCTGTCATTGAGATAGGACACTACCAAGCTCCATAGGAAAGAGGATTGACTGCACTTGGACATCAAATTGACATATATGTTACAGCTAGCCTTCCACTCATAAAGGCTTTCACATTTACAGTGCAAATCACTAGAACTTGGACCAAGAAGTACAAACCATGAAGTGTTTCTCACAGTTTACTGTTCCTAAGAATCACTAGGAGTACTTATTTATTTATTTATAATTTTTTGCTTAAAATATTTTTTTAAGGTAACATTGATTAATAACATTGTATTTTTCAGGTATATAAGATTGTAATTCAACATCTGTGTACTATATTTTGTGCTCATGATCCAAAGTCTAGTTGTCATCCATTGCCACGTAGTTGACCTCCTTTACCCACTTCATCCTCCCCACACCCTACTTCCCCTCTGGGAACCACCATTCTGTTATCCATATCTATGATTTTGTTTTGTTAGTTTGTTACTTTTTGTTTTATATTTCATGTGAGTGATATTGGTTTTTCCTTATCCATCTGACTTATTTCACTTAGCATGATGCCCTCAAGATCCATTCATATTGTTGCAACTGGCAGTTTTTCATCCTTTTTAATGGCTGAGTAGTATTCCATTGCATATAAGTACCACATCTTTATCTAGTCATTTGTTGAAGGATACTTAGGTTGTTTTCATGTCCTGGTTGTTGTGAATAATGCTGCAGTGGGCATAGGGACACATATATCTTTACAAATAAGTGTTTTCAAAATTTCCAGGTAAATACCTAGAAGAAGAATTGCAGGATAACTTTTTGTGAAACTTTCATACTGTTTTTCATAGTGGCTGCACTAATTTACATTCCCATCAGTAGTACTCAAGGGTTCTAGGGGTACTTATTTTTAAAATGCAGATTTCTTGGCTCTATCCTCAAGAGTTTTTGATTTTGAGAGCCTGGAATAAGGATCAGGAATCTGCATTTTACATGCTAATTGATTTCCTAAACAAATAGTTGTTGAGCATCTGTGATGACCAGGAAGATTCTAAGTGTGTCGAAGATATTATTGGACAAAACAGGCAAAGATTCTTGCTTTTGTGGGCATGGGAAAATAGTAAGTAATAAACATCAAAACAAGTGATTCATGTTGTATGTTAGACATGTCTTTCTCTGATACACAGAGTGAACACTAGGGACAGGACAGCTCCCTGCTCCCTCAACACAGAGGGAAAAAAATGTCAACTATCTCATTAATAGTTGTTTGCCCATTGATCACACATTGAACTGATATTTTTTGAACCTGAGTTAATTGAAATAGACTATTGTTACTTTTATGTTTCTTTTTACAGTTTTAATGATACTACTAGAGAGTATAAAATTACCTATGTGTCTCATAGGGTATTTCTTTTTTTCATTTAAAGACAACTTTATTAGTATATCCTTGTATTATTTAAGGTGAACAGCTCGATGTTTTGGTATGTGTGGACACTGTGGAACAGTCACCACGGTCAAGCTAAATAACTCACCCATCATATCTCTATGTGGTTCCCATTTAATGTGTGCATGTGTGGTGAGATCCATCCTCTTAGCAAATTTCAAGTGTACAACATAGTATCAGTAATTATCATTGCCACACTGTGCATCAGATCCCCAGACCTCATTCGTCTCGTGTAACTGAAACTTTGTACCTGTTGACCACATTCCCTCATCCCCGCTCTTTCCAGCTCCTGACAATGACCATTTTACTCTCTGTTTCTGAGTTTGACTAGGCTAGATTCCATATATAAATGAGATCATGCAGTATTTGTCTTTCTGTGTCTGGCTTGTTTCAATTAGCATACTGTCCTCCGTGTTCATCCATGTTGTTGCAAATGGCAGGACTTCCTCATCTTTTAAAGCCAAATGATATTCCATTGTGTATATACACCTCATTTCTTTATCCATTCCTCCATCGATGGACACACAGTTTGTTTCCATATCTTGCTTGTAGTGAATAATGCTCACATTATGTTTCTACTGGGCAGTACCAGTTTAGTGGTTTCTGTTTTCCAACAGTCCTGTGTAGAAAATACTATTAATGCTCCCTTAGTTTGCCGGGGCTGCCATAACAAATTTCCATAGATGGGATAGCTTAAACAAAAGAAATTTATTTTCTCACAGTTCTGAAGGCTGGAAGTCCAAGTCCAAGGTGTTGGTCAGCAGGTTTGTTTTCCTCTTGAGGCCTCTCTGCTTGGCTTATAGATGGCATCTTCTCCCTGTGTCCTCACATGATTGTCCCTCTGTGCATGTCTGTGTTCCAATCCTTTCTTATAATAAGGACACCAGCCATATTGGATCAGGGCCCATTCCAATGACCTTGTGTAAGCTTGATCACCTCTCTAAAGACTCTATCTCCAAATATAGTGACATTCTGGGTCCTGGGGGTTAGCACACCAGTGAATTCGGGGAACATAATTCAGCCCATAACACTGCCCTATTTTGAAGCCAGGAATATCAAATCTCAGAGAGGTTTAGTCACTTATCCACGGGGCTGAACTGGGAAGCTTCTCAAACTCCCCATCAGGAACATAACTGCAGAGCTGAAGACTATAATGGATTCCTCCTTTGGTGGCTCTTAGGCGGATCCCGTTCTGGCTGCGATCACCTACCTGGGACTGAGTCTCTCTCTGCTGTGCCTCTTCCTGGCAGCCCTCACCTTCCTCCTGTGCCAACCCATCCAGGACACCAGCACCTCCCTCCACTGGCAGCTGTCCATCTGCCTCTTCCTGGCCCACCTCTTCTTCCTCACAGGAATTGACCAGACTGAGCCCAAGGTAGGAGAATTAGCTGAAACTTACTTTTCTGAGAACATTTACAGTGGCTTCCCAACCTTTGCTCACAAAGCTCAATGGGGGCAGCTGGAGGCATGAAAACAGAAGGAGAGTCCAAAAATTTAGCCAGAAAATTTGCCTCCTTCATTGCCAACAGCTACCATTTTATTGCCGTCAATTGTGGTCTAGGAAAGAGTGTTAGAACAGAGTTCCTTGGCTGTAAAATAGTGAAATATGGATATAGTTACTATTGAACCATCCACTTAAAAATAGTTAAGATGTTAAATTTTGTGTTATGTATATTCTACCACAATTTAAAAAAAATATTTGCTGGAATTTAAAACGAGAGATTTTTGCACATCAATCAATATTTCCAGCTCTTTGAAGGAATGGAAAGTTTGGTAATATTGGGTGCACATTCTTGCATGGAACCAATAGTTGGAGCTGAGTTGCTGCTGCTTTAAAGAAGGATTGTGGAGCGCAGTTTCCATCACCACCTGTCCTCTAAAGCTGGCCTGCTTCACAGACATATGCTGCCTGCCTGGCCCTCTGTAAGTACTTGAGTTTGGATCCATGAGCTGATTTGAAGAAGTATGAGAACTCCATCTAAACACCTTGCTCTGTATGATCATTTCCATTTACCTTGCATCCCATTTGCCCATAAAAATGGTGAAACTTGTTCTCCATGCATCCACTCTTCTCCCCTCCAGGTGCTGTGCTCCATCATTGCAGGGGTGCTGTTCTACCTCTACTTGGCTTCCTTTACCTGGATGCTCCTTGAAGGGCTGCAGCATTTCTTAACTGTCAGGAACCTCAAGGTGGCCAACTACATCAGTGCAGGGAAGTTCAAGGAGATTTGCCTCCTTCATTGCCAACAGCTACCAAAGGACACCAAGCAGGTGTCCTTTAGGCTATGGATCCCAGCTGTGATTGTAGCTGTGTCTGCCAGTGTTGGACACAGCAGTTATGGAACACACACCCAGTAAGCGTGGTGTCTTTGTAATGAGGAAGTAATCATATATGTATGAAGTCACACTTGTTGGTTCATTGTAGTTTATTTATTTGCTTATTCATTGAACAATCATGTATTGAACAGCTTACTACCAGTAAGGTTTTATGTGCTATGGGTATCCCAGGAAATATAAGAGACAACAAGCAAATACACACGCAATATAGTATCAGGTCATGATAGGTTCCATTGAAGAGATGCAAACTAGGGAAATGGGAATACATTTGGGGTGATATTTTAAATAGTGTGGTGAGAGAGGCCACTGAGAGGAAACTTCGTCATATGATATTTGACTTTTTAAAAATGTCTTACTATATTAATTTCCTATTCTATTATAACAGATTAGCTCAAATCTGGTGACTTCAAACAATGCAAACTTATAATCTTAGAGTTCTATAGATCAGATGTCCAACATGGGTTTCGCTGGGCTAAAATCAAGGTGTCAGCAAGGTGCATTCTTTCTCAGGGCTCTAGGGAGAATCCATTTCCTTGCCTTTTCTAGCTTTTAGAGGCCAGCCATATTTCTTGGCTTGTGTCCCCTGTCTCTGCCCTCCAAGCCAGCAACATTGCATCTTTCTGACCGTTCTTTACACCTTCTAACTCTCTTCTACTTCCATTGTTTCACCTCTAAGAACAGTTGTGATTAGATTGGATCCACTCAGGTAATCCAGGATAATCTCCCCATGTCAAGATCCTTAAACTTAAGTCATATCTGCAAAGTCCCTTTTGGCATGTAAGGTAACACATTCACACATTCTGGGGATTAGAACAGTGACATCTTTAGGGTGGGGGGAGAGTAGCAGTATTCTGTCTACAGCACCTACACATTGACTTTCTTTTGTAATCTCTTCTAACTTGCAAAATTAAATCTAGTAAGGAGTGAGCAATCATGTCTTTAGAGTAGAGATGACTTTTGGAAAAGAAACAGTGTACAAAAGAGTGTTCATTGAACCGAGCAGTAAACAGATTACTTTTGAAATACAATTTGAGAAAAAGACTGGTTAAAATTTATGGAGGGAAGATGGAATTGAACCTAAATAGTATTGTTACTAAAAGCCAAATATATCTTTACTTTGTTACTGGCATTAGTCCAGTGGTTCATGGCTATGGGTGATTTTGGGCTTCCCCCTCAGGGGACTTTGGAAATGTCTGGAGACATTTTTGATTGTCGCAACTTGGGAGGGGGTTGGCCACAGATGCTGTTGAATGTCTAATAATGCATAGGACAGGCCTACCATAAAGAATCATCATGTCAGTAGTGCCAAGGTTCAGAAACTCTGGTCTATTCAAAACCATTGCTCTGGTTTTATAATCAAATTCTGATATTATAATGACATGGCAACATTCAGTGGATCCCATGTTTAATTGAACGGCTTGTGCTGCATTACCTAGAACCTAATAAATCTTCAATGGATGTTAATAATTATTAATTTTTTCTTTTTGTTGTTGTTGTTATTTATTATTATCATTTATTCCTCCCTGACACAGTTTCTGTGCTGATATTTCTTCCTATTATTTCGGTTCAGGAAAGGAGTTTTCAATTTTATTTTAATGCCTTTGCTTCTTTTTATAAAGTTATGGGAAGTTGTTGATTCTCTTTTTTTAGCTGCTGGCTTAGTTTCCACAGAGGATTCATCTGGACTTTCATGGGACCTGTTTTTGTTATTATTCTGGTGGGTTTATAATTTTTGTCTTTACTACGAGTGTAGAAAATACCATGTTTAATTGGTGTTGTAAAGGGATAACTTGTAAAGGACCTGTTTAAATTTTCTTTAGAGTTCTTGAACTTAGGGTAGAGCATGGCAAGAAATTATGGACCCCTTTATTTGTGGAAAGAGTCACATAGAACAAATCTCAGTTGAAACTGAGAAGTAGTATTGCTGAATCATATGGCAGTTCTATTTTTAATTTTTTTGAGGAAACTCCATATTGTTTTTCATAGTGGCTGCACCATTTTACATTCCTATCAACAGTTCATAGGGTTTTCAATTTCTCCACATTCTTCCCAACACTCATTACCTTTTTTATTTTCAAATAATTTAAGGCCCACGAGAAGTTGCAAAAATGGCATGAGTCCCAGGTATCCTTCACCTAGCTTTCTCCAATAGCAACATTTTATGTAACCATATAGACTGTGTTTCGCTGATAGAATTTGATCTTCAATCTTTTTTTTTTTATGGCCATGTAAAACATTTAATACATTATTTAAAATTTTTGTATACAAAACATTTAGTGCATTATTTAAATTTTTTGTAAACAAAAGGATCAACAAAACTGAAAAGATAAGAACCAAAATGGAAATAGTGCTTGTCTTTGTGTATGGAATTAAAGGTAAGTATTGTATGTTTTTCTGCATTTTCCCTAATTTTTGATAATGGCTCAAAGTGAACTTCAGAAATCTTAAACATATTTTACAAGTTCTAGAATACATCCCTATATCAATTTCTAATTTAATTGTAAATATTGGGTATAAGTCTGCTTTATGCTCTATCCTTCATGTCATTTCTACAGATCAACTTGTCCTGCTATCTGACCACACTATGGATTTTAAGAGACAAACTCAGTTCCCTCAGTAATGATGTATCCAAGATGCAGAACACAAGGTTGGTGGCACAGAGCCAGAAAATTCAAAAGAAAGCAGGTTTTTTTTTTTTTGCAGAATTTTTTTTACTGCACAAAGTTAGGGTTGTGGGTCTAAATTGGAAGCAATTTTCTGGAGACATTTTTGGTTGTCACAACATGGGATGAGGTGGAGAGGGGATGGTTGCTGCTGGTATCCAGTCAGTAGAGGCCAGGAGTTCTGCTACAAACATCCTACAATGCACACGCAGCCCCCCTACCCCCTGAATTATCTTATTCAAAGTCACTAGAACTGAGGTTGAGAAACCATGATTTAGGGGGATAATGTCAGCACTTTTCTCCATTTTTATGATTTGAGAAACTATATAGTCCATGTGAAAACTTAAAAACTTAGCCAGCATATGAAGCTCAGGATATATTTCTACAAAGATCCTTTTCAGTACTTAATGTTATGAAATACATATATATTATAATTAAGATTATTGTGTTAATTTATTGTTTTATGCAGGTGTTAATTAAGTATAACAAAGAAAACAGATCAGGAATTAGCTACCACAAAAAAGATAATTTGTTATACTCACAGAACCCTAGGGGAGGGGCATGCTCTGGAGTAGGGTGGGGGTGGTAGTGGGAGAGTAGATAGGAGAGGTGGGAAGAGGCTATAAAGAAGGTGGTTGAAGGGGTGGGCTCTGGATTGGTTAGTTTGCATTTGAAAGGCATGTTTCCAGTGTGAATTCTTTGTTATCTCTTCTAAATGGTTAACCCTTGGAGGGGCAGCTCCCCCAGAGTCAGCAAAGCCCCAGATGTTAAAGCAACAGAAGACAGAAAATGGAAGACACAGTTAATACACTTATATTATATAATTATAATACAATGCCATCATGTTACTATTACAAACACTGGAACATATGCTGCTTAATTATACCAAACATAAATATATATTTCTTTGTATATATGTAAAATATTATCTTCTATAAATAATTACTTGAGATATATTATAGTACGCATTGTCCTAAGCTAACATTACATATCAATTAATCTCTTTAACACGACTGCCAATCAAAATCATATTTAATAGTCTGACATTCTAAGTAGTCCCGAGCTTTGAAGCAGGTGTTAAAATCATCCTACTATGTGACAGAATGTGTTGAGATGGTCCGTGGAGTCAAGGTGGGTGATATCATTCTGTAGCTTGGTTTTGGCAGGATGCTGATGTTTAAAGCCATTGCTCAGCTCTTCATTTTGGGCTGTTCTTGGGGCCTTGGCTTATTTCTGGTTGAAGAAGTCATGGATCCCATCAGATGAATGATTGCCTATACTTTTACCATCATCAATGTCCTTCAGGGTGTCTACATTTACCTGGTCTACTGCCTTTTCAGTCACAGGGTAAGCCAACCTGCCCATCTCCTGGGGCCACCCTTAAAGATGTTTGACTACCTCTTGGTGTCTCACTCTTTACTACCATTTTCTCTTCTTTTTTGTTTCTCCATTTCTTAGGTAGTGGTTGGGTGGTAGTTGTTCCAGGCATGACCTTCCAGGATTTGTCTTTCTTGCTTTGTTATTTGAATCTGCACTGCAGTAACAGAAACTGAATAGGTCCACACAAAGTTCACATGATCTGAAAAAGACTTTTTAGGACTTTATCTTGGAAAAAAACCCTTACACTATGAAAATAAATCTGGCTCACTCCATTAGAAAACTGAGTTTATAATTGTAATCATGCACTAATTCTTAGAATGAAAAATTAACGAGTCAAATGTTGATTTTTGAGGGGAGCAATTTTACAGAATTTTTCAATAGCTCTGATATGATAATTTTTATGTGATGCATGAGTTTTTCAAACTGCAATGTTGCACAAATAATGTGGGATTTATTTATTTTCCAAGGGTCTCTGAATCCTTTGACATTTTAATAATTTCATTTTGATGTGTCTGTCTTATTATGATTCTTTTTAGAGTTTCACTATTTATTTATTTATTAATTATTATTAAATTTATCAGGGTGACATTGGTTAATAAAATCATATAGGTTTCAAGTATTCAATACAGTTTGATAATACATCATCTGCATATTGCATTGTGTGTTCAACTCTGTTAAATCTCCTTCTGTCTCCTTTATCCTTATTTACCTTCCCTCCCTCTTTTCCTTTTGGTCACCACTAAACTGTGTCTGTGTCTATGAGTTTTTGTTTGTTTGTCTTGTTCATTTGTTGCTTTCAGTTTTATATCCCACATATAAGTGAAATCATGTTTCTCAACTTTTTCTGTTTGACTTATTTTGCTTAGCATGATAATCTCAAATTGATCCATGTTATCACAAACGGCAGTATTTCACCTTTTCTTGTGGCTGAGTAATATTTCTCAACATCTTTATCCAAACACCTATTGAGGGGTGCTTTGGTTGTTTCCATGTCTTGGATTCATGAATAATACTGTACTTTTTAAATTATCTGGTCTAATTTGCTAGATTTTTGTTTGCCTATAGCAAAGGTTAGCAAACTTTTCTTTAAAAGGTCAGATAGTAAATATTTTTGGTTTTGTGGGCCATAAGATTTCTGTCACAGCTACTCAACTCTGCTTTTGTAGCATGAAACCAACCATAAATGATATGCAACTGAATGGTGTGGCTGCATGCCAATAAAAGTTTTTAGTAACAAGTGGTAGACAGCATTGGGTCCGTGGGTATGGTTTGATGACCTATGATTTACTGTGTTTTGAGCAGTTCTCCTACATTACAGTCATTGACTTCATGAACTTGTGCTTCTTTATAAGAGTTTCAATTTCACTTTGCAACAATTTGCATTGCTTGTATCACCACAATTATATGTAAAATGAAGTAAATTAAATTTTCTCAAGCATTCATTACAATTTTAGTTTAAATACAATTACAAATTTAATACAATGGATTCTTTAGCAATCATGAAGAATAAAGCAGCATACAAAACATGCACAAATACAACTATTACAAAACTTACTGGACTTAAACACATTTTAAAACACCAACACCAAATGTTCAGTTAACTTTGTTAATACCTCTAGGCTTGATCTTTACTTTCCAAAGGTTACAGTCATATTACACTGTACTTATTTTGATAACTTCCTGAGATTAAATTAATTTTATAAGACTCAGAAGGATAAAAAAATTACTTTCTTACTAGCTAAGTTTAAAGGATAATTCTGATGATGGATTTATGATGAGGACAGGATCCAGTGTCACTTTCCAAGTCAATTCAACTCAAGCTCTTTGCTTATTGCTCAATGAGACTTTATACATTTACGATTTTTATATAAAATTTTTACTTTCTCATAAATAATTTAGTCTCCAATTTTTTTTGTTTATCTTCATGTAATCTAATGTCCCGTTGCTATTATATATAAATCTGGTCAATTGGCTTTATGGAAATATGTACATACCTGATAATACACTATAATCAGCAATAAATATATATTATAATTATATTACATGTTATAGTCACTAGGATATTCTTGAGGTTTCATATCTCAGGAGGCAAGAGAAAGATTCTTCTCAAACAGCTTTTTTCTCTACAACATTTATCTCATTCACCATTTCACAAAATACAGTTGGAACTTCTTTCTTCCTGGCAATCGCATATAACCTCTGGAGCTCCTAAACATTTCTACTCTTGATACAGTTCCTAGTTTTGGATCAACTGTACAATTTGCTCATTTTCCCTGTTTTTCACCCTCTCTCCTTATACAGAGAAAAGTATGCAGCTATACTTTGACATATACTTAAAGAAAAATAACTGTACATATCAGCACCTTCTTCTTTCCTAATTGGTTATCTTTGCATGTTTTATATTAACTTTTCTTTTTCTTAGAGGCAGGATGAAGTCAGAATTTTACAGACTCAGCAGAGTTCCCAATAGCTCTAGTTACTGCTCTCTTTCCTGCTCAAATTATCACAGATTTTCCAGTGAGAGCTTCTTCAAACTGGCTTCTTTGTTCTTTCCATACCATCCTGAAATTTTGAAAGCATCTTGTTTCCTGACAAAAGATATTCCAGACCTACCTAAAGCTTTTTTCTTTAAGATGGAATTGGAAATTCCCAAAGGAGCCTGGTATATCAGATGAGTCTGTGTGTCTTCTGGTTGTCACCATATGATACCGAGATTGGGATATTCGGTTCATGTTGATATTTACAATTCAACTCTAAAAGACTAAATCCTTATATAATTTAGTTTTAGCATGTGGTGCTTCTGTTTGTATTTTAGAGGAACCACCAAACTGTGTCTGCATTGGCAGCACCATTTTACATTCCCACCAAGCAATGAACAAGGCTTCTAATTTTTTCATATTCTCACCAACACTGGTTATTATCATCTGAAAAATATTGCAGCCATCCTAGTACGTATGAAGTAGTATCTCGTACAATGGGATAAAACTTCAGCTATCAAAAGGGATGAAGTTCTGATATATTTTACAAGGATGCATTGTAGAAGCTAAGTGAACTAAACACAAAAGGCAAATATACATGATTCTATTTGTATGAAATATTGAGAATGGTCAAACTCATAGGGACAGTATGTAAATTAGAAGTTTCCGGGGGCTGAGGGTTGGAGATGGGAATTTATCACTTATTGGTTACAGAGATGATGGAAATGTTTTAGAAATCAGTAGTGGTGATGGTTGCACAATATCATGAGTATAACTAATGCCACTGAATTGTACACTCAAAAATGGGAACAATAGCAAATTTTATGTTATATGTATTTACCACAGTAAAAATGTAAAAAGTAAAAAGGAATTTGCGATATGAATGCATTTTACAGAGCATTAATGGGAGGGTCACTGTGTCCAGTGAATGAGGTGCAGAGGGCAACCAGTGGAGCCGTGAGGGAGAGGCAGGACTCCTCAGTTCCTTATGCATGAGGAGGCTAAAGCCATTTGATCATCCAACAAATACTTGTTGACAGTCATTTTTTTAAGCATCGAGAACTAGTGGTAAAGAGGTACCATTCTGCCTTCAGAGTCCATGAGAAAATGGAAACTGACTAACTACTGCACAAGGCAATGACTCAGTAGGTTGCTCTGCCAGCTAAATCAGTCAAAATCTACAGTAGATAATCCTTT
>NW_011889007.1:1650139-1652855 GCF_000151845.1 Pteropus vampyrus
GGTACATTTTTAAAATGAACTCACATTGACACATCATAGTCATCCAAAGTTCATAGCTTGATTAGAGTTCCCTGTGTGTTATACATTCTATGGGTTTGGACAATTATATAATGACATGTATGTATCATATGGTATCACACAGAGTAGTTTCACTGCCCTGAAAATCCTCTGTGCTCCACCTGTTCATCCCAACCTCTGTTTTTTGTTTGTTTGTTTGTTTTACCGTCTCCATAGTTTTATCTTTTCCAAGATGTCTCTCTCTCTCTCTCCTTTTTTTTTTTTTTGTACTGAGATGCTGTTTGTGGATAGATGCAGTCTGACCCCAAGGATGGGGCCCAGCCTCGGCAGCAGGCTGTCACACCACCCCCATTATCTTTGGTTTCCACAAGACAAGAGGCGTGCACTTCTGGGCGGTCACATGGAAGAGGGTGAGGCCTCTAAGATGTCTGAGATCTTTGGGTAAAAGCATGAAATAGCCAGCTCTTAGAGTTTTCAGCATTTTCTTTGGCTGATCAAGTAAGGAAAGAGGAACTATATGAACAATTTAATACATTCCTTAAAGAAGAAAATAATTCAAATGGGTATTTATTATGTACTACAGCTTTTATGCACCTCATCCCATTTTCAGGTAATTTGATATGTTTAGGTTTATACATGCCTTAGAGAAATATATCACAAAAGAGTTGTTAGGAGTGAATGTTTTAATTAATTAATTAGTTAACTAATTATATTTCACCCATCACCCCACACCTTCCTCTTTGGCAACCATCTGTTTGTTCTCTGTATCTATAGGTCTGTTTATATTTTATTTCATTTGCTTTTTTTTAGATTCCACATATAAATGGAATTTTATGGTATTTATCTTTCCTTGTCTGACTTATTTCACTTAGCATAATAGCTCTTAGGTCCATCCATGTTGTCACAAATGGCAAGACTTCATTCTTTTTTATAGCTGAGTAATATTTGACTGTATATATATAGTATATATATGATATATATATAATATATATCATATATATTATATATATATCATATATATATCTTATCTATTGTAAATAATACTGCAATGAACATAGGGGTGTATTTATCTTTTCAAATTAATGTTTTCCTTTTTTTTTTGGATAAATACCCAGAAGTGGAATTGCTGGTTCAAATGTCAGCTGTGTTTTGAATATTTTGAGGAAACTTCATACTATTTTCTATAATGGCTACACCAATTTACAATCCCGCCAACAGTGCACGAGCGTTTCCTCTTTCTAGATCCTCACCAGCACTTGTTTGCTGATTTTTTGATGATAGCCTATGGCCCCTGGTCTTCCTAGGTGGTCTCCCATCCAAGTACTAACCAGGCTCGACCCTGCTTAGCTTCTGAGATCAGATGGGATCAGGCTTGTTCAAGGTGACATGGCCATAGACTTGCTCATTTTTTAATTGGACTGATTGTGGGTTTTTTTCTTTTTTTAGTGTTAAGTAATTGAATTACTTATATATTTTGGATATTAACCCCTTATCTGATGTGTCACTGGTGAATGTCATTTTACATTCAGGGTGTTTGTCTTTTTATTTTGTTGATCAAAACCTTTGCTGTTCAAAATCTTTTTAGTTTGATGTGGTCCCATTTGTTTATTTTTTCTTTTGTTTCCCTTGCTCAAGAAGACATATCTAAAAATGCATTACTCAGACTTACGTCAAAGAATTTACTGCGCAGGTTTTCTTCTAGGAGTTTTATGGTTTCAGATCTTAAATTTAAGTCTTTAATCAATTATGAGTTTATTTTTTTAAATTAAGTTTATTGGGGTAACATTGGTTAATACAATTATATAATTTTCAGGTGTACATTATAATTTGACATCTATATATTCTATTGTATGTTTACCACCCAAAGTCCAATTTCCTTCACCTACCATATATTTGATTCTATTTATACACTTCACCCACCCCTAAACCCTATATTTGACTCCCTTTACCCCATCTACCTCTCCTCTCCTCTCCCACCCACTAGTAACCACTAATCTATAGTCCTCTGGTAACCACTAGACTATAGTCTATATCCATGAGTCTCTGTTTGATTGTCCTGCTCATTTGTTGCTTTTAGGTTTATATCCCATATATAAGTGATATCATGTGATTTTTCAATTTTTTCAGTCTGGCTTATTCCACTTAGCATGATTAGCTCGAGTTCCATCCATGCTGTCGCAAATGGCAGTATTTCATCTCTTCTTATGGCTGAGTAATATTCCATTGTACATATGTACCACAGCTTCTTTAGCCAATCGTCTATAGTAGGACACTTTGTTGCTTCCATGTCCTGGCCACCACGAAAAATGATGCTATGAACATCGGTGTGCAAATATCTTTTTGGATATGGGTTTTCAAGTCTTTGGGGTAAATACCCAGTTGAGGGATTGCTGGATTATAAAGTAGATCAATTCTTAGTTTTTTGAAGAACCTCCATATTGTTTTCCATAGTGCCTGTACCAATTTGCAGTCCCTCAGCAATGTATGAGGGTTCCTATTTCTCCACATCCTCTCTAACATTTGTTATTATTTGTCCTGTTGATTATAGCTATTCTAACAGGTGTGGGATGGTATCTCATTGTGGTTTTGATTTGCATTTCTCTAATAGCTAGCGATGTTGAGCATCTTTTCATATATTTGTTGGCCATTTGTATATCCTGTAGGGAGAAGTGTCTGTTCAGGTCCACTTCCCATTTTT
>NW_011889007.1:1652905-1653899 GCF_000151845.1 Pteropus vampyrus
GACTCTTGATTCTGTTCCACTCGTTCGTGTGTCTGTTTTGCTGCCAATACCATGCTGTTTTGATTACTGTCGCTTTGTAGTATAATTTAAAGTCAGGCAGAGTGATGCCTCCAGCCTCGTTCTCTTTTGTCAGGATGGCTTTGGCAATTCGTGGTCTTTTGTGCTCCCATACAAATCTGATGATATTTTGTTCTATTTCTTTAAGAAATGCAGATGAAATTTTGATAGGATTGCATTAAATCTGTATAATGCTTAAGGTCATATGGCCATTTGAACTATGTTTATTCTTCCAATCCAAGAACACGGAACATCTTTCCATTTCTTTGTATCTTCTTCGATTTCTTTTAATAAGGTCTTATAGTTTTCATTATATAGGTCCTTCACTTGTTTTGTTAATTTAATCCTAGGTATTTTATTTTTTTTGTTACAATTGAAAAGGAATTAGTTTTTCCACTTCTTTTTCTGACACTTCATTATTAGAGTATAGGAAAGCTATGAATTTTTGAATGTTAATTTTGTATTTATAAACTTTACTGTATTTACTTATTGTTTCTAGCAGTGTTCTTGTGGAGTCTTTAGGGTTCTCTATATAGAGAATCATGTCATCCACAAATAGTAATAGTTTGACTTCTTCATTTCCTATTTGGATTCCTTTTATATTTTCACTTACCCGATTGTACTTTCTAGGACCTCTAATGTTATACTGAATACCAGTGGCAATAGTGGACTGTCTTGCCTTGTTCCTGATCTTAGAGAGAAGGTTTTTAGTTTTTCACCATTCAGTATAATGTTGGCTGAGGGCTTGTCATAGATGGCCTTTATTATGTTAAGGTACTTTCCTTTTATGCTGATTTTGTTAAGTGTTTTGATTATAAATAGATGCTGTATCTTGTCAAAGGCTTTTTCTGCATCTATTGATATAATCATATGATTCTTATTTTTTAATTTGTTTATGTGGTGAATCACATTAATCGATTTGCGTATGTTGAACCAT
>NW_011889007.1:1655200-1657787 GCF_000151845.1 Pteropus vampyrus
AATAGATGCTGTATCTTGTCAAAGGCTTTTTCTGCATCTATTGATATAATCATATGATTCTTATTTTTTAATTTGTTTATGTGGTGAATCACATTAATCGATTTGCGTATGTTGAACCATTTCTGTGCCTCTGGGATGAAGCCCACTTGATTGTGGTGTATAATCTTTATAATATGTTGCTGTATTCGGTTCACTAGTATCTTATTTAGAATTTTTGCTTCTGTGTTCATGTGAGATATTGGTCTGTAGTTTTCTTTTCTTGTGTTACCTTTACCAGGTTTTAGTATCAGGGTAATACTGGCCTCATAAAATGTGTTGGGAAATGTTGCCTACTCTTCGATTTTTGGAAGAGTTTGAGGAGAATAGGTTAAATCTTTGAATGTTTGGTAGAATTCCTTGGTGAAACCATCTGGTCCTGGACTTTTACTTTTTGGTAGGTTTTTGATGATTGTTTAAATTTCCATACTGCTGATCGGTCTATTTAGAATTTCCAGTTCTTCTTGATTCAGTCTAGGAAGGTTGTATTTTTCATATACTGGTCCAATTCTCTAGGTTCTTAAATTTGGTGTTATATACTTTTTCATAATATTCTTGTATTATTTTTTGTATTTCTGCAATATCAGTCATAATTTCCCCTCTTTCATTCCTGATTTTGTTTATTTGTACCCTTCTCTTTTTTCTTTAGTGTGTCTAGCCAGGGGTTTGTCAATTTTAGTAACCTTCTCAAAGAACCAGCTCTTCGTTGCATTTATTTTTTTCTATTTGTTTTTGGCTTTCAATTTCATTTATATCTGCTCTAATTTTGATGATTTCTTTCCTTCTGCGGAATTTAGCTTCATTTGTCTTCCTTTTCTAGTTTTTAAGGATAAAGTGTTAGGTTGTTTATTTAGGCTCGTCCTTGTTTTGGGAGATGGGCCTGTAATAATATGAACTTTCCTCTTATGACCACTTTAGCCCTGTCTGAAAAATTTTGATATGTTGTACTATCAATATCTTTCATTTCTATGTATCTCTTGATCTCTCTTTTTTTATTTCTTCTCTGACCAAGTTATTCTTCAGTTGCATGTTGTTTAATCTCCATGTATTTGTGGTTCTTCCTGATTTCTTTTGCAGCAGATCTCTAGTTTCAAAGCATTATGATCAGAGAATATGGTTGGTATGATTTCAACCCTCTTATATTTGTTGAAGCTCTCTCTGTGTCTCAGTATGTGGTTGATTCTTGAGAATGTTCTATGTGCACTAGAGAAGAATATATTAGCAGCTACTAATACATAAAAAGCTCTGTAAATGTCAATTATGTCCAGTTGGTCTAAAGTGTCATTTAAGTATGTTATTTCCTTATTGATTTTCTGTTTGGATAATCTGACAGTGGGGTACTGAGGTCCCCTATTACAATAGTGTTTTGGTCTGTTTCTCCCTTTAGTTCTGTTAGTAATTGCTTTACATATTTTGGGGCTCCCTGATTGGGAGCATAGATATTAATAAGCGAATTAATAAGTGAAACGATTCCCTTTATCATTATGAAGTGTCCCTCAGTATCTTTCTTTACCTTTTTTATTTTGAAGTCTATTTCATCTGATATTAGTACCGCTACTCTTGCTTTTCTCTGAATGTCATTTACCTGAAGTATCATTTTCCACCCTTTCACTTTGAGTCTATATTTGTCTTTGGAACTGAGACATGTCTCCTGGAGGCAGCATATGGTTGGGTTTTGTTTTTTGATCCGTTCTGCAACTCTGTGGTTTTTTATTGGTGAGTTCAGTCCATTTACATTTAGGGTGATTATTGAAATATGACGTCTTCTTATAGCCATTTTATCTTTTGCTATCTGGTAGCTTGATGTTTCCATTGCTCCCTTGTCCTTGTGTTTCTGTTTTCTTTATTTGGATTGATTTTTGTGGGTTTTCCCTCTGGTCCTTCTTGTTTTATATTATATACTTTGGTTCTGATCTTGGGCATGTGGCTACCATTATGAATATGAAAAGGATAGTTATATATATACAGCTGTCCATTTTCTTTTGCATGTACCTTATCTCCATTCCCCTTTGCAAATTTGGATCTTTGAATCCCCTCTTTTTCAGTCATCATTATCTCAATTTGTTCTTATGTATGCTGAACGTTCACTACTATCTTGTTATAACAATTCTCTTATTATTTAAGCTTATAATGCCCTGTTCTTAGTAAGGGTTGCATTCCTCTGCTTCTATTTGTCTGCTAGTCACTTTGCTCCTAAATATGTATATTTTTGTTGTCATTTTAGGTGAACTGACGCCTTTCAGTATTGCCTGTAGAGCAGGTTTCGTAGTGGAAAATTCCCTCAATTTTTGTATGTCTGGAAAAGTTTAATTTCTCCTTCATATCTAAAGGAGAGTTTAACTGGATACATTATTCTAGGCTGGAAGTTCATTTCACCTAATAGCTTACATATATGATTCCATTCCTTTCTGTCTTGTAAGGTTTGCGCTGAGAAGTACGAGGAAAATCCAATGAGTTTTTCTTTATAAGTTACCATTTTTTCCTCCCTGGCTTCTTTGAGAATTCTGTCCTTGTCATTGATTTTTGATAATTTTAATACAATGTGTCTTGG
>NW_011889007.1:1659307-1661669 GCF_000151845.1 Pteropus vampyrus
CTCAAAATAAAAAGATAATTTAAATAAAAGAAAATACTAATAGATGCACGGGTTTTAGCTGATCTCTGACGGGGACGGAGGACACAGAGAGAGGACACAGCCTGATAAAAGTGCCATTTGGGCCTCTGTGGAGGTGGACACAGACAGAATGGCCATGGTGAGAGATACAGCATCTCACATATTTGGATCTCAACCTAGGATTTGACTGAAAAGCAGCTTCTAAGTAATTTCTAAAGTGAAGACATTACACGTTTTAGAAAAGCTAATGAAAAGAGAATTTCTTTCCTCTGATTTTCTCTCCCCCTTCTCAAAGCAAGTTGCAAATTCATTTTGGTCAGAAATAGCAGACTTGAATGATAACTATCACCTTGATATAAAGGATATAAGAGATAAAGAATGGAGAAAAAGACACAAAGCTGCCATTATAAGATCACTTATCTTAAAAGACCAAGAGAATCAACCTACACAAATATAGAAACCAACAAATTAGGTCAAGATTTATATGAGAAATTATCTTTTCTTATCCAATAAAAATAACCAGTTTGAAAATGTAGTAGAGAAAACAATTTTCCTTCACTGTAGCAACACATTCTATAAAATACTCAAGGGTAAGTATGATAAGAAAATTCATTAGCCTTATATGTAAATGTATGTGTATGTAGGTGTATATATATCACATTAATAAAGAGTGATGAATAGGTGCATTCACTATTACAAATCTATCAGTCCCCCCCAATCTATAAATTTTATACATTGCCAGCCCAAATTTGAAGTATTTTCTAATATTTGACAAGCTAATTCTACAGGCCAAATGAGAGAAAAATCTGCACTAACAGCCTAAAGAATATTGCAAAAGACAAAATGAGAAGAGAAATGTGCTACCAGCTACCAAAACATACCAAAAAGTTAAGCATATTAAATGTGTGGTATTTGTTCAAGAGGGAAAAACAAACCAAGGAAATATGGAGTTCATAAACAGTGATTTATATGAAGGAATTTAGTATGTTAAAAGATGACATTTTAAATTGGTAGAAAATTAAGGAATATTCCATGAATGCTCTTGGATCATTGGATAACCACACTAGATGAAAGGAAAGGGAACTTTATGGTGTTGACCAGGCATGTTAGAAAAAACATTAGTGAAAGAACCAAGAGAAGATCACATAAGGGTGGTTGTTACAAACACAACTGAAGCAAGAATAGCAGGATCAGTTAGTAGGTTTAATGGAAGGAATCCAAAATGCAATTGAGACTTGTAAAGTAAGGTGGCTGAGGGTTATAGTGCACCTGACACTGATGCTGGAGAGCTAGACAGGGCAGGAGTCCAAAGAGGAGCCCCAGTCTGAGCTCCAGTGACCAGGTTCTTATGCTTTGGGAAAGAATTCAACCCTTTTCCCATTTAGAAAAAAAAGTGCAGCTTGCTGCCAGCGTTCATTTAACATTATACATAGGAATGCTATCTAGGATTTGACATTTTCCATGATCAAACTACTAAAAACAGAATGCTATAAATAGAATGATGTCATTTGTTCCAAAGACTATCCATATACTAAAGCAACGTGAAAATAATAATAAAAGTGAGATTTTTTGTGGCAAACTTTGGCAGTTAGGTTAGGGCTGTAATCCCGAGTTATCTTGGGGTAAATGATGCAGCCTCAAGCAAGTGCTGCAAGGATAGTATTCTCTGGGCAAATGGGAAAAGGGTCAAGGGCAGGACAAACAGCAAGCAGGAAAGCACGAGTTTTATTAAGGTGAAAGTACACACACAAAAAAGGTGCGGGCCAATTTGGAGAGGAGTTGCCAGGAGCTGTCTGGATTATGGGCTTTTGTTTTCTGGGGACGGGGCATGAAGAAGTGGTACTCGCGATGCAAGTGATATTATAATGATATTATGATTAATCAAAGCTGAACAAAGGACTAGGGAAAGACTTGGGAACATTATCCTGGAGGGCGCGTATGTTCCAAGGCCATCTATCCTGTCTCTCAGCCTTTGCCTGTTTCTCAAGGAGTCAAAACAAGAGGAGGGCTGATTAAGGGACAAGGAAGAAATTCTGGAGCTGCAGGGAGAGGGCTGAGTAAGGGACTAAGGAAAAATTCCAGAGCCACATCCTGGAGGAGTTGGGGAATGTACCTAGGCCAATTATCCTGCCTCAACACTATTAGAGAAACAAGAGCTGCATGTTCACTGAAGAAAATAAATCACATAATATGGTCTAATGTTTTATGTAAGAATGGCCTCACTTCGTCTTCTATTTATTTTAGGGAACAAGAGTTAAAATTTAAGAAGGCTAATTGCTCCCAGAAGGTGTTTTATCCCTTAACCTATGCAGAGTGTTGCTATCTGGCCTTAAAAAAAATAATA